>NC_041822.1:20645316-21011566 GCF_900964775.1 Scleropages formosus
ATTTATTATATCTGATTACAATAAATCCAAATTAAAATTATGATTTTCATGTTTAATAAATAACAAGAAATACATAAACACATAATATATATTTTAAGATAGCGGGTAGCGTACTGTTGTTTAGAGTCACTGCCATGTGTTCTAGGTTTGAATCCCACCACCTGCTGTAGTATGCTTCTGCAAGTTATGTACCCTGAACTGATTCAGTAAAAATACCCTGCTGTTTAAATGGGTAACTCACTGAACATAACACTGACTGACTCAGGAGAAAAGCACAAGATAAATTCCATTGCATTTTGTGTGGAGCTTCATTGCATGATTGCATTGACCAGATGAGGGACGACCAACGACAACAAAAATATGCAGGAATGAAGAATGACACCCCCGAGATTTATGCCAAATATTAAATGTATGAATGATCTTGGAGGGTGTTGTCAATAATATTGATTACAGCTAGGGATATGGATTGACAGCTGCACTTTGGCAAGAGGGTCTGTTTTTCATGAAACATCTCTTTGTAACATAAAGAGCATCAGGTGGCATAGTGGATATATCTCAAAATCCTGAGTTCAAATCCACACTCCTGCTGTAGCACATTTGATCAAGGCACTTACCCAGAACTGACACATTAAAAAAATTACACAGCTGTAGAAATGGATAAATCATGGTACACGACTTAGCATTAAACTGTCACTTTGCGAGTTTCCTTGGACCAAGGCGTCCGGTAATGATGGCTAATAATGGCAGCAATTTTTCTTTCACCAGAAGGTTCAGGTGTGCAGAATCGCCTTGACCAGGTTAGGGGCGTAGCCCCAAGCAACATCAGTCCTTCATGCCCTTTAATAGTATAGTTCTACAAGACCATCAGAACTCCATCTGAGGGTATCAGACGCTCCAGATAAGCAGACATCCGGTGTTTATCCCCCCACTCCAGTACCGACAGACTCTTTCACAGCTGCTTCACATCTGTAAAGCCTAGTGGTATTTCAGAAGGCGGAAGGTACTGTCTGCTGGTAGGGTGTGTGTGTGTGTGTGTGTGTGTGTTGTATATGCGTTCTGGGGGGGTTGGTGCAAGAAAAGCACACACTTCCCCCAGTGTTCTCATGACAGGGGTTAAAAATGGTGCTTCTTTACCTTCTTTACAGAACCAGCATTCTGTTGGGTCCATGTCTCAGGTGTGACAGGTCGAGCGCAGGTTCACGGTTCAGTTGATGCATTCAAAAAGGAATGATTCATATGGGCACCAAATGTGTATTGAACAAGGAAAGATTAAGATACACTGCATTAACAGTTCAAAACAAATAACTTGAAGAAAGAATTGAGCATATGATACGCCCTGTTAAAAAAAAAAAATAAATAATTGACAGCGTTTAAAATCCATTGATAGAAAAACCAGTGCTTTCATTTTATCCACTCTGGCTTTAAAGGAGATGTTATTGTCCTCAAAAAAAAAAAAAAAAATGAAATGGTGAAAAAATGTTGAAATATTAAATTTTGATAAATAAATATTTTAAATAAGAGTACAATTTGAGTCACCTAGTATATTAATTTTTTTTATTTAAAAAAGCTACATTTAAGATGGAATAAGTAATTGCAATTTTTTTTATTTAAGCCCATCAGCTCGTATTTGTAGTTTTTTTATTCCTTTATAATTTTTTGTTCTCAAATTACTTGTTTTGAGCTACTGGTTTAATAAAGCATGGTGATTTCTAACGGCTAGTGCATTACAAAGACGAATGTAACTGTCATCCTTTATGATGGGATGGGTCCAGTATGCACCCCTTTGAAATTCAATCACCATTCTTTAAGAATAATTTCTTGTAATTCTCTGAATGTCTCCGCCACATTCGCTGGGGGGAAAAAATGCACAGTGCTCCTCAGTTGTGGCCCTTATTTTCCCCTCCCCCTCCCAACCAGCTTTCGAACCCAGATCCAAGACATCGACGGGGGGACGGATGCAGAATGGAGCGGCTCAGTGACATGAAATGAGCCATTAATTAAATTCAGCGTATCGCCGAGTCCCCAAAGCATCCTTTAATTAAAACTCTAAAGTGGAACCGAGATAAATTGCGAGCCATTTAGCAATTGCCTCCGCCAGATATTATTTGTATTACATCGCCAGAGAGCGCAGATTGCTGGGGAACAGCAAGACAGGATTATCTGGGGAAAATATATACATCTTTTCTGCGGCATAATATCATTAAAAGACACAGCTAAGCAGATACAGTATATTTGCTTACCCTGCTCTTTTAATATCACAGGCAGTGGGAACAAACATGAAAATATTAAAATCCACAGCCTCATAACTGCTGATATGTCATACATCTCTGTGTTAATTGGCTCCTCCATACCTGGCCCCTAAGGACCGCCGTCTCGAGTCAGACTTCCGCTCCCGAGAAAGATCACGCTGGGTTAACCACACACAGCCGTTCTCGAGAAACGAATATGCGATGGTATCTGTGTGTTCCTACATCTGCCGCTCTTTCTTGAGATGCAGGAGAACAATGGTGCCTTTGAGCAGCATGCGCTGCGAGAGCACTTATCCTTCAGCCCTCCCCGCGCACCTCGCTGCGTGAGTTCCCTTGACCTCAGGGTCCGATGTGTCTGCGAGACGCTGGAAATCTGTCCCGGTGACAGAAAGCATAGGCCCGGAACGGCACCCTTTAATCACAGAACTAGCTCCTGAAAAGTTACTATAGTAACAGTGGGCTCCTTATTCCAGCATCTTTCAATACATACGTATAAGTCTTCAGAAAATATAATGGCTACAAAAACTCCGGCTACCAAATAGTACAAAGTAAGAAAAGAAAACCATTAATTATATCGGTGGGTTCTAACACTATTGTTTTAATGGTAGAAATTAATAGGATTTTTTTTTTCTTATTCATACAAATTATGATTTTTCTGATAAAAAGGGGGAAAAAATTATGGTCTTTAATTAGGCTCTTAAAGTTTTCCAGTTAAAAAAAAAAACCAAGGTTTCATGCCATTTCCTTCACATCGTGGAATAAAACTGATAATTCTCCTTGAATAAATTGAAGGAGGATTTTACCTGCTTCATAAATACCTTTCTTTCAATTTAAAAAAAAAAAAAATTGATACAGACAGTAATTGTCCATAGCTTTAAAGTGCTTCAAACTGCAAAACAGAGTATAACAATAATGAAATGGTACTACCTGCTATGGACTTCACACCCAACCCACAGGTGAGGTAGATGCCAGTTCCCCGAAGGCCTTGAACAGTAAAACTTTACCTCCTGTCCTGGAAAACAGGAATTGTTTGCCAACTGATATCTAGACACAGGTTAATATGTCGCCAAAGCATGAAGTTCAAACCTGTTCATTCAACTCAGTTTTAAAACAGAATAGAAAATAATTCACCATAAACGCAACATTCCAGCACCTGTTGAAATCTATGCAGCTGATGCTCGCCCAAGGTTACCTTAACAATATTATTTATCCACTAAATTCCAAATATACTTTGCCCACTGTCAAAGGAAGGAGATGGAAAGATGAGGCCTGTTGTATTATCTTACTGTCAATCGATAGTGAACCGGCTAAGCTTTGGACCGATATGAACAAAGTGACCAGAAGGATTATTCTAGAAGGTCATCCATTCATATAACACCACAGTCTTTATTCCCCTTGGAAATTAAAAAGGAAAATTTCAGCATGCCTCCGGAGGAACAGAGGCTCAACAGCACATATGTCACGTTTCTATCCAGCTGTTTTTGGCTATAGTGTCAATCCACGGCACAATGTAATTCCATCAATAGCAGGATTGACTGACAGTTGAAGCGATGAGAAATTCAACATGTCTTATTAAAGCATGCCCATTTTTTTCTTGTACTTAAGCATAAGGAGAACATCAGGCCATTTTGGAAAACCTGATAAGACACCAAAACTCTTGGAAAGCTGAACATTATTTTCATAAAAACTGACACGTCCAGTTAGTACTTAAAATAGTACTTAAAACGTATAACAGCAGGTGAGCATAAAGAACCAATAAATCCAAACCTTCTCTTATACTTTTAGAACTTACAGTGATGTGCAGTTTACTTTAGAAATGGAACACATCACTTCATAAATACACCACAAACACATAAATTATAAAACCCCATATAAGCCCCAAAGTATGTTTCTTATTCAAAACACAGTGGTCTTTTATATTAGTTTAAATCCCTGCAATACAGTAATTTCTGGATCTAGGGAAAATAGTAAATAATTGATCGTAAAAAAAAAAGAAGCACATAAATTCAGCCTAAATTTTGTGAATGTATTATTAAATGCAGATAAGAACCCAGCAGAATCATCTCTGCACTTGGTACATGGTGACCCCTAAAATATTTCACTTGAGCCGCAGACCACTTTTTTCAGTCCTGCAACGGTTGCCATAACAGCACAAAAATGAATCACTTTTGCCTGCACTCATTACAGACCATAGACTCAAAGGACCTTGCTTTTGTACAACACAAATCCATTTTCATCGCTCATGAGACAAAGCGTATAGTTCCACAGCCAACATTTCTCTCAGGATCAGATATTTTGGGTAGAAAATTTACACCAAACAAGCAGCTGGAGATATAGCTTCAGTTCTGTTGCTGGGATGAAATTTGAAAAATTTTACTGTATATGTGAAATTTTTACCCTAAATGTTAATGCATTACACATATTTGCTGTGTATTTGAAATTCTAAAAACACATCTTCATTAACTTAGAATCAGATCCTCTAAGGGATTCATTTTCACCATCCCAATTAAAATGTAGAATATAGAATTAGATATATTGAATAGTTTGACAATAATGGTTCGATTAAATATGTATCTGGGTCTGTAACATTGTCTGGAAAGTTGGTGAAGATGCTGCTGATTAAAATCTTGTCTTACCTTGACCTCATGAAATCTTTAGTGGATGTGGTTGTGTGTGTATTGGTGGTGGTGGTTGGGGGGGGGCGGGGGGTGGCTCTCAGCTTTCTTTGTCCTGTGTGTCGGTACTGGTATTCACAAATAACAGCCCACAGAGCTACTGAAAGTAAAATCCATGACCTCTCACTGTAACGCTAACTTTCAAAAAGAGAACAAAAACTCCAGCAGAAAATCTGAAAAATTCTGACATGCTGTGAAGACCATTATGCTTTGCAGAATGCAAACCTTAAATGAGATTCAACTGTAGTAGAGGCAGCCAGGATTTCCTAAAACAAACGGCAGCTGACAGTATGTGCAATTTCCCATCTGATTATGTGCACTGTAATATTCATATACAGTCACAGGCATCACTGAGGACAGGGATGAATAAATATTCATTTTCAAAAGTACATACAAGAGTTAAAGGTTCTCCATATAAGTTTAGAACCAGGAACGTCAAGCCATGTGAAATGTTTGAAGGGCATTCGGATTTGTCTCTGGTCGAAAAATGTATTTTTGCCCGCAGTGAAGACCCTTCCGAATGGTTTGATCAAAACCCAATGTACCCACTAGATCTGAAATAATCCAAAAAAAATATACACAGCCTTAAGGATGAGGGAACACTCTTCTACATGTCAGCTGAAACATGGAGAAGTTGGGGCTGTGATGTGAAAGGCGATGTAGAAGTTGCAATTTGAAATTAATTTGTTCCATTCAACTCATAGTGTCTCTGAACATAAAAATGATGTAGAAGAAAGATCTCTTTCTACATGCTTCAAGCAATGTGTAGAATAATGTTCCCACCACTTAACTCGACACAATAAGAAATATTGCCTCAAACAATTGAGACAGTGCCAGGTGGGGTCTCACCTGCACCCATGACCTCACTTCAATCGTGTTACTCAACCTTTTTCTACTGTACATTTATTAATTTACCTGACACTTTTCTTCAGAGTGACTTACAGCGTTGAGATTACAATTATTTACCAGTTTAAACAGCTGGGCAATTTTTCTTTTTTTTGTACTGGAGCAATTTAGGGTAAATACCTTTCTCAAGGGTACTACAGCCAGAGGTGGGAATTGAATCTGTGACCTATGGGTCCAAAGGGAGCAACTCTAACCACTACATTACTGGCTGTCCCAGTACTCTACTGCATACAATATAGTACTGAGCTCTTATACTTTCATTTTACAATGATACAATTGTGGTTTTTATGTTGTTTTCTTGTTAGCTATGCTCTTTGCAGTTATTATAGCTTGATAAAGTTTAATAGTGTAACAACCTGAGTTACCGAGAGTTTGGGCGGGAAAATGGGTCTATTGTAAATAGTTGGATTGTGGGTAAGATGCGAATAAAGTGTTCAACCGCTAGGGGGGCTTATGGGGAATATAAGGGGGTGACTGTGTTTGCGAGCAAGAAAGAGAAAAAAGCCTGAGGGGGGCTAAACAAGCTGGGAAGGCTGGCTTGAGGTAAAGGTCCTTGAGGAAAAGGGGTTCTTAGACTGAAAGCATCATCTCCTGGGTGCCGGTGTTCCAATAAATATTTGTAATGAATGCTACCTGTGCATTCTTCTTTGCCTCATCCGAACTCAGAGTGCAGTACGTTACCATAGGTTCACATTTTAACTACAGACCATCATGTGTTAGTCTTGTTCCAAGTGCTACTTTGCAGAGTCTGAAACATGATCTATTTTGCCAATCATAAATTGTCATCTCTATCTGTATTCTGAGCTTTGATTAGCATTTGACTTGAGAATTCGGTTTCATTTTTCAGTCAATGCATTTGTTTGATTTGCAGGGTTTGTTCTCAACACCTTGAAAGATGTTTTACTCCTTTATTTTTTCTGCACCGATTACAGTACAATCACAGCAGGACAAGATGGTCAACACATCCCAGACGAGTCGTGAATATACGCCCACCGGGCACAACCATAGATGAGATGCACTTTAAAAATACATCTTGAAAAACTGAAATTCTAGGAAATGAGTTGTGTTTATGGGAACAGATGTTGGGGATAATACTCCTTGTATGTTGCATCAGTGTTAACTTCCCAGCAGAGCTCTTAATTCATCATTTTATTTAGCTGAGGTCAGCAGCCTGAGTGTTTCAGGGCAAATGTCATTGACATGTATGAGAAAATGTTGACTGTCAAAAAAAAAATGGAGGAAAAACTGCTCTCAAACACAGGAAATGCACTTTTTGTCCATTTCATGTTCACTCTTGCCCGTTTCATCTGACATCCACGCGATCAATTCCTTCTTTGCAACGCTGCTGAAAATGTGAGAAAGTGGCACTCTCTGCTAATGGAGCGATAAACGTCTCCAAGCACCATAAAGAGAAGAAACATTAGAAACCTTTCAAAGGAGAGCTGACCTTCAGAGGTGTACCCGGCAGGACCATAAAAACAATAAACGTTCAGAATCCACATGGTCTCGCATGGCTTTTATGAAAATAATAAGCGCAATATCTACACTGCAGACCGACTTTCTTACGTACTAAGATAAGGAATGCTCTAGAAATAATAGGAAAATAAGCAGCCCCAGAGGGTTAGTATGAGTTAGAGAATGCTCTTCTCATTAAATACTACACAGTAAGATGTGTTAATGTTATCCCGTGCTGGGTTAATACTGGAAAGAATAGCCCAATTCAAGAAACATCTTGGAACGAGGGATTGTTCATTCATTGGATCACAAAACACAACAAAAAACTGCAATCATTTCTTTAACCCAAGTAGGAATGGTTATGTAAACTGAATACAAGGAGAGCACCAAGCATATAAAGAAAAGACAGATGATACTGGGATAAAACAAGGGTAGCAGGACTGAAACATCTATTTGCTCTCTCTCCTACCCAGCACACTGTTTTTGATGGTTTTCAGCCTCCATTAGTTCAGGTGAGGACTTTCCTTCCAAGCAGTCTGGCAGCGAGCTCTATGAGCAATGACTGAAGCTCAAACCACTGATCTTACTCTACTCTAGTTTTCAGTGTAAAATCCATTCATGGTCCAACAGAGTACCACGGTTGCCCTTGAAGGAACCACACCTGGCTGAAAAGCAGCAGCTCCGCAGCTGTGGTTTGGTGAACTGAACTGAACTGACAACCTAATGGTATCAAGTCCATGTCCTTAAATCCTGTTCTTTCTGCTCTGGCCCAGTCTTTAAAACTTCTCATAACAAGGCAAAGCATAGTCACTTCAAACGACTATCCATCATTTTTATATTTCAGTGTCTCCAAAAGGGCGAGCAGCATCTTGTGTCAGCAGTGTTGAGAAATCGCAGGTGTGTTTGTGCAATGCAAAGGAAGATTCTGTTGAGTAAATCCCCTTTCATGTGGTGGTATTTACATTATCCACTGCAAGCAATTTTGTGTGCATTGCATTTTAAGTGTGTTTGAAGTGTCAGAACTAATGTTTTGGGGTAAACAGATGTGTGTTATGCAGAAACTCTAGATACCCAACAGAGGAAGTTATGGAACAATGAGTGGAAATTGACTGGAGGAACCACATGAGGTCCAGCTGACATATAATAATAATAATGATGAGGAGAAGAAGAATAAGAAGAGACAATTTCAATACTGCCCCAAAGTCATAGACTTATGTGCGGTGTATATATGGCTGTTTATGGATATTCACACTTACCTTCTGATCTAAGAAAAACGTGTGACAAATGCAATGCCTTCAAGCTGATTTATTTTCTAAAAATGTATGGGTGGAATTTCACATTAAATTTCAAGGCAATTTTAAAAGCAGCCAAATGTTAGCTTATGAAACTGGAATGCTTCATATCTGAGCTTTAAGAGGAGTATTAAATTGGAATTATGTATAATCTTATTATTGCTAATACCCTTTAGACACATGGGTTCAAATTAAATAAAACCCAGGAGAAACACCTTCATTGCTTCATTTGTGTTTATTAATTTAGCCCATTTTTAAATTCTTCTTGTGCTTTGATGTTTGTGCGGTTGGTGAATGGTTTGCAGGAGGGGATAAAAACAAACAAATGAAAAATTAGGTATAGCCAATATAAACAGTTTTAAAAAATGACTCAGCATCTTAAAAAAAACAACAAACAGAAATTATAAAGGGAAAAGTTTATTCAACCACTCAGTGCATCCTTAGACTTTGAGAGGAAATACCGTGCCAGTGAACGAAGCCCGAAACCCAAAGCTTTGTCTCCTGACATGGAGCAAGTACCTCTTTGATGATTGCAATTTTCATTTATTACAGTGCCAGCGTGTCACCTGTCTATGCTGTACTTTCCGTGAGGTCCTTCAGTACGTGCTTTTACTACGAGGTGCAGTTTCCTCCATACCCTACGATAAAAGCAGCAGCACTGAAAGTGGCTGATGGAAATTCACGGGGGATGAATCAAAGTCTGAGGGGCTCTTGTCTGACAGCTACACACGCTGGTCCCAAGTCAGCCTGCTAGCCCCTCATCACTGGCGCTTACATGGCCTTAAATCCTCCAGCATCCCTGTGCACCAAATACGAAGCCGCCGATCGATACGACTTTGTGGATGCTTCTTCGGCGCAACCGTGTGCGAGCAAGAGAACAAAACCGCATCCTCTCCAAACCCCTGAAAAGACCCACCACGGGAACTAACGGGAGAGCGGATGTCTGTGTTGTTGCACAGAAATGTGGCAGCTGTGGCCACTCTAGATCTCTGTAGCTTTTGGATGGATAAACATGAGGATGATTCAGGCCTGCATTGCATGATTGCCCTGCATCGGCAAGCTCAAAATAACGGGGCTTGTGCGACACCTCCGGCTCAGCTACTACAGATACTGTGTCCTCAACACTCTCGAACGGCACAATCCCCTGAAATAAGATCAGCCTCAGTGATCTTCAGATCCAATGTTTAAGCTAAGGGACCTAATCAAACCCTTGTCTTTGCTCCTGGGAGGTGTTGATGCTGTGGACACATAGGAATGAAAAGGCAGGCTTCATTAATTCATTAAGGACGGCAGATTTTTGACAAACAAGGTAAGAAGGTGTGACAATAAGTTTAATCCCTTGGAGACGTCTTCGATGCATTTGTCACCGACACACGATTTACTCCCCGATCGCAGCACTTGCACAAAAAGAACTAGGTGACATGGAGGCATAAGTACCCAAAAGGAAAGTGGAAATGAGACTGCTGCTCAATCTATCCGCTAACATGTTAGAAGAGTGGTGCCTGTAACATCTGCCAGGAGCTTCACACATGTACACAAACATGGACACGAGGCCCACCCTGTCTGTCACATATATTTTCTGTGGTGCAGTGAAGCTCAGATCTGCTCGGCAACACTAAAACCAATACTAATCCAGGTTTAAATCCCAGGAGTAACCAAACTATTGTACCCTGAGGTTGTTTGCTTAAATTCCTTCAGTAAAAATTCTGCTGAACAAATGGATGAACTATGAGGTGTAAATTACTCTGGGTAAAGCATTGGCTGAGCAGGTAGACCAAACATGTACAACTCAATCCAAGCCCACCCTTGACCACCAGTACGGAGATCTGCTGATGCTGCTGTGTTTGTGATTTGGAACCATGGCAGAAAATGCAATGATTAAACATTGTACTGCTCTTTAGAATCCTGCTCCGTAGGCAAATCCCAGCTCTCGAAGCTCTGATCTGGACCTACTTGGACAAAGGTGAAGCATCACTCAAAGCAATGATGTCCAATCATTCCACTGACAGCTACGCCGCCTGTGGGTTTATGTGATTTTCCAACTTTCAAATGATTCATCTTGCTCATAAAAAGCAACACCACCTGGCTTTTGAACATAAGAAAAAAAACAGCAGATGTCTAAAAGACAACTCAGTCAGCAAAAAAGACCAAGCAATGTTATTTTCTGTCCACACCACCGTTTGAATTGGGTCAGGACTCAGCGGTATGCAGTACCAGCACTTCTCATTGAGTACCTTCACTTTTACCCTGTACTTTTTAAATAATACAAGGGCTTTTCCTGTAGCTCATACATTAATCCACACAGTCCAACTTTATTGGGGTCAAGAAGCCATAGCGATGACCCATATAAACTTCAGTCCTTGAAGGACATGGCTGGACACCCATATTGGTATATTTGGAAGTGATCTATCAAATAAATAATTGGTTAAACGAGGTTGGAAGTATGGTACTGCTGGAAGACAATGATGGCCTTTTGTATTTTTTCATATCGTCACCCTTCTTGGGTTTTTATTGTGGTTTTAACCTGCAATTAGTGATCTGGGTTGACTAGAAGCATCATCTAACTAACAGAGGCTGAACTCCAGTCGACTTTATTGAACACAATATCTAACATGGATCGAAATGGTTTTCAGTGTTGTCTCATTGTCTTTTTTTCAGCCCCTTCCCAACCACTCCATGGGGACTCAATTATTTCCACTCCAAACAATTGGCTGCATAGTGAAGAAATTTATATGAGCTTTGCTGTCTGCAGTGAATTGTAAACCATGAAATATCATCCTCTGCCTCCCACTCCTTCCAATGACTGCTCCCTCCCTCAATTCCGCCAAAACATTTTTTTCTTCACCATATTTGGAAGAAAACGTGAATGAATGGCTGGCTTGTCTGTCCCACATGACAGTCATGTGCTACCTAACCATGAGCAGGATCACAGTCATACATGTTGGCGCCACAAAGGCTTTACAATTACAATTACACAACGTTTAAGGCATCCGCAGTTCTGCGAAGGATTGCTGCTAACACCGACAACATAGCCCTCTAGGGTCTACCCTGCTATTTTTCAGTCACATGCTATAATCGAGCCACAGTGAACATTTCCCATTCCCCCCAGGTGTGATTGGAGTGACAGTCCGGATTTCCCTTGGGGCCACTTGTTTCCTCGGGTGAGCTCAGAAGCAGTGCTATAGATTTACAGCAGGGCTCACGTGGGATCTGGTACGAAGCGCACAGCAAGTCAACACCGCATTTCGTAAGTTTTTTAGTCTTGGCGATAGTCATGGCATCTGTTACATTTTACTGAAATGCCAACGTCAAGGGTTTTCAGGTCAAACAGTTTCGAGACACCACACAGTCAAAGGGAAACTTCCCAAAGGCCATGGACACATTTCACTCCATACCATATCATTTATTCCCAAGATATTTCCTCGGGGAGAGATAGCAGAATGGGAAGAAATTGCTTAGACGGAGCTATGAAGACATGGAAATCAAGATTACGCTGCCTTAGGCATCTGCAAGTGCACATCAACAGGCCACCGAAACACAGACTTGTCCAAAAATTATTTTCCATGTGAATAGTAGCTGTATCCCACTGCAAACAGATTAAAATTATTATTTTTTTTTTTTTTTTAACATTTATTCATTTTGCAGACCGTTTTCTCAAAACCTACCTACAATAAGTATTAACTATTGTTGTCAATTCTCACATAATGGGGATAAATTGCAAGTGACTTATTAAAATATACTGTACCTGGTCATATTGATTCAGTACTATGGTATGTTTGCCTGTTATGTGGTTGCTCTACATTTCCTTAGCCACTTCTGTCCCTCATTAAACTGGAGTCCTCTGATCGAGATCCTTGCAGGACCACATCTGAATGTGTTTCCCTTCATTCTCACAAGTTAGTTACCAAACAAAAACACAATTATCAGTAGTCAAACCGCATATGGTTTACAAGAAAACTACTTTGCATGATTTAGCGCAGTGAAGTGGCACTTAAGTGTGATTTATTTCCTGAGAGTACTACAGTGAAGAAGCAGATGGTGTGACTGATGTGATTTGAGGAAAGAACCTTTTTTGTTTGCTGTTCTTGAAGTTGTTGCACGACTTGGTTTCCAGGATTTCAGAAAGTGTTTCACAGAAGAGGTCTGAAATAAAAGACATATTTAATTCTTATTTTTTTATTCATTTTGCTAGCTCCTTCTCCCAAAGCAACCTAGGATTTCAGATTTGTGTAATAAGCTTCTTACACTGTTTTCCCATTTTATACACTGATTACTCTTTTTTTTTACCCATATAAAGTCAGGGCAAGTACCTTGATGAAGGGTGCTACAGTAGGAGTGGAGATTCACACCCAGGTCCTTTGCAGGGGAATGGATTTGACATATACCGCCTGCTCCATACATAAGTGTAAAATTACATGACAAAATACGTAATTATTACTGTACAGTAGTCATTTAAAGATCAAATTCATGAACACACACAAGTACTTCTACTGTATTGCTTTTATTATTATATTACTTTGTCTTACAGTCTGCAAATATGTAACCGTATACAGTTACATATATATACATACCATATATATATATATATATATATGATGTTTTAGACATGTAGAGTCAAATGGGTCCCCCTTTGGTCTCTGACACCCCTGTACACATACCGTCTGTAGAGTTTGCAGTTTGTGTGCTCAGTGTGTAGCCCTGGATCCTCTGCCCTTATCTACAGGGCACACATTTTCCACAGATAATTTCACCTTTCTCTGCAGTTTGCCACCCTGCAACATGAAATTGATTGGAATCACAGAATACCCGTTACCCGCAATCTGTCAGACACATTTTTCCATTGTTTTTTCCATTTTCACCATCATCTAATGACGACGTTATCCATGGATTAAGCAGGCGGATTTATTTAAAATTTTACAGAACTGTTTCATCGGAGTGTAGATTTTGTCCACCTGGTGTGCTTTTATGTTTATTTTTTTCTGAAATGCTGCTTTCAACCTGTCTGCAGTGGTTGCACAGACTTCTTCAGACTTCAGAATCCTTCTTTAATTAAATATTTGCAATTTTCAAAATCATAAAATAATCTGGATGAATATGGAACAAACAAAAACCTACATAACGGATCATATAATACATGCTTTTCTATTCATTTTAGCGTTTTGTCATTTTGTATTACTGACTGACATCAGCACCTATCTAGTAAATAAAATATGTGAAGGAAAGTTGTAGGGCTGTGTGATGGACTATGGACAACAGCAACATTACATTATACATGTGGGCATTGATAAAGGAAGGAAGGAAGGAAGGAAGTCACTACTACTGTGCTATTTAATTGATACATTAAAATAAATCACTCAGCCATTTATTTTGTTTAAAAATTTTCAGTCTTACACTGTGAGGACAAATCCTGCAGTGGCAAAAATACTGGCTTCACAGATAAATAAGGTCCAGTTATAAACGTTCTTATAGCTTTTGAAGGGCTTTTATATGGGTGCAATTAAAATCCAGAGAAATGGAGGACAGACTGAGTTCACTTAAAAGCACAATAGAGCCCAAGTGTTTGATGTATAACCTTAATACCCCCAGGTTCTCCTGTAAGAATGTGCAGCCCATTTGAAAGAGTGGCCTCGCCACTTGAAAACCTCGGCAAGTCCAGGCCAAGGAAACCACAGGCTCTTTGAAACGACAGCAGGGACACATATCCATATCCCAGAAAATCTTTTCATGGCCACCAGAGCCAACAGACTTTGGAAGTTACATCCCTGCTCCACCCTTTGGCTGGTACCAGTGCCACTAATGGTATATTGGGATGACTGCTTTGTTGAAAAATCAGGAGGTGGCTTAAGGGAGGCAGAGACCAAGGCCAAAGAAGTGTCGACGTACAGATACCAGAACTGCTCTGACTTCCAGATAACATTGTTCAGCCATTTACATCAATGGCTCGTTCCCGGAGGAAGACACACTCAGGTTGGAGAATAAGTGACGTTCAAGCTAGCCGCCACCTTCTGCACATTGAAAGCCCTACGATTCCAATGACCTCGACGGACCCAATTAACACCCTGAAAAGGCATTTCTTCTCACCCAGGCTCTGGCTGCTCTCCGATGTTCTTCAAGGAGCTGTCAGTCTTAACACCTCAAACTGGGGTTGTAATTATTACTTTTTCACACATCCCTCCACCTCTCATAAATGTCTGGGTTTCTAAATCCGACCGCAGAGTGTTCCTCAAAGCAATCTTATCCTCAAACCCACCAGATTCTGTGGAATGGTACATCACCCAACAAGTATAATGAAGTTCTATAGTTTGAGTTGTACTCAAGTGCAGCTCATGCTGCAAATTCGGTGACTTCAGACTTGTCTCAAATATTATAAAGTGCGACTGGTCTTTCAGTTAATGTCAGTTGCACTTTCAAGATGAAGAACTTTTAAAATTCTGTTATCACTGAGATAATTCGATTTATCAGGTAGACATGAGGCTTAATAGGCAAAGCCTCCTCTTCCTTCCCTCAAACCCTCAAGGTCTAACCCAACTTCCATGTGTTCTGGAGAATCAAATCCTTTGGTTTACATGAAGTTTAAGAATAACTAATTCTGCCACCTAAAGTCATATTTTGGGAAGCTCATTTTAGTTGCTTTATAATGGTGGTCTTTAAATGTAAACATTCACTTTATCAGAAAAGTTTGATGTTAACAGAGACGTGAAGATTTGCTGGTGACTTGACTACACAGTAGCATAAGAATCATTCTGTCTATCATCTGTCTTGACCATTATGCCTTGGAAGTTAATTTGAGGCTGGACCTTACAAGAACTTGAAACCTGCCTATCACTTGCACAAACTGATTTGGTTCCAAGGCTTCACCTCAAAAAAAAGTCCAAAGTTAATTGCTGTGTCCAAGTGAGCATCAGTAGTTGGTTAAATCTTAGTGGTCTTTGTGTCATCAAGGAATAGTACTTCCTGCTCACCCAAGAAGAGGCAGCAACTCTTCAGGCCATGATGCCAAGTCTTTCTCTCCTCGCATAGATTTTGGTGGTTGTCAGAATAATCGCTTTTTGTACCTTTTGTCCAAAGGTTTCTAAAGAAGCTGAAAGAGAAACCCTCCTTCTGGCTCTGGACGCCCAAGCCGAATGCCTCCCATCTCAGACAGAAATAGGGGCTTTCCTAAAGCTGCAGGCTGAAAGCTACCAACCAAAGTTGAGGGAGTACAGAAATCATGTGCTGACATTCATCAGGTCTGAAGAATAAGCAATGATGATGAACAAATTGTTAATTGGACACAAAAGAAGACTGCAGAGGTGCCCATTCCAGTCTGTCCATCTGGCCTTCACCTGACTTTGGTTTTTTGTCACTCATTGCTCATATGATACCTGCTGAACTCCAACATTTGTAATCCTGTTTATCAACTGCACAGTATACCCCCCCCCGCCTTTCAATTATTCCCTTTCCTCTTCCTTCTAAAGGGGTGCCAGGACTGGTCAACAGAGGCAGTTTATTCCCTGGACGATCTGTTGAATTCAGCACAGAGAGATGAGCATAATGGCAGTGTAGAAAGACTGCTTTGTGCCACACATGCCCAGACTTGTGGCTCCTTGTCCTTCAATGAGCTATAACTGAAAAGGAACCCTCAAAAGAGACAATCCCCCTTAGATTTATCAAATGGACAGGATCTTTGACATTACTCGACAACGTCTGTCTATCGAGACTGGAAGTGTGTGCACTTGTGTTCCATTATATTCACAAATGCCGAGTTGCCCTGGTTGACTAGCACTGTTTGAAATGAGGTTTCATTTTTTGTCTCAAGAAAGAGGCTTTTAATGTAAGATCACTGAAAACAGTGAGTTCTGCCAGCCACTTCTAGATTTTTTGAGAGACCCTGGTGTCATTATTGCCAGGTAGCCTTCTGACAACTGCTACTGAAAGGTCTAGTGTATTACACATCCTCAGATTATAAGGTTCTGTCCAGCAAACATTCAACAATAGGAAATTTCTCTGGTGATGGACAGATATCGATTCTTTGGAGGAGTTTAATAAGTGTCACACTTGATCTGACCAGAATCTCAATTGTCCATATTCTCAGTATCCATTTATTTGTTTCCTCCAAAGGCTAAAACAAAAAAGCCCCCACGAGTGCAATTACTTTGTTTTTCAGAAAACAAATCATAGGTACAGAGGAAGACTCAAAAGGCGGCAGTTGTTTGAGCAGAGTGTCATAAAATTAGTTTCAAAGGTTCATTTCAGCAGAAAAAGCTTCCATGATTTCAGTCAGTGTGCATTCTTTGTTTTAAAATCCATCATTGTAGCACTGTCTGCACTACAATATATTACTTGCTAAGAAAATGGTTTTATATAAAGTGATTTAGGTATACTAAGCAATAACAAAGCTGCATACCTTTTGAAGCTGAGATTCAATACTGTGTTAGACCCAAGTAGAGGCTGCTTCTAAGACTTAAACTGTCAACAAATAGGGTGGAAGTCAACCGAGTCTATGAACTTTGCCCTGCAGACCAATCCAAGTTGAGTCATGTTGTGCATTGAATACCAGTGGATACCACAGCTATATAGTATATCTTTTACCAACACAAGCTACTCCGTTGCCTTCTTTTTGGCTTTAAACCCTTTTCTACCGTGTCACTGCTTTGCTGGTATCAAGTTACCTTGGATGCTAG
Source organism: Scleropages formosus (assembly GCF_900964775.1). Lineage (NCBI taxonomy): Eukaryota > Metazoa > Chordata > Actinopteri > Osteoglossiformes > Osteoglossidae > Scleropages > Scleropages formosus. The sequence goes on from NC_041822.1 coordinate 20,662,557, forward strand.
CCTGAACAAGAAGTCCACTTCATTTCTCTTAGAAGCTGGTGCTTAGTTGTCCATCAGTCTGCTTCATTTGATCCACTGGCTATAAAAGAGGTAGGCTGTGCCACAGACAGAACAAATTGCAAAACTGGCGAGAACTCATTTAAAAATGCTTTTGTGCCATTTTGTTTCACCTTACTTGGTTTGAAGGATATGACACCACTTTATTCTCTACATAGAAAAATTGTCTTCTTTAAAACCCTGCACTTAGTAATAAAAAGTTATAATCCTTTCTCTTTGTTGTCTTTGAGATAAAAACTTAGAAAAGAAAGCATCAATGTCAGTTCAATTTTTTTTGTTTGCGAGTGATATTCTTCTGCAAAGAATAAGCGGAAGCATAAAATAACCCTTACAAGGCATCAAAAGGCTTAATGGTTGTTCATTATTACACAATAAGCCTTATTGACTCAGTATGTTTCATTGGTTTACTGGAGCTTGCAGTTATAATTCTTGCTCATCAAGGACCATGGAGACCAGAAATATTGTGAGCCACTGATGATAAAACAGTTTAAGGTTGATATGAACAGCAGATATTTCCATATTTCAGATTTTGCAGGTAAGCTGCTCACCTGTGTGTAAGATTTCAGTGAAATATTTAGGTGAATGAATTAATTTAAAGGATGGCATATGGGAGTCCATTGTGAGCTGTGAATTCATTGAGGCTTTTTATACTAATTTACTGTTGAGATGTAAAATATTTATGTACTTGCAGGAGGTGGTCTCAGCAATACTATTCCTAAAGGTTTTAAGTTACAAAAACTGCTTAAGAGGTTATTTTACCCATCATTCAAATTCCCTTGCACTGTCTTTCCTACAAAAACCCAGCCTTTTTGAAACAGACACCATGTGAGACCATTTTTGTATGCGGCATCCCTTTGAAAGAATTATGAAACTAAACTTGCTTACATTACATTTATTTTGCGTTCTCACCAAGTGTGGTACTGGTGAGATGGCACATACCATGTATCACTCCACAAAACCTTGGTTGGGTCGTTGAAGAAACATAGCAAAGAAGAAGTTAGAAAGACAATCTCTTGTGTGTTTGCTCAGCCTGTTTAACGAAACAGAGAATAGCCAAAATCTGGCTGAAGATGGGAGACCATGCAGATTTGGGAACATCTGCAAATGCAGCACAGATGATGCAGTACGACACCATCATCTAACCTGAAGACCCTGACTTTTGCCATTCACAGAGCGCTACCCACAGGCCATTTAGCATCGCACACTTTCAAATGCCTTCTCCCAATTGAACCAGCCCATCCCCCCTTTCTTGTCACAGCAGCCCCCCTGGAGGCAATGCGCTGCCTGTTATCTTTGGCAACCCAAGAGTCAGTCACCATCTCAGGGTTTCCTCAGCCAATCTCAGCCCACCTCCCCACATATTTATGTTAAGCTCATTAAGTATTAAAATCTGAATCTTTGCCAAATTTCATTTCTGTTGAAGAGTCAGCGAGCACCGGCAGAGACCCCCGCAACCCAAAGTCTCCAAACCCACCCTCCAACAACCCCTGCTCCTCGTTGAAACATGGTCATATGGAAACCAATATTTGCTCGTTTAAGTGATAAACATTTCAGCCGTAAATCACAGCACAGCAGTATCACTCACTGACCCCCTCCAACCCAATCTCAACTGAAATAAAACATGAAACTTAATCATCTGTCAGAATTTCTGTGTAGGACAGGAAATTTAAAAATCAATATATTGATTTTAAATCAATCCATCAATCCATCCATCCATCCATCCATCTTCATTAACTGCCTGTCCTTGGGCTCCTGAAATAAATGAACACAAGGCTATACGGAGAGGTACGCATGTTATGCACGAATATGTTATTAACTGTGGTTTCAGTGTTTTCGGTTTTTTAAAGACTGATTATTCAATATGTCAAATTGACATTTTGAAGATTGCATTTCAATAACAAAAAATCATATTAACTAAATAATGTGATTTTTCATACTTTAATTAATTTGTTAAATTACCAGAAAGTAATAACAGAATTATTAAAACAGGACTAATTGTAACCCTTACACATAAAGATCCTATTTTGTCTCGCATTAACATGCCACTAGTGAACTGCGGTAGAACTGCAGTAATTATTTGACTGCAGTAAATATTTCTTCTTATACTGGTGTAAACTACGTTTTCCTTTGTTTATGGCAGACTGAGAGGTTATAACTTTTATTTGTCCATAGATAAATTATAGGTTTCTGAATTAATAATTAGTCATTAACTGCTCCGTTAAATGTAATGCTGGTAATTATAATTTCTACCTCATGAAGCCCGATGTAAAATTCATGAATTCATTTTTACGTTTGATCGCACTCGTATTTAGTGAAAGCTGCTGTCCGCAGGTTTGAGGAAACCTTCGTGTAAATGAATCACTTTTCCACAAAACTGTCTTCCCGAGTTTATAAGGGGATCTTTTGACGGCGTACTGACAAAGGACCTCTCCTATAGTGTCAATTAGCGTTGCCATGGCAACCGCTTTACTTTTGTGAGCTATCCATAGCCGTGGGCAGTGGGATATTGTTGAAAGGTCTAGTCATTGGTTTTCTTCTCCGTGGCCAGAGACGGCAATTAAGGCAGTTTGCAACTGATTTATGTCATTGAATAAAAACCGTTTTGGTTTAAAGGCATTTCTTAAAAGTTTAAAACAATGGAGGCCCGTCATCTCGCTTGATGGACACGCAATTAACTCGACTCTTTGTGTACCCGTTAACTAAGTAAGGTACCAAACACTGAATCCAAAAAGAAAGAAGAAAAGGGGAAAAAAAGATTTTGGCATCAGTAAGGATTAAATGGGTCAAAGGTTACAGTAACTCAACTTAGCGAGGGTCAAACTACCCAGTGTCCTTTATGGGAAGGCTCCAGTATGCGGCTGGTGTCCGAACACCGTATGGGGTTTTGGTCTCCATGGCTACGCAGGCAACGGAACAATAAATTCATGAAGTGGATATCCATGGAGAGGTAATGCAATGTAATCCAGAATACCAAACAGTAGTGAGGGCGGTTGGGGGGGGGGGGTGATTGCAAGTAGGGGGGTAACTCACAAATAACTCTGAAAATAACCCTCATTGTCTCTTAACTCACCTTAAGTAACTTTAAAATTAGGAAATAGCTTCATTGAAAAGAGCATACGTATTTCACAACAGTAGAAAGTAGATGTTACACTCACTAGAGGGTAATTTGTTAATATGCACCATTAACTTATCTGGCTGATTATGAAGATGCATAAATTACATACTAGGAGAAAGAAAGAAACTACATCTAATATCAGATAAAGCTGGAATTTGTGTTCTTTCAGAGGAAGGCAGTAGCATCATGTTAAGAGTTTGTTAAAGCTGCTGCGTTTGAATGCAAAGGTTGCAGGTTCAACTCTCCAGTACTCTTGAGAAACTTACTTACCCTACATCATTCCAGTAAATTACCCAGCTGTAAAAATGGGTAAAAATACTGTAACTGGTTGCTTAACATGATGCGTTGCTTTGGAGAAAATAGTCAGGTAATTGGAATATGTAATTGTTTTTGAGAATCTTGTTGAAATTAATACAGAGTGATGGAGACCTGCTATTGTCACCTTAAAATTGCTTGGACAGCAGAAATATAAGCAAGTTTAGCAAAAACTGGCCCTTCGATGGTTCTATGCAGTTGTTTGCTCTCGAAACAATGGGGTTAATTTTGTTAGCAATCAGTAATTTTAACTATTTAACAAGGAAAATCACCTTGTATTATTATGATTAAGAAGAATATTCAGATTTTTCCTGGCATAATTTCTCTCCATGGACATTCAGAAGCTTTAGTGCAAATAAGAGTCATGCTTTTCAATGACAATTCTATTCAAATTGATGACAGGATTTTAAATTCATGACTCACTCCTGACTCATCTGCTTTATTTCTTCATCTGATTTATTTACAAGGATGTCTGCTTTCACTTGGTGTTATGACCAGATTTGTCCTTGTCCTGCAAACATCTGCAGTGAATTGCTTTTGCCAAAGCATTTCAGTAACTCATTCTTTGCATTCCGCTTACGTGTTTTACTAATGTGTGCACACACTGATGAAGACCTGTGGCCGAAACACACCCATGTCACCATTTCACTTTCTTTCTAAATTTTATACTGTAATAATCAAATACAGTAACAACTGCGTGGGTTTCCGCCCACTGTCCAAAGACATACTGTTCAGGTTCCCCATAGCGTGTTTGACAGAGAGAGTGTGTATGGATACGTGACCCAGTGTAAGCAGTGTATCTATCAGCGTAAGTCACCGCGGTGAATAAGGTGTGGGCTGACAACACTGCATAGAGTTCGTTGGAAGTCACTTTGGAGAAAATTGTCACGGTACACAAGTGCATTGACAACACAAAGACAGAAATTGCTACAGGACCATCTGGGTGTGTTGCATGAATGGCACCAAACAGAAATTGCACATGGTCTGGGATTTAACCCTGGTATGCTCCCCTTCATGTTCTTCCAAAAAGCAAAAAGTCGTATCTTTCCTGTCCACAAGCTAACCTCGCCAGTGCTGCCACATGCAAGGTTGAAGAAGAGCTTTCCATCAGCTGGTGGGGGTAGGTGTCTCTGCTGAGTGTAGGGCAACCCCCTATTCTGGGCCAGCATTCCCTTTTCAGCTGTCATTATTCACGAGAATCCTCAACCGCACCCAGAATAGACCAAAGGGGTTACAGGGCAACCCTCGGGATGCCGGGATTCGAGAAACCACAGCCAACCAACCAGCCTGTGGTCCCTGTGCTTGTGAGGTCCTTCACCCATCACAGAGTCCGACCCCGGCTCTCCCCGCCGCCATCGCTGTAAGGACAGAAAAGGTCACGGAGCAGAAACATGCCAGATCCCCACCGATGAGCTCACACCACCCTGCCACAGTCTGCAGATTATATCCCAGCATTTCCTGACAAGCTGTCAGCTCAATTCAGGACACACACCCTGCAATCACTCTGATCAATAATTTAGCATCACAGGAAAGATCTCAGAATCCACAACTACACCGGCTCCCAGTATTAGCATAGTACTCCATTCAACCCAATATTGAATACTTTAAATATGCATTTGTAATGGATGGCTAAACACTTGCTTTTCATCCATTTATCCTTGATGAGGCTTCAAGGTTTTTTCTTATTTTTGGCCTGTCTTCATTGTTTGTTTCCATTACTGATTTTCAATAAGTTCTTAAATATTTCTTGAAATAAATCAAAATTAAAAAAATAAAAATCTGATAAAAAAAACTATTAAAAGTTAAAGCAAATAGTAGATCATTGTTGAAGGACACCAAGGGCCACACAAATCAGCCATCAAAATCCATGTCAGGTAGCGAGGGCCTTAACTCTGTTAGTGTGTCATTACGCTTATTTAAGGGGAGATGTCTTGTGCGCGAGGCATGTTTGCAGAGCTCGAACCTTCAGAGCGTTTCACGGGCCATCTGTTTGGAGTCATCGACGAGGGCTCACATTATCACCTCGAGCACCGAGCGACACCTGTGCAATCCAGTCCCTGCAGCTTGAGGCGGAGAGAAAAGACCTCCTGACGATAGGTGTCATTAAAATGAGAAGCTCATCCTTCACCCCCTGTCTGGAGTTATGCGTGGGAAAATAAGGTGATTTTCAGCAATAGAATTTTGAAGTGCTTGATACTACATCAATCAGTCTGGAAAAAATTGTTTTAGGATTTCTTATCCCTCAGTTTAAAATATAAATTTCATGTAGACACCTCTTGCTTTCAATTCAATTCTATTCCCCTGTATCCCTCTTGGTTCCCATAAAGGACACTGGGTAGTTTGACCCTCGCTAAGTTGAGTTAGTGTAACCTTAAAAATGAATAGTAATGTAGACGCTTTCTTTAGCTTTAATATTAAATATAGCCTTACTTGTTTTGCCATACATTGGTAAAGGGAGTAACGCCGGTGCCTCACATTTCCCAGGCTTTGGGTTTGAATATGGGTTCAAATGTGATTCAGACTGAGTAGAGTTTGTATCATCTCCTCTGATTTCCTCCGACAGTCTAAATACATCCTTCATGTGAAATGCTGATTCTAAATAGTTCAAAGAGTGTGTATTTGTGGGAATGTGACTTCCCTGTGATGAACTGGTGTCCAGTCTAGGCTATACCCTGCCTCACGGCCTATGCTTTCAGAAAAGGCTATGAACCACCATGACTCTTCACTGAAGAAGTTATTAATAACGGATGGATGCTTTCATTACATGGGGGCATGGTGCTGCAGCAGGCTTGGCTGGGTTCTGCTCGCTGGCTGGTCTGGGGTTCGAGTCTCGCTTGGGGTGCCTTGTGATGGATTGGTGTCCCGTCCTGGGTGTGTCCCCTCCCCCTCCAGCCTTACGCCCTGTGTTGCTGGGTTAGGCTCCGGCTCCCCGCAACCCTGAATGAGACAAGCGGTTTCAGCAAACGTGTGTGTATGTGTTTTCATTGCAAACCCTTTTGCTTAGGTTCGACAAGCGCCCCCCCCAGCTCAATAGATTTTTGAAACCCCTGACCATGCCCTGCAGCATTTCCATAACGTTCCTTCTCCAGACAAGCCACCTTCATCAACAATTTGAGTGTTCTCACCTATGACAGGGTGTCCCAAAACTTCTCAGGACCAGCTGGTTCTTTGTTCCCCTAACAAGGGCGGAAAATGACAAGCTGCAACTAAGTTATACCGCATGCTATGAATGTGCCCTGAGACATATCCCCGGCAAGGGAAAAATCTTTCTTGTGCCTGATAAGACAAACAAAAGCCTGCACGGTGATACATAAGTGCAGAACCTCAGTACATCTCCAGCATATGGCCTAGCAGATCTGCCACCTCTAGAGACATCTCATTTATTTATCTGGCACATAACTTTCATCCGGACTGAACTGTAGAGACGAAAAGTCTGCATTCTGAGAAACAGACAGCCATGCAACTTTCACATATTTTACAATATATTCTGAAATACCATGACACGCCGAAACAGAACAACGCGAGAAGGACTGGAGGAAATCTTTAAATGCATTGCTACGTATTGTAACGTATGGAAAGCTTTTATTTATTTTATATCTGTAACATGGTATAATTATATTGAAACAGCAGTATGTTGGTCATATAATCAAAAATATACTATTTCTGTGTCATGGAGTTGATAGGTGGTGTTATTTCTGGCACTGGACAAACAAGGTGCACCTGCTTTTCTACAGGAGATAATGAGTAGTCACCTGTGGCTTGCTGATGTTTGAAGACCGCAGATTTTGCCTGAGGTTGTCATCCTGAGTTTGGGAAATGGACTATCCGCACTGCAGCTGGAACATCGACTCATATGGCAGTGTTCCTGTCTTGGAAATGTGGGCCTCATTTTAATATCATAGACAAAAATGACCGCATAGGGAAATAGGTGGTGTACTGATTAAAGATATGAAATAATAACCTGATGTTTACTGGTTTAAATCTCAGGAGGGGGCCTGCTGCAATAGCCCCAAATAATGACTTAGCTTATGCATTGTTCCAGAAAAAAATATAAATTTAAATGTATGATAGGTTATAAAAGGTTGTTGGCAAAGAATCAAACCAAAAAAGTGATAACCAATAGGCATCCGTTAATTTATCTGTTTTTTGGGAACTGTGATTACCATAGTAAGCAAACTTACTGCATGTAATTCACAGATGACTTCTTATACATTATTCTAGCACACAGGACATACTTGCATTACATCAGGACAGTCCAATTTATAAAAATAATTAAAAATTACAATCTGCACATAGAAAGGTTATAATTGTACAACAATAATGAAATATACAATAACCCTCAGAATGTATCATAAATGGCTGGAGGTTTGGATGTTTTTGGTATAAACCATAAAAATTATTTTCAGAGAAAAAAATACTTAATGAACAAAGCTGATATGTTGTCACCCCATCTGTGAGTGATGTATATTGAACAACAAACTTTCTTTTACTCTGAAGACTGCAAAAGTTCTCCTTTAAATCTAGAAGTGGGAGATCGAAAAAGGTGGAAATCTGTTTTATGAGATTTCTACCTCCTCTATCAGCACTACAACAGCATGGGGGGGGAGGAGGATTTGGGCAAAGGGGTGTCATGGGAGGAAATTTATTTTGGAGAGATCGTCACCCCTGCTGCAAGTGGCTGGATGCGGAGCTGTTTAGGATTCCATTCAGGTATGTCGGCTTGGATGCCGGCATTGCTCAATCTGTCACAGCAGATGGCAAACATGTTCAGGCAAGTAATCGGCCTCCAGCCCCCCATTTTAGGGGGAAGCTATGCTCAAAAGTGGCTTAATCAAGGGGTTACATAATTTATGTCCCTCCACACAAACTGTGGCTCAACAAAAAACCGTTAAGTACCTAAGATTTTAAGGCAATGAGGAAACGCGCTGTACTACACAACCAAACACTGCTCACCTCCCTGTGCAACTCATTTCATATCAGTCCATCCAAAATAAATAGAAGGCCTTATTTTAATTGGGAAAAAAAAAAAGAGTTGTTCCAGCCGAATTTGTTTCAGAACAAATGACTAAAAAATTAATCATTTGTGCTGGCCGTATGGAAAGGACAAGAAACGTCTTGTGAGAATAGCAAATGGCCTCAAACATTAAATGCTGTGCATCCATGTATGAGGAATCATCAGACGTGAGAAGGTATAGAGTGGCATTAGGCAAGATTTCGGAAAAAACAAAGCAACGAGTGCAAAAAAAAAAAAAAAAAAAAAAAACACGAAACAGGAGTTTGGGGCAGCACCTGCATCAACACTAGTTGGAGCTCCACAGAGAGATTAAGTTTACCCTCCAGTGATGGTTTGTTTAAACTTTGGCCGCACCTGACCCTTATCACTTGAAGAAGCGGTGGGCATGGCAGACCAGAACGGTGGTGACATGATCTCCAATCATCTGCTTCTACAGCAAGATGATTAACAAGGATAGCACTGAGGTTGGAGAAGCAGGCTGGCAATATGAAGATTCCTTCTTTAAGCCCCAGGAGGGTCTGAATGTTCTGGTCACTCCAGAAGTCTTCAGCTATATGGATGATTGAAGTTAATATTTGCTTTGCAAAAAATTTGCCAGCTAAGCAACAGACAAATACTAACAGCATCCTTTAGAATCGGGAGGATACCGCCAAGACTTTCAGTGAAAATGTGGCATGTAGTGTCCTCTAAAAGATTACCCCCACCTCCAGCTGCCCATTCCCCTGAACCCCTCACACTAATAGCAGTCTACTGGTGAGCTAGTAGGACGGTGTGTTATCTGAATAAGCAGAGCTTGGGCTCCAGCCAGGAGCTCCTTCTTCTCTGCGGACTGCAAAGGCCACGCATTTGCATCTCTCTTTAACTGTGCCCATCCAAAACTCATAAAGTGGCCTCAACAGAGGGCCGCTGCTGTCCTCCCCCCCCCTCCCCCCCCATAACATAGGATTAAATATTTGGTTGCCAAGGTAACGCGAGATACAGAGTGCTGTTAGAGGTTGAGAGGTAGCAGGAAACGGAGAAGGAAGCGTCTTGGCAATCCGATGCTCTTGGCTTTGTCAGAACGGCCGCTAGTCACGCTGTGGCAATATTTGCTCCTGCCTAGCGGTAGATTAAGACGACCGTCCCTGATAATGCCAGATAACGGGCCCTCGGAAGGAAACACGCTCACAACGTCGGGCCCTCCTTTTTCCGACACAGTAGCAATGCGTGAGGACAAAACCAACAGCAGCTGCTTTGAATGAGATTCACTTTTGAAACTCATGTAAAATTAATGAGATCTGCTACATAGGGATTAACGTGTTTATCTGCGGCCTGTGGGACCCCTGAAATGATTAAGTGTGATTAAAAAAACGGCAGGGGAAAAAAAAAAATTGAGAAAAACGACACAGACTGCCTGCGAAGGGCATAAACGGTGGTGGTTTTGCTGGCTGGAATGAGATTTTAGAGCGCTGATATTTACAGCTTTGTTGACCTGTCATTGTCCCAGCATAATGAAAGGGTCTCAGGTAATTCAATTGCTCACCCATTGTGTTCATTTAAATGCCACTCTACATCATTCCATGAATATGTGAATACATTACTAAAGGCAGCTGTGTCTAAGATGATGCAGCTAGTGCCTTACATATGTGCACCATTTTACCTATTGAGATTAAGGCTGCATTGTGCGTGTGACCTTGTTGCACCCATTTAGTTTACATTATTTACTACAAGAACACAATAATGTGGATTTCACCTCCTGTCACTGACCCTTGTACATGTTCAAATTGTGCGAATGCTTTTAGCGGCTGGATGGTTTCATGAGCATCTCGGCAACCCGACATTCGATTTTCAAACAGTTTCCGACACATGGCTGTGTGGCACTTTTGAAGAAGCGGATATCTTTCACTTCTATGGATGAAATTACCATCAATTAGTTATCAATGACTCAATTGTTCCATCAGTATCAGTCACCAGAAGAAGTATTGTATTTTCCAATTACCCTCTAAAAAGCATCGCTGGTAAACATCCATAAAATATTGACCAGATTATCACTCATGAAAGGTGTAATTTTTTTTTTTTTTTTTTTTTTTTTAAATGAAATGTGTCATGTTTACGCGTTTTGGAGAAACGGATTCGTGCTCAACATATCAATGAAAGGATTCAGTCGAGAAAACAGCTAAAAGGATAGCGCTGAGGGAGCCCATGTTAAGGTAGAGGAAAGAGGGTGAGGTCAAGCTGGCCAATGAGTATTCCATCTGTAGATTTTTCTCTTTTCTACATTCTCAGCAGCACTAGCAAAAGCTTGTAAAGTTCTGGCAGCTCTGCAGACACAAAATGATCCTGTTCAGTACTTTTCTGGAAGCCTCTACATCTTTATGGCGCCCAGTTGCACTGTCTGTTGAACAGAAATTCTACCTGAAGCAGTGCTTTTTTGCTGAATAGCAATTAGTGGAGAAGCAGCACAAGAACAGGTGTTAAATAATAGTAGTCAATAAGCTGACAAATGTCTTGAAAGTGTAGAGGTGCTGGAATTGCCTGCCTCAAACAATATACGCCTGCCTTGGTGGGCATAGCTAATCTGACACATTCCAGGAAATGGCTCTTTGGAAACAAAAAAAGAATATTCCCTTCAGCAATTTGCTTCACTGTTCTCCTTTTCCAACTAATTCATGCAAATTTGACCCCTGCTGTAACACTGCTACTTCGAGACTTTGGTAGAAATCTGGCCACTATTGATGAACGTTGTTCTTAGCGTTGCAATTCAGTGCGGTAAATGTTCAAGGTCATCCGTTGCTTACGGTCTTACTTTTTCAGCTTTGCATACAAAGCTTCTTATATTTTCTCATGTATATAGCTGGGTAGTTTCTAAAAGATCAATTCAGGAGAAGTATTGTGCACAGGGCTATGGGTTCAGACAGGGCGAAGAAGGATGCACAGGCAGCGTTCATTACAAATGTTTATCGGAACGCAGGAAAATGATGCTCTCGGTCAGAGGACCCCTTTTCCTCAATGACCTTTCTTTTTTTTTTTTTCATCTCCCTATTACGGATCAGAATGGATCACCAGCCCACAAAGGTGTCTGGTTCCACACATTAACTCAACAGGAATATATTTCTCCATTTATCATTTCCGGTACTTTAAATCTTTATTCAATAAATAAAATTAATCCTAAAACTGCCATGCCAATAATAAAATTTAAAAGAAAACAATAAAATCAATAAGACCAACTAATATAAAGACCACATGGCAGAACCTTTAAAACATTAAAAACATACCCCAAGGCTTAAAACCATAGATAATAAATAATTAAAAGGAAACTTACATTCGCTGCTCAAGACAAGTGGTCCCCTGGCCTGTTCCCAGGGTGTTACCATACACCTTACCTACCGTTTTTGGGCATTTCCCTTTTTACAACATCTCCCCTATTGATGTTTTAGTGGGATAGGTGAATGATAAAATACATATACAGAATTAGAAGACAACATGTACCCACACAAGAAACTAATCTACACTACACTGAACATAATAAATAAATAATCCAGCCTTCCCAGCCTGCTTAGCAGCCCCAAAGCTCTCTTTCTCTCACACTAATCAATGTGGTCACCCCATTATATTCCCCGCAAGTCCCCCCAGTGGTTGAACACTACCCACTATGGTACCTTCTGTTTCTTAGCTGACTGTCTTTCCAATAAATTGGAATCTAAAGGAAGCATCAGTTTGCATTTGAAAGTGCTTGTAAAGGAATTGTTTTATGGAATTGACAGAAAAACACTGTCAGTATGTCAGAAAGGGAGTGTGGTGGTACAGCGGGTTGGCCTGGGTCCTGCTTTCCGGTGGGTCTGGGGTTCGAGTCCCACTTGGGGTGCCCTGCATTGGACTGGCATCCCATCCTGGGTGTGCCCCCGCCCCCTCCAGCCTTTCGCCCTGTGTTGCCGGGTTAGGCTCCGGCTCCCCGCGACTCCGTGTGGGACAAGCGGTTTCAGATGATAAGTGGGTGAGTATGTCAGAAATTCTTGTAGAGGTGGACCCTTGGAGCCTTATTTTCTAAGCTTAGTCCAACTGCCACATCTGCTATTTTCAGTTTTGCTACAAAGGACAGGCTGTATTCTGAAAGTTAAAACACAGCTGAAAGGGTACACAATAATCTGAGCAATGGGACAAAAGAAGGTTTTACCAAGATGAGTGCAGCAAAATGGTATAACTAGCTCAGAGAGAAAGAGGCCAACAAGTGTGGAGACCAAAAGTGGTTTCCTGGGGATGCTCAACACGATTTGCCAGCGATTCCTTTGTGCAAGTTAGCCTGGTCTGCACCCTTTAGAGATTTTGAGGGTGATTCTGAAATTCTCCACAAAACTGACGCTAGCTGAATCTGGCGAAGCTCATCCTCCTGACATCGCTTGGTGCCACACATCCTGGAAGTCCAGATTCTACGTCAGGCCAGCGGTTTGGAACAAAGAACGAAAGAAAACAAACTATGCTAATTAAACAGTACAGAGCTCAGCCACAAATAGAACATGAGGTCATCAAAGTCACAGAAGAAGAGCCAGTTGACATGACTGAGGTTGGGCCGAACTACAAGATAAACACGAGTGGAAGTGACTTTTTCCTGGTGGTTTTCGACATCCAAGTGCAACATTCACCAGGGATGCGATGAGCGTGTGGGTGGTAGCATGAGTGCGGCTCAGATAGTCACTGAAAGGGACGTCTCTTATTCCCAAGGAGAGCTCTCTGGTCACACAACATTAGTCAGGCCTCCAGGGCCGACACTGGATGAACACAGTCAACATCCATCTAACCACATTCTAAAGACTCTAGATGAATTCCAGTCATCGTCTGCATGTTAAGCACATTAAGTACGCAACAAATGCTTTAATCCAAGCAATTTACACCTTTGCCCCTTTATACATTTGAACAATTTTTTCTGGATCAGCTCAGATCAAGCACCTTTCAAAGATATAGTTCCAAGGGGCATTTGCATACCCTAACTGACAACCATCTCTTTATGCGCCTTCTGTTTGTTTTGTATAGGTACGTATTTTCCTCAACTTCTTACACGTGACTGCAAATAAATTCAGCTTTCAGCATTTACTAAGTATCAAAACTTAAATCCCACGGCAATCCCAACACAAAGGGTATCATTAGGGATTCTTACTCTGCTTCTGTGTTGGTTTTAATTTATTTCACAGAAGTAATTCTAGACAAGCAGACTCTTGTTTTAATCCAATGGAGATTTTCCCATCTTAGGGGCACATTTCAAGTAGCATTCCTTTTACTTGTGGTTTGTCACAGTCATTGCTTCAAAAGAAAATGCTTAATGGGAAATGCAATATTATAAGTGCAAAAACCCACAAAACCAGAAATGCATTACATGGTCCAGCTTTGAATGGATGAAAGGTGACATTGGAAATGACTTAATCGTGTTTTAACCTTCAGTGGCTCCTTTTTTTTCTTTCACTCCCTAGTTTCAGATAGAAAAGTTAAGAATTAAGCACCTGAAGTTCAGGTGTTACTTTGCTGTTGACTAGGTTATGACTGATATGATATGGTTTGTTTTTCCCACTTATTGTCTCAGGCAGACGCATCATCAAATTTTTTGGGGTTTTTTTTTTTTTTTAAACACTGTACATGGGATACCCATATTTTTATATTACACAATCATGTAACTCCAGCAGCATCCCCAGATACAACCTTTATTCAGCCTTTACTCTGATATTGTACTGCTCATTTGTGTATAATATTTAAAAAAAAAAAAAATTTGTAAAAATTGGTGTGGGTATATTGGGGGTGTGGTGGCGCAGTGGGTTGGACCACAGTCCTGCTCTCCGGTGAGTCTGGGGTTCGAGTCCCGCTTGGGGTGCCTTGAGATGTACATTGCTTTGGACAAAAGCGTCTGCTAAATGAATAAAAGTAAATGTCATGGTTTTCTGAGTTTCATATATGAATATTATCAAACAGCTGGATTTAAGGGAAGAAAAAATACCCTCTTTAAAATGCTTTTGGTATTCTTTAAATCGTACGAAAGCATATATTCTATTAGACATGTTGGTAACAAAGAATGTACTTCCATCCCTGGTGAATGCTTGCAGCCTGCTGTGCTCGATCTGCCTCATGAAGTCACCTCAAACAATTTGTTTTTTTTATTAACTGAAAAAAAAAAAAGGTCCATTTAAAAAGGGTTGAAGTTTTCCTATTGCTTCATGTAACCAAATGCATTTTATCCTAAGGTGAAACAGGTTAGTGCTGAATGCATTATGTCAAAGTCACTTACTGAAGTGTAAAATAGCAATAACCATAAACACATTTATTATCTTCCAAATAACACAATGACATGGATTTCCTCGTCAGGTGGTCCTCAGTGACCAGTATGTCTTTTCATCCCACAGAAAAGACCATTAGAGAAAAAAGGTGGAATGCAAGGACAGTTAAATTCGATAAAAACATCAAAATGAATTTGTTTTTTCAACGTAACTCCCAAGTAACACCTCACCAATGATATGTACAGGTAGGACTACACATTTACACTTATATTTATTGCTGTTTGTTTCTCAAGCAGCTCATTTTATTTGCATTTTACATTTATTTGTTTTGCCGAGGCTTTTCTCCAAAGCAACTTCCAGTGAACTCTATGTAGTGTTATGAGCCCACACACCTTATTCACCGTGGTGACTTACACTGATAGATGCACTACTTACACGGGGTCACTCATCCATACATCAGTGGAACACACACACTCTCTCTCTGTCACTCACACTATGGGTGAACCTGAACAGCATGTCTTTGGAACGTGGGAGGAAACGAGAGCACCCAGAGGAAACTCACACAGACACGGGGAGAACATGCAAACTGCACACAGACTGAGTGGGGATCAACCCCACATCCTCTCACACCACCCAGGTGCTGTGAGACAGCAGTGCTACTCACTGTGCCACAATGCCATCCAGACTATTTCAGTGTAAGTGACCTTTACAGTACCACTATATTACTACACCTGTACATGATGAGTGAGATTTTCAATGACATTTACAAACATGTAGCCACTAAAAGACTATTTTGTGTTATTTTAGCATATCAGCTATATGTATTTCACAGCAATATTTGCATTCAATGTCTTTTCTTCCGAGTCTCCAACACTCCCTGCACCACCCCCATGCCCGGCTACCTCCCTCACCCCCTTCCTCAGGTGGCTTGCTCATCAACTTCCCACCTGTTAGAAAGAATAAAGGGACCTTCACCCGTCTAAATCCAAGACAAACTTCTGGAGGAAGCTGGGGCAGCCCAGGGGATTGCAGCCATCATCCCTGGATTTCCGCCCTGGGAACTGCAAAGAAGTAACTCTCCAGAATCAGAACGGGGGTTGATTAAAAGACATTAGTGTCTAGTAAGTGAAGGCTCCCACACTTTGTCAAATCCAACAGAAATGTTTTCCAGGCAAAAAAAAAAAAAAAGCTGCTGTTTCTGTTTCCTCCCATGGTTCAACACAGTTCTTGGTGGTTGTGCTCTGGTTTCAAAACACAGGCCAAACCAGTTTCCTGTCATACTATGTGAATATAAAATACACAACAGAGGCTCCCGGGTTGCATTTTCCAAGGATGAATCTAACAGTTTTTGCCCCACCTGTCTTCCACATCATGCAGCTTACAGTATGTAACTACAATCAGTCTGAACATTTTCCCAGGTTCAGCTCTCTTCATGCCATTTTCAAGGATCGAGAGTGAAAAACAGAATTTGGAGCCACAAGGTACATAAATAAAATGCTGAGAAATCCTGTCGGAGGACTGCTGGTAAAACACTTGAATTAATAGCTGTTGCTAGTTCAACAAGTGCTGTTTGAAGAAATAATGTACATAACCCAAAGCGTTCATTTATTTAAGTCTTGTTTCTTCAAATGTATTAAATTTTGCTCGATTCCCCCCCTCCCAGGCTTCAAAAGCCGTATGTCTGCTTATTTCAGGCATTTCTTTTTCAGATCTTCCCAATCTGTTCCTCAAAATCAACAGCACCTTCCCAACTTTGGGTCTTGAGGAATAAGAACAGAAAGTAAAATCTAACAGATGTAAAACTTTGAACACTCAATAAGGTAAGACAAAAAAGCCTAAAAGATCAGGGATTATTCTGTAAGTTTGATTGATTATGAATGTGTGCATTAAGTCCAGAAGATGTTATTAACCCTACTGCGTCTAGAATCAGGTCAAGATGCCAAGAGAATATGATCTTCAAAACAGGAATTTAAGATGAGACACATTTTTCACTGTGAATCCTGTCATACAATAATACACAGTGTAAGATGTCAAAAACCTTGTGCTACGAATATGGGTGCTGCAAACAAACTGCTAACCAAACCAACAGTACCTAATGCAACCACCTTAAACCACCAACCATCTTATTTTAAAAAAAAAAAAAAAATATATTATATATATATAGTAGGAAGGTGATCAGTATTAGTCTATCCTGAGTTTTATGCACCTACTTGAGCAATTAACATCGGTGCATAAAGTAGAAGAAACAAACTATGTTTATTTAAGAATCACATCTTCAGCTATGTCTCAACCTCCTAATATAATGCACAAATTGTATTTTGTCTGAGATGTATGTGGCTTTGGAGAAAAGCATCTGCTAAATGAATGATTCTAAATGTAATCATAACTAGCTATCCTTACTACTCAAGCCTCTTCACACTACCCACCTCACCAGGGTTCACCACGAGCACTTCACTGGGGTTTCGTTGAATTGAGCCCACGACACCCCCAGAAGGCTCAGCGGTGAGATCTGGCGTCCCAGACCCATTCTACTCCATGCTCACAGCACAGTCCCAGTGACTCAGTCCATCAGAAGTCTCGTTGGTCCTACCATAGGGCCTTCAGTGCCTTCAGTTCTGTCACAACCATGCCCACACCTCAAGCAGACAACACCTGACTCCAGTTAAGCACCTGATTTCAATTGGAACACTTAGCTATAAAAGCTATTACTTCTGCTTAACAGCCCTCAACACAGGCCATGGTCTGCTCCCCTTCATCCCCAGCTCATCTCCTTCGTTCCCTGGCTCTGGACCATTTGCCTCATTTCCTGACTTTGTCTATGGATCTTTGCCTTCATCCTTACCGCTGATCGACCGACTGACCATTTGCCTGTCCCATACATTGAGAATAAGTCTATCCCCTTGGCCCTAAATGAATGATCCTGCACTTGGGCCTGCCTTCGTCCTCTGCTCCAGATGATAGGTTCCTTATGAGATCCAACGAGAATTCAGTCAACATACATTTCAATTCACCCACTGACCACCCTTCAACAAGCATACAATCCACTTACAAGAAAGTAATCCTACTAACAACAGCATAAGCGAATACCCAAAAGCTTAGGTCTGCTTCCCCCAAGTTTTGTGCTGCCTTCTGAGCCACAACCACTGGCTACATCTTTCCGCTGCCTCAGACAATGAATGAGACATTTATTTGTCCCAGAATCTGAAACAATGTAAGAAAAAAATACTTATAAAGGCCATGTGTGAGAAGAGCAGGCACTCTGTTCTACAATGTTATGTATGATACCCTACAGTGCTGTGAGAAACTTTGAAGGGCTTAAAAGAAACCTATTTTTTGTTTTATGTGTAATAGTATGAAAATGAGGAAAAAATATTCTAAAAAAAATGTACAGATGACTTCATAAGGGCTTTCTGGAATATTAGTTAGCAGTGCTGGTGCAGTAGTTGATATAGTTGCTGAATGTCAGTTTACTCTACCGTTACCTTGGTTGCAAACATGAGACAAGAGGTTTTATAAGAAATTGCTAAGACAGCAGGCTGTGCTGCTGTAGGATTGTGTGGTGCGAGGTGAGTCACTGGAACAGGGTGAAGTAGAACCAGACATGGGGATTCCTGTAGGTGGGAGTGGGGAAGGTGGGATACTGTGGTTTCCATTTCTCCATTGTTCTCGAACACCCCAAGGAGAATGTAACACCCCCCCCCAACACCCTTTCGTCTTCCCAGATGTAATCTCCCAGACAGCAGCTGGGGAGATGCAGTAAAACACGGTTCCTCGCTCGTCATTCCTGTTTGCTGCTGAGTCGACAGTCCACTCTAAGTCAATACCGCTCACGGCTTTCAGTACTACTTCTGTTTACCCTTTAGTTACTATCTAAATACATATTTTCAAAGACACGGGATGCCTCCTTGCTGTGCATTCTTGAAAATCCCAGTAATCCCATGAAGTGACAATCTGAAGGCTTTGAAGCTGAATTTGCTTATCGCACACGCATACTGGGAGAGATAGAGCTCAGCGAAACCAGATGAAAGGGCTAGCTTCTCATCAACAGAGGCAAACCCAGTGAAGTAATAAAAGAACTAAGTTTGATTCGAATGACCTTGAAATAGAGATGTCTGCTTTTAGAATGACTTACTTGCTTAACATTTAAAAAGAAAAAAACTGATTGTGGCAAGTTTTGGCTCAAGTTTCAAACAAGATGCATGCAGTTCTACAACTTTTCCATACTTCAGTGCACATCTTCCACACAAATGGATAGATTTACATTTATTCATATAGCTGATATTTCCCTCTAAAGGAATTTACAATGTTAAGGTCACAATTGTTGCAGTTACAAGCTTACAATTATTTACCCAGTTATACAGCTTGGGAACTTTACTGGAGCAATTTAGGGTAAGTACCTTACTCAAGGGTACTACAGCCAGAGGTGTTGATTAAACCTGAAATCTTTGGGTCTAAAGGCAGCAGCTGTAACCATTACACGACCAGCTGTCCCCATAGATAAAATAGATATGATAGATATCCGTTTTCTGCAAAGGATTAGTTTCCAATATCTCAAGATAGCTGTTTATCTGTGTTTATACAGTATATGTACATATATGAATAAATGTAAATGGAAGTGTACGTACTGTATAGATACAATACACACACACACACACACTTTCAGAACCGCTTGTCCCATACGGGGTCACGGGGAACCGGAGCCTAACCCGGCAACTCAGGGCGTAAGGCTGGAGGGAGAGGGGACACACCCAGGACGGGACGCCAGTCCGTCGCAAGGCACCCCAAGCGGGACTCGAACCCCAGACCCACCGGAGAGCAGGACTGTGGTCCAACCCACTGCGCCACCGCACCCCCTATAGATACAATATATAAATTGTATTTATATGTACACTTACATTTATTCAAAGCATCCAAAGTGACATAGATCTCAGAAAACAATACAAAAAGTGCATTACATCATCTGAAGGAGAGATTTGGACACAGACATGCGAGTCTTGAATACAGTCAATTTCTCACATTCCACTGCAAGAACCAGTTCGGATTACAAGAGTAGCTGTATATAGGCTTTACCATTATTAAACAAACTGTTGTTAAAAATTATGTAATGTGTTTTAGAATGGATTAGTTTCTGATATTATGGGATACTGTGCGTGTGTGTGTGTGTGTATATACATACATACATACATACATACATACATACATACATACGTGCACCTTGGTTAAAAATCACTTTTGTAAAACATGTCAAATCCTGAGAAGATATGTAATAAGTCTTAAGATTGTACATAGTTCCATTGACGCGTCAGCACTTTTCCTTCAAACTTTTCATGTGACACAAAGTAAAAATGAGGACAAGGACAAGAACTGTGTCAAATGAACCTGACGGTAAGTGGAGAACAAAGAACAGAAGCCATATGGCATTTCATTCTAATGCAGTTCGTCCATGACCAGACTGGATGACATAAACATTCATAATGTCATACTACAGATGTTTCCTACATGTACCATTAAAAGTTGGAGAAACTGGTTTCTGCTCAAAAGATCTTGAATAAGCAGCAGACCAGTGGCAGACCATATGCTATTTACTTTTGGATATAATAAAATTTTATGCTAAATTCTAATTTAAACTGTGCCTTCGTGAGGGCACAAATGAAAGATGAAAAATTCATTTTTTATGATTTGATGAATAATAATAAGCATAACTGTTATGATAATGGATTAAATGCAAGCTCGTTGAATAAGAAACTCTGAAAAAGGTTCATTACACTGTGACATTGAAAGATGTAAATTGTAATGAATGTGTACTCTGTTGGACTGTAATTGATAGAATGCTCCAGGAGGTCAATGCAATGCTCATCTCTATATTGTCAAATCCGAAAATAAGGTTTCATTTAAATGTGGCGTGAATGGGCTCCTTTCTCCTCTCACCTCAGAGGTCTGAATGAGCCATTGTTGCCAGAACACAACCATTTTCACAACAAATTGTGCTACGCAAAATGAAAAAAGGATCCAGTTGAATAAGGAATTTATTTCATTTTGAATGCACAATCAACATTAACTATGTTGACCCTTGACACAAACTCATAAAAGAACTCCGGGATTCATCTATGATGCACATGTTTATATAAAGAACAATATTGTCATATGATTTTCAAATATTGTGCAGTGTATATTATCTATTATCCTATATGGTGTATTTGAAAAGCAAGAAAACCAGAAGTTCTCCTGCTTCTAAAAAAAAAATACTTTTCACCATTTGCTTGGGACTGTGAAGGACTTGAGACATTTGCAGCTCTGCAGAATTAATCAAGTCAAACACATGAGGTCAAAGAGAGTTCCTCCTCCAACAATGCCATCTGCTGTTCTCAAATGCCCCTAATTCCACATATCCCCTTCATTATGAATGGGAATTCTGATAAGTCTTTATATGACCATGATTTGGCCTCGACTGAAAAAAAAGCCAAGTTTCACTTATGTAACAACATCCAGGAAGTAAGCCAAAAGAGTGAAAATACAGAGCTATCGCCAATGAATATACATCTGAAAGGTACCATTTTTTGCAGCAAAAATATAATATCTACAGCAAGGCAAAATGTGACATAGTGGTTAGCACCACCACCCTGCACTCAGTGGACCTGCATTTGATATCCTCCTACAGCACCCTTGATAAAGGTCCTTACCATAAATTGTTCCCAAAAAAAAACTGCAATTATAGAAATCGTTAAATCAGTGTAAGCGGCTTTGGCAAAAATTATTTACTAAATAAATATAATGTGATGACTATTGACAGTGGGCAGACAGATTTGGTAGATAATATTTTGAGTTTCTCTAACATCATATGTCGTTGACTTGTGCTAGCTAGTTTAAGGGGAAAGCCATCAACCCGTCAGGAGAAATAAGTGAAGGAGGAGGGGCCACGAGGACTCTACTCCGGGTTTGTTCAGAGGTACACAGTGCTTGGAGACGTTTTGATTGAAATTGCCACTGTTATTAATCATTGGATGGCACACAGGGGTCTTCCCAGCACCCTTCTCATTTAGCTATGCTATCCATCAGCGGGACAAAGGAGGCGATCAATGGCCTCTTATTCCTTACACAGTGCTTGTGGTTAGTGGTGTGAATTAATTCCTCTAAAAAACATACTCTTTCCAGTCCTCCCCCCCATGTCACATGATCCCTACATATCTGATTTCATGGAGTGGAGGCAATTAGGGACACCTTTAGTCTATAGAGGGCTCCCAGAAATTTTCTCAAAGACGACAACAGCAATCAAGATAATTGGATCTTTTTTTTCAGTTAGGGGATGGAGAGTCCCTGTCCAGGCCATGAGGGTTAGAGGAGGGGGGCATAAGAACCATGGAATCATATGACAGACAATACAGCTGGGATGCATAAGGGGCTGCTGCCTATAGGCTGTACTGGCTGGGCCAATCAGACGCCTACCAGGCTTGGGGTTTCTGTGCTAAGAGCAGTAGAAGTGGGATCAGTGGGCAGATTATGTTTTTCATTATAATTATGTATTGAACAGGCCCTCAGGGGGATGACCTAATTTCACTGTAGCTCGTATGGAGCCCCGTCCCATCCCTGCCCCAATGTGGTCACTTAGCCCAGTCGACGTGGGGTCGCAGAGAGCAGTTCATGCAGACGCATAACAGACATGAAAAAGCAGAGCTGCAAAGTGGGCCAATTAACTATGCCCAGCAGGGGATAGAGGCTGGGGGGTAAAAACCCCTTTGCAGAGGAGATGTTCACGGACCCCTCACGTTTGGGATCACCATGTCACACGTTTCACGCTCACTTCTGTTTCTGGAAGCTGCACCTTCCCAGAGGTTGAAGACCATCCAGATATGACCCAGATCTTGAAAGCATTATTGATTTAGTGAACATTGATTTCAGTGAGGGGGTGCGGTGGCGCAGTGGGTTGGACCACGGTCCTGCTTTCCGGTGGGTCTGGGGTTTGAGTGCCGCTTGGGGTGCCTTACGATGGACTGGCATCCTGTCCTGGGTGTGTCCCCCCCCCCCGGCCTTACGCCCTGTGTTACCGGGTAGGCTCCGGTTCTCCGTGACCCCGTATAGGACAAGCGGTTCTGAAAATGTGTGTGTGATTTCAGTGAATATGGTTCACATAGGACCATTATATCACTCTCCTGCAACAATCATCTACCCAGCATTGCATTCGATATATACAGCTTCTTCATATGAACGTAATTTTTTTTACTGTTTTGGGAATTAATTCAGTGGTTAGGTTATAGAGAGAAGTTGGGGGAAAAAAAAAAAAAAAATCACTGTCCTCATACAGCTCAGAAAAGGTCTTTTGAACCTCCTCATTACCTCAACTTTATGGGATGTAAACCTTTTCTGTTTCCTCACCTGAAGTGATGATGTTTCAAGGAGTGGTAGGATGTGTAACAAATTTTAAACACATTGAAGTAGTTCAGAGGATTAGATTAGTTCCATCACTGGCTCACCAAAAGTGAGATAGATATATCTATCTATCTTTTCTATGATGGATATACTTAAGGGATGGAGGAATCCCAGCATTGTGTTGTGATTGAGAGCTGAGATTTTCTGCTATTAATGGCAAATTATATTAGGACTCTAAATATAAATGACTGCCCACAACCTAGAGATACTCATACAGTAAAACTAGGTGATAGGAGTATCCCTTTTCTGCTCATGCTTGGCCAAATGGGGCTGGCACACTTTCTGGGCATTTCCATTATCATTGACACGTGCCAAGTCTTAGAGTGCCGTGCCAGTTGGGGGGTGTGGTCAAGACAACACATACATCACGCTCTTTCTGCATCTGGTACTCAGCCAGCAATTCTAAAAAGAACATGGAATCGATTAAAAGTAAGAAAGGACAGAGAGGGGATGATATAATGAAGATAAAACCTTGCAAAAGAATCAGGATTGATATTATTGTGCACAAACAGCTGTGTTCTCTTTGGAAGAAGGGAATGTCTGCTGTCATCAGTTCTAAATTTGCAAAATCTGGACAAAATCTGCAGCCACCTGCTACCTTGACTAACAAAGGAGTAAAAGAATCTTTATGCTTTCAGTGAAGGCTTTTCTTCAGAGCAACTTACAACGTGAAGCTACATGGCATGGTGACAAGGGAGGGAGACCGAGGAGCGAGCGTGGACCCAGTTGCGGGTTCGTTTATCGCGGCACAGACAAGGAGCATTCCGCGATCATAGTAAAGGACAGGCGTTGGTTGTTCCAGTCAGACATTCTTGGGATAAGACAGGAATTTAAGGTGATCAGGTGAGACAGGAGATATGAAACCAGGAAGGCAGCAAACAGTGACCGAATGACAAGGATTGAAGAGAAACTGGAAGGAGGTAAAGGGTGGGGTGGTTCTTTTGGCTTTCACAGGAGAAGCAGTTTGACTCAATGAGGTTCCACAACCAGGTGAACAGTGACGGCATCTTTTATACTCTGCAGCTGTGATTCAGGCAAGGTGCGGTCATTTAGCTTGAGGGTGTGACACTACGTAACTATTTACCCACTTACACAGGTGGGTAGTTTTTTACTGGAGCAATTCAGGGTATGTACCTAGCTCAAGGGTACTCCAGCAGTAAGTGACATTCAAACCAGCAACCTTCGTAACCAAAGTTATCAGCTACCCTAATGATTTGTCACATTTATATCAACAAATTAAGTGAACAGATTAAAAAAAACCAAACATTTGATATTTCTAAATCATTCACAGGCTATTATTGCACGTTTTAAAAAAAATTACAAATCCCAGTCTCCTTTTACGATGCTGCTTTGGATGGAAATGTAATTTGCAGATCTGGTATGGTACAGTCTAAAGTGATGAAAATAAGGTACAGTGTACCAGATGGTCGGAAATGGTCGATTTGCTTGGGTTTGGGCTGTCGTTTGTTCTGATGACTTGACCAGATCCCAAGTCGGAGCCAGTCACCACCGACGAGTTAGGATATCTGCCAGGAACCTGGAGACGCCATACTTCTGTTTGTCTATGCTTGGTGGTAGGGAGTGTAGCAAATCTATGGTTGGGGATCTTTCTGCATCTGTTTGTCTCCCCCAGTCTAAACTGCATCTCAATGGCAACTGGAAAGAGAAGAACTAGGAGCACAACACCAGAAGTCATGTTCAACAAGAACAATCCTTCTCTTTTTGCCTTTTGTTCTGGATGGGTCACCATTTACACTTGGATTAGCAGCACCTAAAGATGAGGAAGACATGTAGGTTTTTCTAGTTTTTCTTGCCTTGTCTGCAATCTCAGAGGGAAATGGGGATATAGTACCACTGAGAATCTTTGAAGAAAAGAGTCTTTGATGCTATGGTCTGACAAAGTTTCCAGTCAGGTCACTAATACTGGGTTCACTGCAAATACTCAGGAATGAAGACATCCTCGAACCAGATGGCCTTTCCTTCGAAATCACACAGCTGATTACAACACCTATATCTCAAACTCATCCTTTAAGTACTGAAACAACTTATTTTAACCATCTCTTATCTTGTTCTCCTTCTTCCACCTCTTCATCTCCTTTTTCTACTTCATCTTCTTTTCCCCCCCCTCATCATTTTCTTCTTCTTTTACTACTTCTTGTAATTCCACCATGGATGGTCCCACGCCTGGCTGAGAAAGGAGGAGGAGGGTTGGGCATGGGGCTAGCTACCGCACACTATAAAAATTTTGCCAGCTATGGAAACGCCAACACGGACACTTCATGACATCTGGGCTCTTTGGGGCACCTGGAGAATCCTTGTTGGCACCCTATGCCCCAGGAGGGGTGGAAGGCATAAGAGAACTATTTCTTGTCTGTCTTCTTCATTCTTATTACCCTACTTAATGTTTTTGACTGTGATGTACACACGCACACACTTTCTGAACCGCTTGTCCCATACGGGGTCGCGGGGAACCGGAGCCTAACTTGGCAACTCAGGGCATAAGGCTGGAGTGGGAGGAGACACACCCAGGACGGGACGCCAGTCTGTCGCAAGGCACCCCAAGCGGGACTCGAACCCCAGACCTACCAGAGAGCAGGACCTGGTCCAACCCGCTCCACCACCGCGCCCCCCCGACTGTGATATAAATTTAACCAATTTTATAATACCAATACCTAACAAATCATACAGCTGTTACATGACAGATTTATGCAATCAAACAAACTAGGTCTAACTATTTTTTGCCTGTGCTCTAGAGTACAGTATTTCTAAGAATCATTTGTTTTTTGGCCACCAACATGCACACAACAGTTAATTCCTGATCAATATTGTTTAGCTGCCATCAGCAACCCCACACACACACACACACACACACACACACACAGGCTAAAACCACTTGTCTTGAGTAGGGTCGAGGTGAACCAGAGCCTAACCAGCACCACAGGGCACAAGGCTAGAGGGGACACAGCCAGGATGGGATGCCAGTCCATTGCAAGGCACTCCAAGGAGGACTTGAACCTCAGACCCACCAGAGAGCAGGACCTGGCCAAGCCTACCATGCCAACGCACCCCCCTGTCAGCAAGTAATGCTTTCAAAAAGGATATGATGCTTGAAGTCCATTACAAATCGTCAATTATATTTAGAGATTGTGATTTTTGTATTTAAATTTTAACAACTTGCTGATTCTCCATGCTTTCGTAACAGTTGTACTGTAATACAAAGTTTGCTAATTAAATAGGTAGAATATAAATAATGTGGGGGCAAGGGCTTTGTATGGGCCTAAAATGAAAATTAGAGAGGAACTTCCTCAGGCTAGAAGTCTGCATTACAAACAGCCACAAGGGAATGGATAAATGGAAATTTGAGAACAAGAGGCTTAAACATAAAAATTTTCATTTGCAGAAAATGAAACACTTGGAAAAATATGGTCTGAATCTGTGCTCTTCAGAAAGTGCCCACAGTTAGGGAGACATTTGGTTACAAGCCTCAATAGCCAGTATTTACAACATATCCCCCTTTCCACAGCTAGACATTCCTCTCGGAAACCCGGCAAGCATTTTTCCCCACAAAAGAGAAATGTTTTAACGTTACCGAAACCCAGGGAGGTCGAACCGCCTACACGATTAGAGTTCTGAAACAGCACTTTCCTTTCACAGGAGCAGGATGGTTACAATAAACTGACACAGCTGGAATCTCACTTGGTCCAGATTTTTAAAATGCTTCTATGAAAGTAATAGCCTGGAGCAGTGCTTTTTCTTTTTTCCGGAAGACTAAGCTTGTGAGAACCTGTAAAGACCATGACATGAATTTGTTATTTAATTTCAACTAAAAGAACATGCTGACAGGAGGAGGTAGTGTTCAAGTTAATCAATATTGCCTTGGTGACTCCTCCACATCTCATTGTGTTTTTCTAGAAATTAAACAACACTTTTATCCAATGATGTCTCTTTTGACTTTGTCCTAGCTTCACTTCAAACCAAGGTTAATCTCCCCAAACTCCAGGCTGAACAACTAAAGTCTAATTAAAAGATTCCTATGAAATATGCCTCTGTGTAGCTGGGGTGGAAATTAACTCTCTGATTATTACCATCTGTAGTCGGTTTTGTTATGATGAGTGTATGTTCCAGTGTGTACAAAAGCATTAAAATTTCAAAATGAGCGACCCATTGTAAGTAGTGTATCTAGCTGTGTAAGTCACCTTGGTGAATAAGGTATGTGGGCTCATAACACTACATCATTGGAAGTCACTTTGGACAAAAGCATCTGCTACATAAACATAATGTAAACTATTGCAGAAGCTGAACAGCCATGAACCATTAATTCCCTGCACTACAAGATATGAGCTAAAGAAAATGTGAATCTTCAGTGCAGATACATGTGACCCCTTGTGCTTCAGCAAGAGACACTATATAGCTTTGCACTGCTATAAGGTCACAGTCATTATCGCTCCTTGGCCTAGAATTTGCAAAGGCAGTCCAGTTCATATCATTCATCACATAGCCTATGCTAGGATATTTGAGAGGTCATGGAGATCTACACTCACCTTCCTCCTACCCATCAAAATTTAGGTACTGCTTCCTGGTCATAAGCATCTTTATCCCTGACAATAATATCACAGCACCACAAACAGGTGGATGAAGAATATGAGCGCTGGGATAATACTCATCCAGTCAAGACTGGATCTTCAGGAGAATCATCAGCAGGAATTGAGTGAGAGGCCATCATTCTTTCAAGCTTTAATCACGCAAATAATGGCGGTCAGGTGTGTTCAGGAAAGGTGATGAGGATCCAGGAAAACACAATTACAGCTTAATAAGTGTCACTTGTTCTCAAACACGCTCATGTACCTGGAGCTTACCTGTCCATTGCTTCCATTCAAAGGCATCAGTGAACTAATGTTTGCCAAGTTAACATGACATTAGTACATTTAAAGGAGTTCATCTTCTCTACTTATCTCATTGAGCGTTTCCGATGCTGCATTGTTACGACCCCCAGGGTTGCCTGGGAGTGTAGCGGGGACAAACACACAAAGACACAAAGCCTCCTCTTGCTGTGCCCAGAACCCACATGCTGTGCTTTGAGAGCCTGCAGTGCTAAACACCGGTATTTTCAAATGCACATAAAGTCCTGGTTCAAAGCCTCCAGTGCCTTTTGTGTGAAATAGTTTACTAAAATGAACCTGGGGAGCAGCTATTAAGAAGCAGTATGTGAAATATCTTGATGTTCATAATTTGTAAAATGAAAAAATGTTCCGGATCAGAATAACACTGCTTCATGTCGTCCTTTGTCAGTCTGCAGCCTCCATTTCATACTGAATATTGTCTTTCCTGGGACAACTATGTTATGCGAAAGAGACACCTGCATTAACATTTAAAATGTAATAGATCTGCACAGAGCATGAAAGTTCAATTTATATAGCAGCTCTGAGTTAGCACATATGCAGTATTACCAAATCACAGTCTTTCTTCAGCTTACAGAGATAATTCATTCCTCAAACACCCATGATAAGCAAAATTGTCATAAGCTGAAGATTAAAAGTTACATTGCATTTATTTAGCAGACACTTTTCCCCAAAGCGACTTCCAACGAACTCTATGTAGCGAACCTGAACAGAGCGTTCTTGAACTGTGGGAGGAAACCAGAGCACCCGGAGGAAACCCACACAGACACAACCCATGTCCTCTCGCACCACCCAGGCGCTGTGAGACAACAGCGCTTCCCGCTGTGCCACCATTAACATTAGTTGTCATAACACAACATAATAAAGCAGTTTTTCATGAGTTACTCTGTAACACTGGCTGTCTACCTGCACTCATTCAATTTGTTCATAGCTATTTCGTACTGTACACTTAAATGCTGACAAAGACAAGAAACGTTTATGACACTTAATATTTATATTAATTCATTTAGCTGACACTTTTCTCCAAAGAAATGTATAATGGTTGGGCACCTACAATGATTAACCCTTTTATTCAGTGGTTTAATTTTTTTGTGGAATAATTCAGGGTTAGTATCTTCCCCACAAGCACTAAAGCAGTGCGTGGGATCCAAACCAGCAACCTTTGGATCTGAAGATAGCAGCTCCAAGTATTATGCTACCTCCTACCTGTGTTCATGAATTCATTTAACCTGTAACAACAAAACAGAACAGAACAATAAAGACAAAGGAAATCAATGAAAACAATGCACATGAATTCGAGCTCAAAGGGAGCCATTATTACAAATATTAGAACAAGTGAAAGTCCCAAACAAGAGGTAACAGAGGCTTAGAGCTCAAAGCAGCAAGAGCTAAAAAAAAAATATATTTTTTTCAAAAAAAAATCTTTAAGGTAATACATATCTGGAGTATTGGATCTTCGTGGTCAGACTATAATATTGTAAGTTTGTTCCACCATCCGTGTTCTATAAAACGGTTCTATGAGATCCCCTCTAAGAGGAGAAAAATAAGCCTGAGACTTAAGCTTACACTCTCCTGCATGAGCGAATACCTAGAAGTCATGTTTATTCAGAAGGTCAGCGGTATTTAAATTAGTTATATCACCTGATCGCTGCTTCTAACTGGTTGTTAAATCATTTCTAATTCCGAAACAGATGGCATAATCCAAAGAGACATATAGCTCGTAATTCGTATGCTTTTAGCCATTTACACATCTGAATATTTATTACTTATGTGCATAAGTTAAAATATTTTTTACTGCCTAGCAGATGGCTTTACCTAAGGCACCCTACAAAGCCTACAGTTTCTATATGCATTTCCCAATTTATACAGCTGGATACTAACTATTGGCTTAAGTCCACAGGATATGCACACCCAAGACTTGGACTGGTAAGGCCAGATTTGTCACTGCTGTGGTATCTCCATCCCTATAGATTCCTGAAGGATGCCTGATGACGAGCTAGAAAAAAGCACACATCCATCGCAGCAGGACCATTTATGCGATCATTTTGCCCAACATGCAATGCTAAAAACTGTGTGCATGCACAGTGTGACTTCTCATGTGGCATACAGCCTATTCAAACGCACCATATGGTACTCTACATTATGGTGACAGGTGAGCATTAGCATTAGTTCTATTTGCATCAAGGCAAGGCTTAGCACATGAGGACCAGTCAACCTCTTTCTGAAGACCCAAGGGACACATGTCACAATATGCACTGGGAGTCCCTCATCATCATCATCTCCATACCATGGTAGTTTACCGTCACAAACCGTTTCCTTCAAGGCCACAAAAATATTACACAACATGGCACAAAATACAATGCAGAATTGCATGAACATAAATGTATGAGTGGAGGATGCTCTCGTAAGAGAATACCATAAAAATACATAATCACAGGGATGGACGAACAGGGGTGGAAAATGGATATCACAGTTACAAAATCTTTATTTATGCAGCTTTGCAATTCAGCAGTCTGTAGGCTGAAATCTCTTGATGTATTTTGGAGGGTATGGTTTTATATAACAGCCTTACACCCCCGGGCCCTAATTTCATAAACATGGACAACTTCATGTCCAAGAGGAGCCTGACCATCCACTACATCTCAATCCCCACAAGTTCTCCCATGACTGAAACCATAGTTTAAACTTTAAACAATATTCCGAGGTTCAGAAAAATTTCAATCCATTGTTATTTAACCTTAAAAATGTCTTCACAAATTTTCCCAAGGGGAACAACTGTGGTTTCTTCCATCAGAAACCCATCTCTGCTTACAAGATGACTGAATGCTGGAACAATGAACAATTGGGAAACCATTCAGTCTTCTCTCCGAGGCACTCGTTTAGGTGAGATTTGAGGAATGGCTTCTGTTAAAATCAATAACAAGGAGTGAAACAGCCTTAAGGCTGTCACTGAACTCATTTCACTCACTAAATATCACCAGCTAAATGAGCCGTACAGTAGTGTTTCTGCATCAGCTAAAGTGCCCTAGTGGTCAAAGCAGTTGCTTTAGTCAAAATAAGAAATGATGAAGTTGTAAACCAGGCGATACAAATGAAATAAGGTGTGAATGCAGAGTTTCATTGTGAAATATCCATGGGATATGTGATGCAATATGTCACTGGTGTGGAACACGTTTTGAAAGCCAGCAGAGAAACAAGAAAATGAAATAATATTGTGCAAAGAGAGAAATGAAGGAGTCCAAGTATGAAGCCCTGAGGCACTTTGCTCCTTGTTAACTTGAATTAATGTTCATTATTGTGCGCCAGCTTTTTTAATGAAGTTAAGAGTTTCTAGCAAGTTTTAATAGACATAAGTGCTAAATCTTAATTATCTTCATTGATCTAATTCTTTTCCATAGACAATTAACCTTTATTAACTGTGACCTGAATGATTCTGGGACAGTGACCAAACGGATGATAATAATGAGTCACATTTCAACAATTGAGGAAGGTTGACATCAGAGTTAAAAATAAAGTCCTTTTTTATGTCTCCATTTTAATTTATTATGTTAGTATACTTTATTGGAACAGTGTTTTTATGCAGTGGTTTCTATTACAAGTTCTCATATTTATCTTAGTCCCAAACTGCAATTGCACCACTGCACAGTTGCTCACCATCCTTCACTGTGTCTCAGAGCCAACAGACATTTTTATTACTAGTTACAAATACAGCAATTGTTTTGTGGTTGCAAAACTATGCTATTCTTTCCTGCAGGAGCCTGGCTTTTCATCTCTTACTATCCACTTTCGCAAATCCCCACCTCCCTGTGAAAACACAACATCCGCACCTCCCGAAGCACAGACCCTCCCACAGCACTTTAACAGTTATGGAAATTATGCGATTAAATAGGCCCTTCTAGCAAATGTATGCTACATGTCTCCCTGAATTTTGGCCTCCACTAAATAAATAAATAACAGCGTGTCTCCATCCCTTAACAGTGTATATTCATAGCAGGGTCTCGCAGATAGTGAAAACCAAGTCCATAAAACAAACAGACTGCCTTCAAAATGTGATTGAATGTAGTGTTCGAAAAGAAAAAGTGCCCCAATGCACATTAGCTTGGATGAAAAAAGGGTAAACAAACCCATGCTGACAAATGCCTGATCGTTTGCTGAATGTCTGTTACACATTCTTTCATGACCCCTGAGATGATCGTGTTTCCCAGTGTGTCATGCGTCTGCACTTGCCCGGTTTAGCTTTACAACGTCGGGAGACTTCCTAAGAGTTTGACCCCGACAGTGTATCATCACAGAACGTTAACTGGTCAGCTGGGGTCATAATGGCTTCATGGTACATGATTTTAGACAAGGATACGTTTGACTCAACTGACCACACAAAGTTCGCAAGAGGGTGCTTCCTTGTGTAAGGGAGGGTGTTGGAAAAGGGCCGGAAAAAATCATAGTGGAACAAGTTTTCGGTGATCTGTGAACCTCGACAGAGAAACCATTTTTGGCATCTGGGAATGAGTGAGGGAGTGAACACAGAGTACTATTGTGTGCTCACTGCGGTCTTCATGTCTGTCTTAGGAGATCCATCCATTTTCTACTGCCAATTTCTTCCATGTCCATATAGAGCCACGTAAGTTTTCAGCTGAAGCATCTCTTGCATATGTGGACATTTTCTCACCTTCTTCACTCCTTCTGATAAAGGTCCATTCTTTAGAGATGCAAAATTTTCGCTGTTGCAGGTAATACTATTAGAGCAAGACTGCAAGCTTTCTATCTTGGTATGAACTGAGCATTCCGCCATGGATCCCGATGGTAGGATCCTCACGTTTCATTGTTTTTTTTTGTCAAATTTTTGCATTCCTTCATTAAGCTGACCCTTTTCCTCAAAGAGATTTACTGTCTTAAGCTGCTTATAATTATTTACCAATTTATACATCTGGGTAATTTATACTGGGGTGATTTTTAGGGTTAGTACCTTACTCAAGGGTATTGCAGCTGAAGATGAGACTCACACCTGTGACCTTTGGGTCCAAAAGCAACAATTCTAACCACTACACTACCAGCTGCCCTGATATTGTGCATATATATGATATACTGTATCATCCACATGAAGTAAATGTAACAGAAATCGTCACATTCAAGTTATGAACCCAACAAATATACATAACTGAGAAAACTGAGTCAATAAAAAATTGCAGCCGTCAGTGGAAGCAGATCACATGTATGCGGACGTGTTGCCATATTTCTTGCTGCTTATTATGAAGATCCACGACTGAGGAAATTCCGTATAAAAAAAGAATTTCTGTAAAACCGCTGAAACTCTAAAGACAAGTACATCCAGTCTTGGAAGAATTACATCCGATGAGAAATTTTTGACTGGCTCAAATTTTGGTGTGTTTTTGTTACGCTCTGTGCACCTGAACTGTTTGACTAAAGTTGGCGTTCACTATGTTACGTTTAACCCACTGTGAACAGAGACTATGGAAGAAAGAAACAACAGCCACTGTTGACAGTGGAGGGGAAGTCAATAAATAATTGTTGGTGGCAGAATTATGGAACAACTTTGGTGGAACTACTGGAAGGGGAGCTCCCACCCACTCACCGTGTCCTTGAAGATGGTTTTCAATGGCTTTTGAGCATTTTTTAGAGGAAAACACGTTTGATTTACGATCGAAGGTTCCTCCGCTTGGCACTTGAGCGAGATTGCATTTCCAATGTTAATAGGTTCATTCAGAACTGCTTACCTTCACTCTCCACTGAGAAGATTCCTGCCAGAGATGCGTCCAGCGGCTGCTCAGAATTCATCAAAGTCCCTGAGGATGATGAAACTACCACGAAAGGACTTTGACAAACCTCAGAGGAGTGAGGGAATGAAGGCTTGCCATTAAAATACCTTGAAGGCACATGGCTCGAATATTCCCTTGGACTTGCTGTTGAGGCAACTCCTTCCCAAGTGTCTCTGATAGCAAAGTGATCGAAACCATTTCCAAGCGTTCCAAGTGTTTCATCTAAGTGATGTAGCTTCCTGGAAGCTGACCCTAGATGGCCCTTCGAATGGCGATGAGGATAAATGTGCGTACCTGCACTCCATATGGACAAACCAACTCACTATACAGCTCAGTGTCAGTTATATATTGTTCCGTTTTATCACTGCGTTTTACTTTAATATTCACACCACAGCGCTACATTTTCCGCAACAGCTGCTATGATTACTAATCTCTCACTGTTCCACCTGGTAAACAAAGTCATTCAGGTGGTTGATAGCCCTGTAGCCTTTGAGTCTCTATTCATAACCAAACCTCGGGAGAGGGATAGCAGCTGTTGGTTGTATAATGGGGCAAAAAAGGCCCGAGAATTAAACTGTTTCACTGCCAAATTTTTTATTGTTATGATAATTCTTTACTCTCATCAATACACTTTTTAACAATTAAAACATGCAGCGACGTGATGTAGCAAGAATAACACACAGGAGGCAGGAATAATTGTGCCTCTAGTTGGAAATTGCTTCTACCTTCATTGATTTATTTTCCCATAGATTTATTTGAATTTCACACAAAAGTTGAGGCCTGGGTAATTCATTGTTTATGTATGAATTGCCATGAGGAATACAGACATAAACGGATACAAAGGTATGTTGTTAAGGCCAATATATAAGAGCTGAACTCCTAGGAGGGACACTTCTGATGCACTAATGAGTACGGTAGGTAACCCAAATTGCATCATTGCAAATTATCCCACTGTACAGACTGCCTGTAAATCACTGGGAAGAAGCATATCTTATGCTGTGAGAATAAATAAATAAACAGAAAAGACATGAGCAACCCATGTAAACATAACTCAGGGAGCAAAGGAGATATATTCTTGCACGCAGAAGATGATGCAGGGTTGAAAAGAATACCGTTTCCCAGAAGATTTATGGCTGGCCAAGGCATCAATCTTCCGACTCACCTTGTTGAGCCACATCTCCTCATCGCCTGCCATCTCCCTTTCTCCATGCAGTAGGGAGATGGGGGCGCTCGTCTGGGGTGAATCAAAAGCAAATGGATCTTCAATTGCTTTTCTATCTCCTCAGTGCTAAAGAATCTACATCTCAGGTCAAAATACAAGCAAATACTATCTTCAGTTTCTCTGTTCTTCTCACATATTGGAGAACATCCTTATAAATTGCTTTTCGTAGTCAAGACTGGAAAAGATGGGGTTAAAACTGAATAATAACTATACCCTGAATTTCCTTCTTTTTTAATTAGTTTTAAGAAGAGCTCTTTGTCACAGCACCGTTCAGATAAAAACAATACCTGAGAAAAAAATGTCAACATACTGTACATAAAACAAGGGCGAAAAGGTCATCCAGTATGACCTGGAAAGGTTTCCACACCTTCCAGAATGCCTCAGAATTTCCATGCTGATCAAATGCTAATTTTTCTAGTAGAAGAGAGTTAAACACTTGGTAATGCACCTATTTAGAGAGGGAAGCAGTGGTGTCTAGGGATGACTGATAGTGCAGTGATTAGAGTTGTGAACCCCAGGGTTACAGGTTTGAATCCCACTTCCAGCTGTAGTACCCTCAAGCAAGGTACTTACCCTAAATTGTTCAGTAAAATTGCTGAGCTGTATAAATGGGTGCAAACAGTGTTGAAGGAAAGCGTCTGTTAGATGAATAATTATAAATGTGCAGAATATAACAGTACAATCTATGTAAGAGTATACAGCCTATGTTCTGTAACTTCATCACAACAAGAATCTGGTTTGTGGTTCAACAAGAGAATACTCATTCATTGACCACTTGTCCTTTTTTGGGGTCATAGCTACCTGGAGCCTATCCCAGAATCACCTGGCACTGGGTGTTAGGCTAGGAGTACACCCTGGATGGGACGTCGCTCCATTGCAATAATAAGTCACTATGGGGGATAAATCACACTGTACCCTGAACTTTGAATGGATTACTGTTTTTAAACATTACCACTTATACATATTGTGTGATGTGGAGTAATACATTATAAACACCCAGTGAAGTACTCCAATGTCCTTAACAGTCCCATTATCAGTCCACGCTTGTTGTTTCATTGAACCACCGACATATGGAGCAGCCAATCTCACATCAGAGCAGTGCAGGCACACCATAAATAAATGTTTAATATGCTCAGAAACGAAAACCATATTGTGTTTTGTTTTTGAAAGTCAAGCCTTCCAGCCTTGCAGATGTCTAGTAATATAGCAGCGGGCCGCTACTCGACGGCGCTGCTCAATCAGCAAGAACAGAAGCCCTCAAACGAAAAACAGTAACGATCCGAAAAGAACAGCATGGCCCCATCGGTCAGGGGGCCCCCGTTTCGCAGCCTTGCTGCCTCTGGAGTGGAAATAAGGAGTGGAAGATCGGGGGCCAAAAGACAGGCCACTTTCTGCTTTTAATCACAGCACCGTCAAAACCGCCGGAATGTTCCGCCGTCCCCAAGCGCCAAAACCAACAATGGAGAATGGAGCTACTGTTAGCAGTTTTGAGACACGGCTCCGTTAAAGCAGGTTCGCACTGGGCATCAGCCCGGACAGCCCTGCGGGGAATTTCTGCAAGGAAGTTTTGCGAAAAAGAAAAGAATTAATAAGCCGAAATTGTCTGATAGGCCCCAGGGTTCTGGTTCAGGTCTGGTCATAGCTCATTTTTCTCCCTGTGCTTATGTGGGTTTTGTCCTGTTACTCTGGTGTTCTCCTTGAATCCAGGCCCATAATGTTTAGTTCCGTAGACCCTAAATTGCCACTGCAGCCTTATTGCTCTTTATTAAAAATTGCTCAAGAATTCCAGCTCTTAATTATGCCAAACATTCTTAGTGTGACAAGGCAGCTTGAAGGATCCCCTTAAGAAGTACAAAATCACACACACAAATATATTCATGAAGACAAGACAGGAGGAGGATTTCTTATTTCTGTGTTTCATGACATTTGAACACGTTTTAAAATATTTCAGAATGTTTGGAACTGAACATACATCTTTGCCGTTAAAAATTCACATTTTTTCCATTGCTGTTTGAGATGCAAAATAAAAATCAAAGCAGTGCACACTAAATAGAGTAATGTGAAAAACATCACTGGAAACATGCGGCAGCTTTAATTCCCTGTCTTATTTATAACTCTGAATCTGGAGAAATAAAACACTTTAAATCAATGGACAACTGCATGAATGTTAATGCCCCAGAGCTCGGCAATAACAAGATATCAACGGCGGTCGAGTCGCTTTATCAGTCACTTCTAGGGACAAGGGTGTCAAATGAATTAACAACTAGAGATACAAACACATAAAAGTAAAGAAATGAGTCGATCCGCATGAAAAAAGATGAAAAAAATTGCTATTAAAGTAATAAGTTCTAGAACAAATTTGAACCATTTGATTCTGTGTGTGTGTGTGTGTGTGTGTGTATATTGAGTATATATTGTAATGTATATATGTATATATACATATATCTCAATATGGGCTTAAATGATGGGAGATTTAAATGGGCAAATGTCATATTAGGGTGAGTAAACATAATCACAAATGCTTTTTTACCAGCCTTCTAGGCAGATTTTCATTTCTCGAAAGCAGAGTGTGCTGTAATATGCAACAAAAGTTCAAGTAACACGTCTCCTGCTGGCTGAGAGCAGCGGGTTCTGTAAGCTATTTTAGACACCTTCTGTAGCTGCGCTCTCCAAGCCCAGACAGCGGGCTGGAGAGACACACATGGCCAGACAGCCCTGTCAGCAACATATTAGCTGCAACCTGACAAGTGGGGGGGGACGTCATCTGCTGTCTTCCCGCCTTTGAGACTCCCATCCTTGCCTCTGACTCCAATCCTGGGGCTCTGATCTCAGATGAAGGTTGAGGTCCAGGCTTACCACGGTAATGACCAGTACTGACCTCAGCTTTCAAAGCAGTGAGTAAAAGGATCTGCAACTAATGTCGGGTCTTGGCCATTTGTTCCATTGCCCTTAACATCACTTTCAGGTCTGATGCAGTAACGGAATAGGACAGATCAGGTCATTCAATCCAGAAAAACCACAACTGGCACCGTCCAAAGGGTTTGTGATTAAATTAATACAAATTAAAATTAAATACTTAATTATTGAAATACTTTATGGTGGCACATTACAGCTACAGAAGGGGTATATTGTTTGGATGAAAAGCATCTGCCAAATGACTAAATGTAAAAATCAAGCAGGTTGCATAGTGGTTAGAGAAGCTTTCTTTCAATCAAAGGAGATGGGATTGAATCCCTGCTCTCTCACTTTACTACCATTTTACAGAATTACTCCATTAAAAATCACTCAACTGCAATGAGCAAATCAGTTGAATCCTTGGACAGTGGTTTTGGTATAATAATAATAATAATAATAATAATAATAATAATAATAATAATTTAAAAAAAAAACAACTGAAGGACATATGTGCCTTTCATTAAACTTAGGGGTAATTAGATTGCAAAACTGAGTTGGATTTTTCATTTTATTTAAATTTATTCAGCTGTTTTTTTCCAAAGTAAGATGATGTATGTCTCATAATTTTACACTTGGCATGATCAGTCATTGTCACATAGATGTATTGTAGTCTTGGCCATGTGGACAGCTGGTAGTGTAGTGGTTAGAGTTACTACCTTTAGACCCAAAGGTCACAAGTTTGAGTTATGCCTTGAGTAAGGTTCTTGCAGTAAAATTACCCAGTTGTATGAATGGGTAAAATATCAAAAGTTGCTTTGGAGAAAAGTGTCATGTAACTGCATTATATACAATGTGGCTACAGACAGAAATACAGCTGTGCTTCTGCATCTTACCTCTAGATTTACATTTATTTATCGGACACTTTTCTCCGAAGCAACTTCCACTGAACTCTTTGTAGTATTATTAGCTCACAAACCTTATTCACCAAGGTAACTTACACTGCTAGATACACTACTTACAATGGGTCACTCATCCATACGTATCATATTCCATACTCCATATTCCAGATTCCATATTCATATACTATCCTCATCCATAAATAGAATAAATACACATCTTGAAACACCACGTGAGTTATGAACGCATAACCTCTTTGTTAAGTGTCATCTGTGGAGTTGTATATTCTGTAACCCCGTACACCATGTCCAATTGCTCTTTTTGCATGACTATAAATCGTGGTCTCTTGCACTGGAAACTGTTCTATAAAAGCTCCATTCATATTTTACATGCAGTATATGGCGTTGTGCAAAATTCTTGGCACCTTCAACAGTCTCATTTTAGCACTTTTCAGGTTAACTGCTGTAAATCACTTTTGAAAAACAATACCGCCAGTACAAGGTTAGAGTCCACTTGTCACATAAAATAATAAAACTGTAAAAGACGCTGAGGTAATTCATGTATTTCCAAACGAGGCGTAGGATGTCATTTTAAAATTGTGGTTTAGGATCTGCTGGAAGCGAAGCTTCAGTGTCAGCTAAAATTCGAAAGTGTGTAGGCATTTCAGCCATACAAAAAAATATACACACACGACTAAAATGTCCGTAGAATAAATCAAATGTATGTTCTGCATGGAAAATTCCGGAATCTGCGATTTGAGACTTCACTGAAGTGTTTGATGAGAACATGTGCGGTCTTGTGAATGGAAATGGATACTCAGCTTATCACGGATCAAAATCACGAAACCGCGTGGAAAAAAAGAATAAAAAGAGTGAAAAAAAAGAATTTAAAAAAAAATGAGCAACAGCTCTCGGACAGGACAGGTGTATGACATGAGAAGCCAAACTCATTTACGTGAAGTTCCTGCAGGCTGCTCAGTCCCGCTCCCTGGAGGCCGGAGACCATGTCAGTCCATGTTTTCTAAATGCTGCTCTAAAAATAAGGTTCTAGCAGGAGGGCACTAGCACCCCCCCCCCGGCCGCACAAACCCCCAAGCTCATTTTCGAACACTTTCCCCAAGCTCCACATCGAAAAATTGTTTCTCCATAGGCACTTCCATCTTCGTGCCCAAAATGTCAGCGAATGGCAGCAATCGCAGAACATATTTTCGTTTCCTCTCATTTTTATTCTGCCTGGCACCAACATTGCGCCGCTATTTGATGAACACTGATTACATTACGTCTAAGGGGTCATAATTTCCAGGCTTTCGTGGCGAATTTAATAGCGCCGCAGTCCATTTTTGTGTTATTATCACTGTGATCCAGGTACTTTCCTTCAGGATGTATGACATATTGTTTGAAGACTCCGCCCTTGCCAGGTTTAACAAACCTTTTCGTATGCAGTTTATGACAGGAATCTATGGAGTCGACGCGGTCCGTTTCCAACAGACAGACTGAGTCCC
Source organism: Scleropages formosus (assembly GCF_900964775.1). Classification (NCBI taxonomy): domain Eukaryota; kingdom Metazoa; phylum Chordata; class Actinopteri; order Osteoglossiformes; family Osteoglossidae; genus Scleropages; species Scleropages formosus. The sequence continues at coordinate 20,702,905 of NC_041822.1, forward strand.
TCTAATAGAGTCTCAGTGTACGTTTATATTTACAGTTATAGAGCAGGCAGATGCTTTTCTGCAAAGCGACGCACTCAGAGTAAAAAAAAAAAAAAAAAAAAGGTGAATCTCATAACAGATGAAGAGCTTGAGAAAGAGACAAACTAGTATGAAAGCAGTTTATTTGTCTGATGCTGCTGGAACACATAGCTAAAGTAACTGCCTGTGAAACTGAGACAAATGTAGGAAAGACATGCCATGTACGATCGTGGCACATGGCGATTTAGGACAAGAAAAGAAAATGGCTCAAAATTTAGGCAGCTGACAGGAGATCAAGAGAAAAATGGGCCTGGAAAAGAAAGCTTTTGAGATCATTGTCAGCTGCAGTTACCGTGAGGGATTCAGCAACTCCGAGGGACGGGGGGGCACATTCCGGTGTACACCACTCTTATCATACAGATATTCTCAGTCTCCACCTGTCCATTTCCATCTTCTCTGAGTGTCCACCAGCCCTGTGTATGATGTTCTCAGTCTCCAAGAATTCAGTCCTCAGGCAGAGTGGTGGTGCGGTGAGTAGTGCTGCTGTCTCAGACTGCCTGGGTGGTGTGAGAGGACATGGGTTCAATATCCACTCAGTGTGTGTGGAGTTTGCATGTTCTCCCTTGCTCAGTCTGTATGGGTTTCCTCTGGGTGCTCTAGTTTCCTCCCACAGTCCAAAGACATGCTGTTCAGGTTCCCCCATAGTGTGTGAGCAATACAGAGAGAGTGTGATTCGCTTTGGATAAAAGCATTTGATAAATAAATAAAGAAACATAAATCCTAAAAGTGATTTCATACCACTGGTTGGGACAGACCATACTGAATGAGCTCAGGCTAAGAGATTATTACGAAGAAAGAAATGTGCTGAAAGTACAATTTCTTATGATCTCTTTAAGTGAGGGTTACTACTTCGGTGCCTGAAAAAACAGGGGTGTAATAACTGAACGGCTCCTCAAAGAACAGCTCCGCCAAAAAAATAATAACAATAATAATTTCAATACATGTACATTTTATGTGGCTTCCCCATCTATCTTCTTGGCAGTATAAACTGTAATAAATCTAAAAACGGTGAAAAAAGTCATGTTTTAAAAAGAACAGTTCACCAGAAACAGCAGGCCAATCTCTGTTTCAGCCGAAGCAGGAACCCTGGGAATATGATGTTCTTTCTGCCACAGTTTGTCTCAGTTTGTCCTGCTCAGGGTTTGTCTTTCCAAAAGTCAGTGGTCTGGCGCTGGAGATCTGCTCCACCATGTGGCCGCACTGGGCTCTGAACTCTTACTCCACCCCAAACTGTTGAGAGTGGCACAAAGATCAAGAAAACCATTTAAAAACCTAGTGATATATTTAAATGAGCTGCTAAAAGATTCAGTAATTTCTTCCACATGGATGTGAACAAAATGTGAACATTCATTCATTCATTCATTCATTCATTTGCTCATTTTACAGCTTTAAGCTTGCCCTATGCCATTGCAGATCTGTTTTTTTTGATCATACGATGAATGAATGAATGAATGAATGAATGAATGAATTCATTTTCACAAACTGCTCTTCAGACACTGGGTTACAGTGATCAAGACCATTTCCAGGAAAGCACTAGACATGAGACAGGGTACATCCCGGACAGAGTGGTAACAGCATCACAAAGCATTACTGTACTATACAATATACAATATACAATATACAATATATTTGAAAAATATTATTTACCTTTATTTATTTAGCTGCCAAAGGACCTTGCAATATTACACTACAATGACTTGCCTATTTATATAACTGGGTAATTTTTCCTGTATTACTTCAGGATAAGTACCTTGATTAATGGTTACTACAGCAAGAGATGCAATTCAAACTTGAGTCCTAGGCCCTCAAAGTCCACAGGAAACAGCTCCAACCACTTTCCCACCTGTTGCACCATAAACCGTGTTTTCCAACACACTGCTTCTCATTTACATGTCCAACAGTGTTTGTAACTATGTATACACACATTTTCAGAACCACTTGTACCATACAGGGTCGCGGAGGAACCGGAGCCAACCCGGCAACACAGGGCGTAAGGCCGGAGGGGGAGGGAACACACCCAGGACAGGACGCCAGTCCATCGCAAGGCACCCCAAGCAGGACTCGAACCCCAGACCCACCAGAAAGCAGGACTGTGGTCCACCCACTGCGCCACTGCACCCCCAATGTATAAAACAACCAGATTTAAATGATCAGCTCACCATCTCCAACCAAAGCAAAGTAGTTTTAAGTTATCTCAAATAGATGATTGCAGCAAACACTCATGGGACATGTAAATGAACCTCATATATTCTATTTTTTAATAATAAATCCACAATGACATGACACCTCTTACATCTTCCCTAATTCTACAGTATAATATCTTTATTGAAGTTTCAGTAATATTCACTTATACTATGTGTTTACTTTTGTCCACATTATTTAAGTTGTACTTATTACTTCAACACATAATAATAAGTGTTCCATGCGATAGTCTGTTATTTACTCATCTCTAACTTGTGCGGTGTGCTTTGATTACTACACACTTTTAAAACAGGGTCCGACCAGGTTCGTGAGATTGATGCCGCACATGTAGGACCGGTCAGAGTGCAGTGTGGAAGAGCAGCAGGAGATGGAATGGTTAAGGTCCAGTAATCTTAAGGCTATGAATTCAAGTCCCTCGAGAAGTCCCGCAGTGACCCCGTTAATTCAGGTACTTAATCAAACTTCTTACCACAATAAAACGTCCAACTGCATGAAAAGTTACAATTTAATTGTTGGAAACAAAAATAAAGTATTACTGATACTATCATGGGGTGCGGTGGCGCAGTGGGTTGGACCATGGTCCTGCTTTCCGGTGGGTCTGGGGTTCGAGTCCTGCTTGGGGTGCCTTGTGACGGACTGGCATCCTGTCCTGGGTGTGTCCTCTCCCCCTCTGGCCTTATGCCCTGTGTTACCAGGTAGGCTCCAGTTTCCCGCAACCCTGTATGGGACAAGCGGTTCTGAAAGTGTGTGTGTGTGTGTGTGTGTGAGATATTATCATCAGCAGTATCCCATCCAGGCTGTACCCTGCATCCCATCCTCTGAATGGTTGTCATCATCATTATTTGCCATCCATTCATCCGTAAACTCACTATCAAGAACCAACAGTCTAATGCAGGATCGCGGTGAGCCGGAAGCCTATCCCAGAAGCCTAGGGCATTAGGCAGGGTGCACCCTGGATGGGACAATCATACAAACTAATTCACTCACAGATACGCACTATAGGCAATTTAGAGTCACCAGTTCGTCTGAAACACATGTGGGAGAAAACCAGAGCACCTTGAGGAAACTGAAACAAACACAGGGAGAAGGAGTGAACCCTACAAAGACTGATCCTGATTTGAACCCAAATCCAAACTCGCAGCCTGGGGACTGTGAAGAACAACAATATATCATTATTGTTACTGTTAATTATAATCGAGCTGAACAGTTTTCCAGTGACGATGCTGATATGATTTCGCTCCTAGTAGCCAACTGTCGAGTGTGAGGAACTGCTCCAACCCCTTTTCAGAGCATCTTCAAGACTCTGAGTAAACATTATCTTCCACTTCACTGGCCATTCTCTGCCACACATGAGCATCTGGAGATTGATGGCAGCTGTTCCCCAGTCAACACAGGAGACCAGTGTCATTTTACCAGCATATTTTCAAAATTACCATGCCTCTCACATGACATCCCCGAGGGGAGGAAATGGAGTCTAAAAACAGGGGATAGAAGTCAGGGTCAGGGGATCATGCCACGCTGGAGAAGGTACGGAGTTGCTCCGAACGCTGCGTTGCTTTCTGGCACAGACGGGAGTAAACAGCAGGGACCCGTGCACAAGTCCAAGACGGTTGCGGAACTCATCTCAAAAAGCTCCCTCAAAGCTATAAAACAGACAGAACTTCTGAAAGGCGTCCATCTGCTCTTTCTAACGTCCTCTTCATTGAACTTCCTCACATCACCGGACTAGAAAAGAAGGCTGACAGATGGTGGAGACTATTTCCTGCTCTCACGTTGTCCTAAAAAACCAACCATAAAAAGAAAGAAGAGAGGAGAAGAAGAGGTTTGGCTCAAATATTTTACTCCAGCCAAAATTCCCATGATGCATTGCATAGCTAACGGGTTATGGCTGTAACACAGCCTGATTTAGGCACCCGATGGACTGTGTTAGACGGCTGAAGGAGGAGAGAAGGACAAGGTGGAATTTTCTTAGGTGAACTCAGAATGTTTGGGGTACCAGGAAAAGCTGAACATTCAACCATTCATGAAAAGGGTTTTTTTTTTGTTCCATCCATCCATCCAGCCCATCCATGCTTCCATCCATCCACCAATTTTAATAACCACTTGCCTAGTTTTAGGATTGTGGTTGTCCAGAGTCTATCCCAGAAGCAGGGTACACCCTGGACAGGAGTGCATCGCAGGCCATTGTTTGTTACAACAACAAAGCTGAGAAAAAATCTGTGCAACTTAAAATACTTTGTCTGACATTTACCTCGAGCGCTACTATCTGGTTCGCAATAATATGGGAGCGCAGTGTCTCTCAGCAGCGCTTCTCACCTTCTATCAAACTGTCTTCCCCCACCTTACAAAGGTTTTTTTTTAGCTTTTCACTGCAGTAGAGGTTTGACGTACTGTATATGTAGAGCAAAAAACGTTTCATGTTTAACAAGTCTGGTTTGTCGTCTAAAAGGCAGCCCCTGTCAACCAAACTTTCTTAGCATTTGGGCTTAAGGGTGGGTCCAAGAGGAAAAAACCCACATTTTGTGTTCCGCTGTGTTCTGAGTACCAGCTGGCAGAAAAAACACAACAATTACAGTAGTATCCATTTCCCATATAGATTTAAATAATAAATAGTCATATTATTCGTCATGCTATGATATATGGAATACTTTAGTCTTTGTGGCCTTGAATTTAGCATTTGAACATAGCAAGTGAGCACACTAAAAAGTTTAATATTTCCCGAAATTATACTGGAAAATAAGCATGGCTTGACCTATGACACAAAATGAAAGGAACTCTGCAGTATTTCAAACTCTGGAGGTGGACCATGATAAATCAGGGTAAATTATCCCTCGGGATGATGCAACTGTTTTTCCACTCACATAGTGGCGTCCCTGCAACACGGCTGTGCATCCACTCGTAGCGGGTTCCCAGATCATCGGCCTGCTTGGGTTAACCTGCACCGTTAGTCTCCCTGGTGTGTCTCGACGCCACTGCTGCACTTGTGAGGGACACATGACTAACACCTACTCATGCTTTATTCAAGACTTTTGGTGCCCGATTTATAGGAAATGTCGTAAGAGTGCAACGTTTCGAAATCCAGCTGTGAGCAGTCCAGCCGGAGCAGTTCTCCATTCTGATGAAAAATTATATCCTGAAGTCACGATTCAGATGATTTGTGGGAAGAATGTGATCTGGAAATGTCATTTGAAGGTCCACGCCCAATACTCTACTCAAGGTGTCAGTCATTCCCAATGACGGTAAAATGACCTACGTCACTTACTGCGCTTGACAGAGTTTCCTTTGGTTGCTCACCAGTACATGGCTAGACAACAGGAAAGCTTTAAACCTTTTCTTGTCCCCAAAGGGGCTGAATCAACCAAAGAGCATCATTTATCATTTCTCTGAACATTGCTATTATTTTTGTGGGAATACATTTCCCCAGTGTTGTTGATTTCTAGGCACTTTCATGGAATGACGATTGTGCAACACTTGCCAAGGGGCTTGGGTGCTTGGCTGCAGGTTCAAAATATTGAGGGGGACACTACGTTTCAGTGACTGGTGCTTGTCAAGTGGAAATGGGACATCAACTGAGTCATCACCCACAGATTCAAAAAGTGACCACAGTATACTGGTGTCCCACCCACAATTATGGAATCCCCAGAGACTAAAATCCCTTGCGGCCACCGACGGCAGAGGTTTTGACCATCCTGGACGAGCCCCGAAATTGTGGAAGAAATTTTCCTCTTTCCTGTTCAGCCATAGGAGACCTTGAAAGAAATACATTCACGCACACAGAAACTTTTCACGACAATATCGGCCGATGGGAGAGCCCCGGAAGTTGGGTGTCACCTTGATCGTTCCTCGTCGCCCTTCTTTAATTTGCAAGCTCATACATATGCATGTGTAGGCATTACAACAGGTGTGTCCACTTATCTGGTGTCAGCAATTCTTCATCCTCCTTGTTCTCAGAACATTTTTGTCCAGAGACAGAAACATCCAATCTCCTTTCTTGAAATGACCTTGCTGTCAGGCAAGGAAGGAACATCTGCCTGTGATACCATGGTCTTGGTACGCAAGCAGGACCACAATCAGGCCTGGTACAGCCTGTTCCACAGTGATTTTCCAGTTTCATAACTAGTAAACAGCCTTAAAATATATTACAAAGAAATATTACCAGTTACCATGTTTAACAATTTCTATGATTGATTAATATCTATGACTAATAAATTTGAACACCACACACCACATGCAGCACACCAGTAAATGAGCCGAAATCGCTAACGAATTTAATCAGACCCAAGTGTGGCTCATGGTCAAAATATGATAATCAAGGCTTCTTCCAGAACATTGAGACATAGCTTTCCCTCAACCCGATTACCAGCAGAGTGTACAGATAGTAGAGTTGTTTCTCAGTAACAGCCTGTCCAGACAGATCAGTAATGGCCCAGTTTCATCCATTAACTGTGAACCCCATTCTCATGTAATTCAATTTCTTTTCATATAGCGCTCTTCTCACAGGCCACACAGGGCTGAACAAAGTACAAGATACAATATAAAATATAACGCAATACAGAGGAGCAGCAGTTATAAATACTGTAACTATTATGATATCCCATCTGGCAGCTGAGGAGAGGAAAACAAAGAAAGTGGATGCCCACCCCTCCTAAGGGAATCTTCCCACTTTGACCTTCTATTATTATTATTTTTATTGAAAGCAACACTTGCTTCTGGATAAATGTAAACCAACATAAACCCAGAGTGACATGAAATGCGACAGTACAAATGCTTATGGAGGGGAGCCAAGTAATGCAAATACACTAACAGCAACACCCATCTCAATAAGGTAATGATGATAAACAATAAAGCATACAGGACACTACACTACAGCACTTACAGTACATTTCGTAAGCCCAATTTAAATAACACACATGCAGTACACAGCTAAGGATGATGGGAAAAGTCCCCTCATCCAGCCACTATAATATTCTGATGTACCACAATGGTATTAATTTGATTTAGGCCAGCTCTCTTGTTTCACTTTTATAACAGGGCACGTTCATGAGATTAAATGAGCTTCTCTTTATGTGGCCAACTTAGTACTCAGACGCGTAATGAAATACCGTTCCATTTACATTTATTCATTTAGCTGATGTTTTTCTCCAAACCAACTTGCAAGGTTAAGTTACATACAGTCATTTACACAGCAAAGCGTTTTTGATGCAGCAGTTTAGGATAAGTATCTTTTTCAAAGGTACTAAAGCTGGAGGTGAGATGTAAACCTGTAGCCTCGGGGTCTAAAGGAAGAAGCTCTAACCACTATGCAACTATTCCATTTAGGGGTTTGATACAATCCGGTCCCCTCTAACTGAAGCAGACAAGATTACCCAGCACAGCACTGTATTAATAATTACCTATAATTGTAATTACCAATATAATGACCTATGTCCCAAGTGCATGATCTCCATCCTCCCCCTTCACCCTGCCACTATTAGTGCAGCTAAAGGGGGATGATGGGCTATGCACATGATGTGTGTGTGTGTAGCCAGACCAATGTAAGTTTATTACTTTAACTGCGTTTCTGACAGTCCAATTAAAATAGCCTGTTTTTTATGTCTCCAGGAAACGAATCCAAAGCAAGTAAATGTCAAGTTCCAAAAACAAACAAAAGTGAGTCATACTGGCGGCAAATGAAACGATGACGGGCGGCTACTTGTTAAGCGTTCACAGCCCACCCATCTGCACGACCGTGTGTGTTCTGTTTCTCTACTCATCACCGCCTCTCTCAAACACATCGCTATGGACAGTCAAAGGACAATGCATTTTTGTTAAAAGTAAAAGAGATTCAATTATTCTTGAATGTTGGAGCATTTAAATTCTTTTCCTCTTTCATTCTCCATTCAAAGATCCAATATGATGCCTATTACCCTTTTTTTTCCCCATTGCCCTTTGTTTTTTGTTGATGTCAACACCAAATATTTAACATCCCTCCAGAAAATTGTGTTCCACACTTGTGTCCTTTGTATTGAATGGGGGCGTGTCTATTGTCGCTGTGATTGAGATCATCCATCTGGTTGCTTTTTGTCCCCTTCTTTTTTTCCCTCTAAACATTCCCTTTTTGAGATTATCCAGTCTTCTTATAGTGTGTCCCAACCATGATTACCTCAATTCCATCACTGGTGCTTCCATGCGGATGTTCTTCATGGCTTTTTTCCTTCTTGTGTTCTTCATTTGGTGCCTGTTGGACCATCAGCGCTTTTTTGCTGTGGTCTTTCATTGCCTGTTGGACCATAAGTTTTTTCCCCCAGTCCTTCAATTATACATCTCTTCGGCAAAGCCTGTTTGACGTCACCCACATGGCTCTTTGTAATGTGGTCAAAGACCATAACCGCATAAACCCATTGGGATAAGGAATCACCATATTTTGTGCATCAGTGCTTCTACCTAAACAAGGCTGGTTGGCTGGAATCTAAGCCCAAACGGCACCACGCGATATATCCAGGGTAGATTTCCAACAGATGTTAGGAGGTATAGGGCTACACAGGCTTTCCTTTGTGTGGTCTTGCTGCAGTCTAGGATGAGGCAGGGGTTACCCAGCGTATAGCGCACATCGATCTGCTGGCGTTGGGGGCGAAAGCGAAAAAAGCAGCCTTGTGCGGAACTGAAAAGGGGTTTCAGGAAGACTCCTATCCATCAAACATCTCACACACGTAATCCGATGAGAAAAACATGGCTGGATTTGAGCTGAACCCCTCGTGCTCCAATGAGCTCTGGGAAAGACATCACCGCAGAGAGAGCGCTCCTCGGAGAAGGCCGAGATCCCTTTTGTCTTCTCCGCCGAAGGGGATTCGGTCATTTAGATGGCGGGAAGAGGGTGGGAAGCGATACGTATTCGTGTCTACGAGTCATAGTTAAAAAATAAGTGGAGGAATGAGAAAAGTGCAAATGAGCACGAGTAGAACTTTTCCAGGGTCATCTGGGGTCATTAGTGGGTGGCATATATTTCAACCCTGAAGGCATTACTGTGTTTTTAAGAACTATTATGACAGGTCACACCAACAACAAAATCCAAAGTCTTACGAAAGCCAAACACTAGCACTGGAAATCAAAATATGTCTAACTCGCCCAAGTATAATATAATATTACTACAGTTTTTCATTTAACAAGAGGAGAAATTCTGCATCCTGAAAGGTAAATGTGTTGCAGACTTCAAGTACAGTGATGCCAGGCTAATTGATTCCTGCAAAAAAACAAACAAATTTGCAAAATAATAAATGGAAATTTTTCCATTTCATTTACCCCAAATGAAATGTGTCACTATTGAACAGCCCTACTGAAAACAAGTATCAAATCAATGAAAAATTTAGGTAGGTAAATGAAATGTTTACCTAAAACTTTCGACGACAGCTTTACCTAAACAGATCTGTATGCATAAACAGATCTGTGTTCTGCTACTGCTTGATTTTTGTAGCTGCATACGTAGTTTTCTTTAAATGGAAATTGTGGGAAAACTGATTTATATGGAAAAAGAAAAAACATGCATATTCTTATTCATTTTCATTTGCAAGCCATTTATACATCTGGCCCTTTATGAATCTGGCGAACAGACCATAAAACTGGATTCCGGTTAAGAAAGCATGGTGAAAACACTGTAGGTCATTGTTACATGGAAAAGGCCTCAGTAGATAACAGGTAATCTCCATGGCAACTACTATGATGGCAGAATGCACTACACAGGCACTGCACTTAAATCTTAATCCTAAAGAAGAATGAAAAGCAAATAGTTTGAATCAATATTTTTAGGATTACATGCTCATAAAATCTGACAGAATTCACAATCTATAATAAAGTTTGTTCCTGAAAAGCCATTCGATCATTCATCCATCGTCAATAATTACTTGTCCAATGCAGGGAAGTGGTGCTCTGGAGCCTCTCCCAGATGCATAGTGTGCGAGACAGACTCACTGAACAGGACACCAGTCCATCAGAGGACAATAACACACTCAGAGTAAAGGCCAGAGTAAATGCCATGTTTAAATTTATGTGACACACTTGACTGTCCAACCAAAATCGAAACTTGCACGACTAGTACATACTGCTCTAAAAACTATAGGGTGGGAAGAGAAACGACCCATACGGGATTTGTACGAGGTATCTATTTTAAAACAAGCTAAAAAAATTGCTGCTGATAACATATTTTACATGAGAATTTTAACATGTTACCTTCAGGGAGACGATTTAGGATTCAGATGCGTAAATCAAATCGTTATAAAAATTCTTTTGTGCCAACTGCGGTTAAATTATTGAATAGAGGATTCCAAAACTGAGAACTTAGATTGGTATACTGTAGGTTTTTAATATATTTTGATCGTTTTATTTCTTATTTTATTGTATGTTATGGTATGTATTGTTTTATGTGAGTCCAATGTTGTGCACTGGCCGTGTCATGGTTGTCCAAGACAAATCTCCCAGAAATGGGACAATAAAGTATATTTTATTCTATACAGTAAACATGTGGAAACATTGTCATAATTTATCATGTCCATGAGACTAAACTAAAAGTTGGATAATTTCACTTTTAATTTTTTTATTTTGTTTATAGAAACACAATGGAAATCAGGTTTAAATGCTGCAGTAAATAAGCATAAAAGATAAAAAATAAACCAGAAAATAAAAATAATTTGCTGTGTGGAAATTGCTTTTAAATTTTATCATTTACCTTATGCTTAATATACAGTAGCTTAACCCTGGTGGGGGGCATTAGGGCCTTTGACTAAAAGCGAATGGTGCTTCTCTAACTTTATCTGCAACCCTGACAGCAAGGAAGGTGGAAGGAGCATGGTATCGTTAGACAGATGCCAAGCATGATGACACCTGTTGAAACTGCCAACTTTAGCAAACAGAATATATTTTATTATGAAACAGAAGCAACAAACAAAATTCAGTTAAAAATGATGATGACGACATCACAGGGACATTCGGTACCTGTTCATAAATCTTAAAAAAAGTAAATGAAAAAGAAAGATATGCAGCATTCGATGCCTGACAGTTTTTGTGTTTGTCTGGAAGATGAGAAAGTTGAACAATAAGCCATTAAAAGGTTTTTGTTAATATACGAGCAGTTCCCAGATTACAAACGAGTTCTGTTCCTAAATCTGTTTTTAAGTCAAATTTGTACTTAAGTCAGCTAATTGTAGATTTCATCGGGACAGAGCCTTTTACATGCTCCATTATTTTTGCTTTGTCCTTTAAAATTGTCTCAATCCTTGACCAACTGTAGCCTAATGCTATTCCGAAGTTTGTTGGCGTTTCACCTTTTTCAGATCGCTTTATGATTTAAACTAAAGTGGAAATAATAAAATAGACTTTATTCATCCCTAAGGAAACTCTTATGCCAGAGATTGCTCAAACAGATTAACCACAACAATTAAATATAAAAATAAAAATTAAAAAAAAAAAAAAAAAAAAAACACAAAAAGTAAGAAAGCAAAGTGGAAGATAGAAAGTGACACAGCACATGATATTACACCTTATATTACATTATTATTTTAAAATTTAAAAACAATCATGAACGTTTTCCTTTTCTTGGATGCATCGCCATCACTTGCATCACATTTACGCGTTGGTGCCATGGTCGTGAGGATAAAAACAAAACAAAAATTAAAGCCAAATACAGTAACACACTAGACGCTTAACAGCAACGTGGTCCGACTGAAAAGGAAGTCTTTGCCCTACCTCAGGCTGACGAACCGCTGTAGACGCAAAACGTTTTGATGCGCATCGCAAAGTAGTGGCCGTTTGCTATTACGAATCATTGTACGTAACTCAAATTTTTAATATAACAGGCTTTACAGAGGTGGTTCGTAACAATGGGTTGTATGCAAGTTGGACGTTCGTAACCCGGAGTGTCACCCAGAGCTGTGCGTTAGGTGTATTTCATGCATTTTCAACTAACAATATTTTCAACTTGATGGGTTTTGCAGAACGTAACCCCATCGTAAATCGGGGTCCACCTGTAATCAGACCCTTTGGAAGTTGATGCACACCTTTTAATTCACTGTAAAGTTCAAAAATAAGGTAATTTAACAACATGTTATGAATTAAGACAGCTAGCTTTATTTCTTCATTAAAATTCTGGAATAAACGTACAAAAAAAAATTAAAAAGGCACCAAATAATAGTGAAGAAATTTACTTAATCCCCACACCACATCAGAAGAACCTACGTGCGTTAAACAGCGGTATACTGATACTTCAAAGAACCATCCCACAAACAACCCTTCTTCACAACACATTAACTTGCCGATAATCACAAAGTCAACATCTATCATATTCATAAAGCAGAACATGAAATGTCAAAACATTATATCCAGCGTTATTCTTACACTCTGTTGCTTGAAATATAACGGATTATAAGATTTCACCATTACCTATTAATTTGACCACAGCCATGTTCCAGGGAAATTAATTTATATATATTCACTATTACATTAGCAGAATAAAGAAACAATACAATAGTACAACAGTACTGGTTAAAAACTATAAAAATAAATGTTTTCTAAAGTGTGATAAATTGAAGAAAAAAGGTACTTCAGGGATTTTGATCTGTTGAAAGTGACCAGACATTAAATACATTCAAATCGGACAACAGAAGTGACTTATATAAGATTTGGTTAAATGCTACTGCATGTGTGAGCTTTTAATAAATGTTTGCGCTTTTAGGTATCCAACATTCTTTGATGTGAATTTGCTAAAGATTACATACATGGCCACATGCAATATGCTGAGCCGATAAGAACCTCAATTTTACCAGGGGGGTTATACAAGCTCCATTAACAGGCACAGAGAAATATGCAAAACCACAGAGGGTTAAATGTTCTCTAACATGCATGCCTAACATGCCTAACATATAGTCTCGCTTAAAAACCCCATTTCTAAAACTGACTGCTACATAATTGAACAAATAGCAAACTGCTGCCAAGTTATACAAAACATACTAATATTCAATGCAACTTTTTATAAACTTGTATATACAAACTCAGCTTAATATACAATGTTACTGGGTTGGATGTAGTGTTTGAGAATGGTGTCAAAACAATGTTTACAGAGAAGCTTCAAAGTGAACATTTTCACAAATATGTAAGAAAATTAAAGTAATCAGGAATATGAAGGGAGGATTTTATTTCCCGCTTCTGAAGCAGCAGGCAGGACATAAATGCAACCCAAACATGTTTCCAACCCACCACCCCATATAATTGTATAAATATTATTTATTAATAGACTATATTATAACTGAATAGACATAGGGTTAATTATGGAATATTCACAGCAATATATCGGCAGCACAAGGCAATTGTGAAAAACATATATATTGTTATATTGCAGATATGCATCTGCTTATGTTTACTTAAATATGAAATATCATAACATAATCGCCATTATAGTTATTTTATATGCTTCCATGTCATCTGAAAGAAACGGAATACAAATAAAACGTGTTCACCGCTGGACTGCAGAGTTCGCCAACAGTTAACAGTATGTATTTCTCAGAATTGAAGCTTCTCGTGCACAGAGAAAATTCAATGTCTGCAGAGGTGGGTTTGCAAACAGGTTGGGTTGGCAGCCTTTCTGCACAGAGACTAGAAAAAAACACGGGGGGGGGGGGGTTAGAGTGGACTCTTCTAACAGCCATGTCCCGTTTGTGTGCCAGAACACTAGACAAAATCTCCTTCAAAGTGTTAGACACTCTTGGCCAGTTTGTGGAAACCAGGGGAACATCAGCCATTTCCATGTAAATGAGACCTGCATTGAGCTTGGACCCAATGTGCACCTCGTTGACATCTACTATTATTGAAATAATAATAATAATAATAATAATAATAATAATAATAATCATCATCATTGCAGGTCATAATAATACTGCTTTGTATTTACATATATCAGTACTTATGAGAACAAATTTTCTGCAAAGAAAAATAACAGGTGAAACAAACCAAAGAGACAAGAGTTGTTGTGCACCATCAGCACTGTTCCATGGCGGTAAAATATGGGGGGGGGGGGGAATGCACCGTATTGTGAGACAAAGAGAGCTCTTTGGTTCTGTTTCACCACCGTGGCCCCACCCAATCCTCCCCCCAGAGCCTGATTAAGGACAACTCGCACCACACCTGACCCCATCCCAATACACCAACCCACCACAAACACATAACACAAGCCCTACAGCTGCGGAACAAATTTCCTACATATCCTTAAGTCCTCTGACTGCACTGAAAAACTATGCTAATAATGTCTTTCGCTTGTCAGGCTGAATCACGGACCTTTACTGCCGTACCTGCTCGACCATAGCTAAAAGCTGTGACGCAACACCAAAAACAGGACTTCTTCAGAAATACAAAAAGTTTACCTGGAAATCTTGAGCCTTCTTATACCTTTAAATTTCAAATTTCTACTTGCAAAACACTCCATTCTGTAGTTTAAATCTAAGAGTGCAATCGAGTACAAATCCCCGTCCTGAGATTCGGGGATAACTTTAGCTGCTAGGTTTTGTCGGAAAACGATGCTAATTTGTTGCGAACTCTGGTGTATCTTCCACAGATCCAACATGCAGGTCAACGTTGCAATTTAAAAACGACTCCAACGGAAAGAAAGCGACGCACATGACGACACGGCGGGCTAAACCCAAACGACGTGTTTAATCTAAGGAATTTAGGCAATGTCCACCACTACGGATAATTACCAATAAATACATAGGTAGGGCTTAAAGGTGAGGGTTGCACGAAAAACAAAATACGCAAGAGAACATCAAAAGCTCACGGTGTGATACTCTCCAGGCTCGCTAGTAGCAAAATGGCAAATTAATGTGCACAATTTTTGTTCTTGTAACTCCACGTCTGTCTATGCAAATTTGCTCAAAATAAGGCAATATGTTCAAAATGTCAAAGGGTATATACAGGAGCCTGAAGTTACAAAAAGCTCTAGAAGACTAGACTAGAGAGACTTCACATCGCCCTCGCGTCCGAAGACATTTTTAGGGCATTACCAATTAAACGAGCGTAATCGATCGGCGGTTCAAATGTTGCTTGTTCACCAGCGCCACCCAGTGGTGGAGGACATTCTCCATCATACTCTTTCACAAGTGCTTTGACACCTAGGCCTTGGCTGGGAGCAATCCCTCACTGCCAACTCCTTACATTCTCACCAGAACGACGGCACGCGCCGGGAGCTGTTCGGAGTACCTTAAATCCCACCCCTTCTCTGAAATTCCAGAGGTTTTCTTTGTTTCGCCATTTCCTAAAACGCTGCTCCTGAGTTATTCTAGGGTTATTAGAACAAGGCAAGTGAGACACCCAGTGTTTCATGAGACTGTGGTGCCCCCTGCTGGATAACATCAGCAAAGCTATTACACCTAAAGGAGAGTATAGTATGCTGCATGTCGATCGTTTGAAGCAATGAAACCATGGCGACACCGGGCTGCTAGTGAGGGACGAGTTCGGCAGCTGAATATCCTCACGCAGCCCTTCGACCTGTAACAACCAGAGCCCCACACTGCGGTTCCCTTTAGCCTTGGCTGCAGGATAAGTGAAACGACCGGGAAGCTGGACGCAGAGGACTAGAGGCCCGTCAGGTCCACGATAGCTTTGATGAAGATGGTGTCGTCTCGGATGTAGGTGTTCTTGGAGTCCAGCTTGGACAGCGGGCAGAAGAGCGGACAGCCGCTGGCGATGTTCATCTCGCTGACGGGCCGCTGGAACGAGCTGGAGCTCACATCGGGACGGAAGGCATCAATGATGTGTTCGCGGTTGTTCTGGTCCAACAGCATTAGCGTAACCTGTGGGGAAAATAATTAGTGCATTTAATAATATTACATAGTGCACTCTACCTCTCTCAGTAACCCGTAGACCTCATACGCAAGAGATCCTCGACTCACGACATATATGACTTACACCGACCTAAACTTACGACGGTGGTCCCATCATCCTCGTTAGTTTCGAGTCCTCGTGTTACTGCAATATCTAACAACAACTGCTCCAGTGCGGCCGTGTTGCCACAAGAGAACATATTTCCTACTGATTCAGTCAGCGTGTCTACCGGTGGTTGAATTATTAATATTAATAATTTTTATTTACAGAATGGTTCCTTTGCGATTCCCTTGCGATGACTTTTTATTTAATTTTGCAAGTGAAACTGTGACTATTGTGTGGGTGCAGAAAAGAAAAAGTGAAAGAAGTTTTGAAAGATTTAAAAGTGAAAGAAAGAATATAGTTGGAAAACTGTACTGTATTTATTATTCTATATTGTTACTACTTAAATATGAATAATGGGTGAATTTAGTGAAAAAATACAAAGTCATTATTCAACACAGCATTCATACATGTTAATTGTTTATGTATCTTTATAGTATGGTACGTTGAGGACTTATGATGCAGGATGGCATACGAGGTGGTCATTGGTTGGACCCCATCAGCTATCGTTGCATATTCTTATAAAAGAGTTAATGCAATATAACGTTAAAGTCATCATAATGCAGACAAATACACGAGAACTCAATTTCTATGTTCTAAGGGGTCTATGTTAGATCAATGAAGCGATTTACACTCTATGCGATATGTGCTTACAAGCTCTCAGGACATACGATCACCAATCATGCGCCTACGGGTTTTAATACCAATCATGTTTATCGCTCTCAAACGATAAACCTTCAGTTTTTACATACTTAGAGGATCAGGAATTTTACTGAAGCAGCTGACGCTAGTTACCCTAGGTCAAGGGTGGGATGGGAGTTGAAGGTGATTTTGAACCACTACACCACCTACTGTCTGCTGTGCTATATCCAATCAGGAGATGCTCCTATCAGAAGTGATGCTCAAGAGCTCAACACAAGTACATTCTAGAAAGAGTCAAGCATGGAATAAGTCCAAAAAAAAAATAAATAAATAAAAGGGAGATGCAGTTAACAGGTGAATTCCTGCGCCCTCCCACCTTCTGGTTAAAGGGCCACTTCAGAAGTGCGTCACTGGGACCCCTCATCACCACAAAGAAGAGGGACAGGTGGCTGCCGCGTCCCGTGCCGTCACCGTTCAGGTAGATCCTCAGACACATCTTGTAGCCATATTTGCTCGTATAAAAGGCTGAGAAAAAGGACAAGAATGATGAAGTAAAGACAGTCAAGTGTGTTTCTGTAGCATAAAAATCTAGAATTATTCCTAGTCTGTTTTGTGTGCATAATTAGGGTGTGCAAAATGAACGAGAGAGGAAAGGAGGAGAAAAAAAAACTTGTCTTATTGTAGAACAAAATCGGTTACAGTATTAATTAAATTTGCACGCCCTCAGTTACCATTTAGGCAAACGCACAAGATCAACACATCAGTCATAACACTCATGTAAACAGGCACTCAGATGTATTTCATTATTTTTAGGTGAAATTATTTTGTGATGCTCCTCAGCAGCAGCAGAGCGATTAATGATGGCTATTGGTTTACATCGGCCGGGGGGGATCTCTGATGTTGCACCCCCAAGAAAGGCACTTAACCTGAATTTCTCCAGTGAGACATCCAGCTGTGAACAGATGTTTCAGTGGAAAAAACCATTATGAGCAAACTTTGCTTTATTAAATACCTTTGTTTCTGTATCTATTGATCATTTTTGGCGCTACAGAACAGTCGCAACTTATGCAGGGAGTGACTGATGGAAAGTACAATCAAAAATGGTGTATAACCTTAGGGGATATAAGATCCTAAGCTTCACTTGACACAAAATTATATATAAAATGTCTACATTTCTGAAAAATGTAATTACTCAAGAATAAATGAGAAACTCAAAAAAAAAAAAAAAAAAAAAAAAAAAAGGGTTTAACAGATATGACATTTTGATATCGAAATAAAATTTACTACACACACGCAACTATATACCTCGGACCATAACAGTAATACCTGAGAAGTGAGAAAAATAAGATGTGTGTGGAGTATATGGCAGCATCAAAAAAACCAAAAAAAAATTAAAATGCATTTTTAATCAATTTTTTGAGGCAGAGAGAAAAAAAATGGCCCATGAAGCATGTACCATGTGACTGTGATGTATTGCGTTGCCTCACTAAAAACTACACGACAGTATGACCTCTTCTTGGAACTTAACTCCAGTTCCTTAACCGCAGTGCCACATGTCTGCCCAAATATTACAAGTCAAAGGGAAATTCCACCCAAAATAACCTCATCACATGCACTTATAGGCAAAACGGTGATCATGTGGGTCTTCATTAAAAACTACTGGTAGTGACTTGTGCTTGGGCACAAACTTGGGAAAGGCCTGTTTTATGACTTTCGAAAAGAGGGATGTTTAGATATCTTTAAACTACTCTAATACTAGAGCATGTGAGTGATGAGAAGCCAAAGAAAGAAAGTTTCTTAGGGAATTCACAGAAATTCTGAAAATATATTTTTGAAATGCTTTAAACATCTTATGTTTTTCTGCCTTTTTCCCCCACTAGTTTTAAATTTTTTCCCTTCCTTTGTTAGCCCCAAAATTTAACTGGAATAATGGGAAGTCTAGAACTGGTGTTCAATGAGTGAAATGGTCCAGAAGCTCACCCGGAGAGAACATGGCGGGCGCCCGCCCAGCGATGGCGTCCTGCCTCTTCTTGGTGAAGTCCGAGATCCTCCAGACGAAGATGCCGTCGAACGTTGCGGCCGACATCTCGCGCAGCCTCCCCTCCATCTCCGCGATGGTCAGGTCCTTCAGGCCCACGGCCCTCTCAAGCTGTCGCACCTGCAACCGCCACAACAGCATGAGCGCAATGCGGGCAGACGATGCTCCTCCCGGAGAGATAGGCAAATCGTTTCTGCAATAAAACTGCCAGAAACTCCAAAGTACAGCTAACAATTTAAGATGTTAAAATGCTTCTATTGTATCTGTGAGCTGGCTCCTTATTTTTAAAATTTAAAAAAAAAATATATAAATTTTCCCAGTTTATTTTTAATTACATTTTCTTCACTAATTTTTTTCTATATTTTCTCTTTGCAGTGGGGTGAAAGCCTCCTGCGTTTACCCGTCCAGCCCATAGATGGCGCTAAAACGCACCCAAACAACACAGGACTGTGGCATGACCTTCATCCCACTCAGGATATTCTGCTTTATCTCTCATTTAAGCAAAGGTTTCCTAACTGCTCCTACGAAATTACCCCTTGAAGTGGGGGCTCTTACACCGGGGTGAAATAATGTTTATTTCTTAAGTGGGGGGGATAAAAATATTCATTCACAGATGCACAAATTTGCACTTAACGCCAAAATAGACTGCGATACCTAAAATGGTACTGAACTGAACCGATAAAGGAACGACCCAAGATCAGCTGACGCTGCTTAGACTAATGAAATGTTTTCATACGTCTGACTGCAAAAACATACAATATACAAAATCCACTAAGCACAAAGTTTTATATACCACACATTAACCACATCTTAACCTAAAAATGTTAAGCTGCATGATCATATCATTGTTTAAACACATCTGTGACTAAAATTACCACGTTTAACTGGGTTGACACTATTTGTATTTCAAAACAATGCAGTTAATGTACTTTTTTTTTCTTTTTTTACCCCATGCAGAAGTCAGTTTTGGTATGGCAGTAAAAACGGCCCACATAACGGGCAAGAATTTCACCGTATTGATCCGAAGGCTTACCGCATGAGCCAAACGGTGCTTATTTTTATAAGTGGCAGATCTACGTGTTGAAGTCAAGTTTCGTAACCTCTGTGTTGCGACTTGAAAAGGTGCTAAAAAAAAGCATAACAGCTGAAGACAGCGAAGCTCTTCACTGTTACTTGTGCAGTTTTTTCCACTGCAATATCAACGTCAAACCTGAAACTGATGCCTCAATAGGGTGGGCTAAGGGACGCACCTTATTGCTGAGGGTCTCCACCTTGTCCTGGTCCAGCCGGTGCTGCCGGTTGTGGGCCTCCAGGGTGGTGGCGGCGCGTTCCACCTCGCGGTTCAGCACGCACACGATGTTCTCGAAGGTGGACGCCTTCAACTCAAGCTCCTGGCACCGGCGGCCCAGCTCCGCAACCTTGGCCTTCTCGCTCTGCAGCTGCAGCTCCAGGGCGGCGGCGCCGGCGCTAGGCAGAGGCGTGAAGGAGGTGGGCAGCGCGGCAGGGGCGCATGCCCCCTGCACGGGGGCGGCGGCCGCCGCCGCGGTCAACTTGCTCACGCGTGCCTCCAGGTCTCGCAGCGACTGGTGCAGCTCGTGGATCTTGTGGCTGGCCAGTTCGAGACTCTGGGGCTGCATGCCCTCCAGGTTCACCTTGAGGCCCATGATGCAGTGCAGAAGGAGGTTCAGGTGCTCGTAGGAGCAGGCGCGTTCATGCTCGTGGATCTTCTCCTTCTCCACCTCGGGAGCAAACAAAGAGAACGCGGTAAGACCGTTCACCAGGTAAAGTACTGCATTATGCATCCAATATGCTAACAAGCGTAAAGTAAAACAATTCAGCACACAAAAAGAGAAGGTACTCACGGACATGTCGCACCCGACAACGTGAAATCTGCACGGTGCTCTGAATTTGCTGCAGAACTTAATATGGTCCACATACTGAAATGAGAATGTTAAATAATGAACTCGGCAAATTTTTACGTTACGTTATTTTAAAATACGGTACAGCGGGTGGCACAGCGGTTGGAGCAGTCACCAGGTTTGAACCCCCGCTACAGCTCAATCAAGGCAATTACAGTACAAATACACAACTCTATAAATGCGCTATTTTCCACGAGATGAAACATATCTATCTATCCCTCCATCCATCCATCCATCACGGTGAGTAAGGATCTCACCTTTTCTCTGGGGATCTTTTTCTTGGCACAGCCTTCACAGATCATAGGGTACTTTGGGCAGATCTCATCGTGAGCCTGAACAGAACACCAAGAAGAAATGCCTTAATGTGTATATAATATATAATATATATTTTTTTTTAATTTGCAAATAATTGCAACCATCTACACCCAGATATATAACCAGGGAAAAATGTCAAAACCATTTTCGAACACTGAAAAAGCAGAAACTTGAAATTTTACAATGTGCGCCTACTCAAAACTTACATGACTTTTGTTGCCCGATATACCTAATATCAAAATCACAACCAATATTTCAACAAAGCAAATCATGTATTGACCTGTAATTGAACTGCGTGCTCAATCAATCTATGCATGTATGCAGAACCATCCCCACCCCGAGGTCCCTTTTACCTTGATGTTTTTAAACTGAAAGGGTTCCTTGCAGTACTTGCAGTTGAGCGTCCTCTCGGGGCACTCGCGCTCGTTGTGGCGCTCCTGCTCGTTAAATCGCAGGAGCTCTTTGCACGAAGGGCACGGAACGATCATGAACTCGCACTTTCCCTCGTGGTTACGCTGTGCAGAAGGGATGACGAGAAACAACCGAAAGGGACCGTCGAATAAACCGCCGAAGTCGCTGCAACCTCTTTATTCGGTGCAGCTGGTGGTTAGAGCTGCCGCCTTTGGACCCAACGGTTGCGGGTTCAAATCCCAGCTATAGTACCCTCGAGAATGGTACTTACCCTAAACTGCCCCAGTAACAACTACTCAGCTGCATATATGGGTAAATCATCGTAAAGCATACTGGAGAAAAGCATCAGATAAACAAATGTTTTATTATTATTATTCCTAGAAGTGCTTCATTAACACCCCGTACCTCATACTCTTTCACTGTTCCTGTCCATGTGCATCCTTCATTTGGACAAACTGCAGCAAGGCCTTCCACTTCCCTCCGGGCCGCGTTATCGGGGAAGGCCTGCGAGACGTTACGTAACACAGGATGGTAGGACACACACACACACACACACACACACACACACACACACACACACACACACACACGGAGTCTGTGACAGCTCTGTTTGGGTCAAAGGTCATCTGAACACAGTACAGTATGTCGTAAGACTTGCCTCTGTCCTAACATAACGTGAACGACCCTGGTCAGACCCCGATTACGAGTTACATTTACCCACTGGCACACCCACACACCCCACTTCAACTTTTGGTAAATTTTCACACACACTGTAACTACAGAATGCTTCACCAGATTTCTTATTTATTACGCTTTTGTAATTTATAAGAGATTCCGAAGGTGAAGCATTTCATAAATCAAAACATGGTCGTACACAACTTCTTTACTGATTGAAGTTTACAAAAATTAAAAAAAATAAATAAATAAATAAAAATAAAAAAAAAAAAAAACATTTACCTTAAAAAACTATATTTTCCCTGAAACCCATCTATTTTTGTCCACTGCAGTGGACATTTATATTTTAAGTACTAACTCCCTAACGGTACATTACACAGAACACAATGCATATTGTAGAGGACATTCTATGACATTAAATGTTATCAGATGTTTGGGGGCGGTGCTTGAACAACTTCCTAGAGATCCATCCAAAACTGTATTCTTGTTACGTCCCAAAAATATATAAACAAAGACTGTAATCGTGCTACTGGCGATTTCAAATTATTTACTAATAAACACGAACACAGAGCAATGGAAAAATGGGACGACGTACACATCCTTGCTTCAGAATAGACGTCGGTTCTTCAAATATATCTTCCTTAATACAGGCACTGCATTTCTGGGGTCCAGAACTGTAGGGACACAAGTGAGAATTGCAGAAGTACATTTACATGTTCAGTATCAGGTAACTGTAATATTAAACTACTTCACATTTCGCACACGTTTTGTCTGAAGCCGCTTGCCCCGAGCGGGGTTGTGGCGAACCGGAGCCTAACCCGGCAACTCAGGGCGTAAGGCTGGAGGGGGAGGGGTCACACCCAGGACGGGACGCCAGTCCGTCGCAAGGCACCCCAAGAGGGAGTCGAACCCAAGACCCACCGGAGAGCAGGACCCGGTCAAACCCGCTGCTCCACTGCGCCCCCCAGTACTTTGCATTTCGTTACATTCCATTTCGGAAACTTCACATTTACACCTTTCTCACCTATTTATGGTTTATCTTTTAGTGAGAGTACAGTGCTAGCGGTTCTCTGAGGGCTTGGGTGTAAAACCTCTCTGTCGGTCCAGTCGCTTAACTACTACGCCACCTGCTGCCTGTCACCATGACCCTCGATATCTCTTTACATTACTGATTCACAGCAAACGTATGAATCACATGTTTAAACACAGCAAATATATACGTATATGTTCGTCACTTGAGAAGTTCCCCCGGCTTGAAAACATAACACTGCAAGCAACAGATTTAAATTATCTGAATTTTAAACTGAATTAAATTTTTAAATAAATTGTTTCATTTATTGATTTTAATTTTTGTGGAGTGAGATCATCACTTAGCCAAGCTAGTCAGAAAAGAAAAAAAAAAAAAAACATTTCAAGCCACAAAGAAAACAGAGGACACTACCATATTTAATCAATAATCACAATACTCTAATAGCAAACATGAGAGCCAGTTAAACATCAGTCCGAAATGCAAATCAAGATAAAAATAGTTTCTGCTTGTGTCTGTTAAGATAGAGAGAGAGAGAGAGAGAGAGACTCTCACACACACACACACACACACACACACACACACACACACACAGCCATAATTACAGTTTTCTTTCCAGGAATTGTCATTAAAGGGGCCGCAGAACAAGTGACTGATATAGCAAAGTGAGAGCAGCACATGGAAGTGAACCTCGTGTTGATGTTACTCAAGACCTGCTGGATCTCAACGACCACCAAATCAGGACCCACGTAGGAAGGGCTTCGAACCCTCTAGAAATTCAGTAAATGACTAGAACCTCAAAGGCGCTGGTTATTAGTATTTTGAGATATTTTAAAGCTGGTAAGGAATATCAGCACATGATTGGTCACTGGATCCAGCTGAATTTTGAGGACCACAACATCAGGATGGGTGCAGGTAGCCTGTTTTCCACAACCTTCTGAATCTTCAACAGAGTTAGTTGTTAGTATCGCAAGGCATTTGCAAGCTGACGACAAACATCAACTCATGGCTGGTCCCGGAGAGCAACTGGATCTCAGTTTCACAACAAATGTAAAAAGGTAAGCAGGGAAAACCAAACCTTTGAGGGATTTAATAAACAGCAGGAACCTCAGACCTGCTGGATGCGAAAGACGGGAGCATCGGGACCAACCTATGTGCCCATGTACGTCGGACTTCCAAGTTCCAACCATCTAAATATGGAAAAGAAGCCTAGAACTTCAAACTAACTGGTCATTAATATTACAAGACATTCATCAGATGAGAACGCATGGTTGACTCCATAGACCTGCGGGACCTCAACGATTACAGTCACAGAACCCAAGTACATAACCATCCAGGTCTTCAGCAAATTGCTACCTTGAAAAGTGTTGTTCACCCGTACTGCAAGGTATTTATGAAACGGCGATTAATACGAAGACATGACACAGACCAGCTAAGAGTCAGAACCGACTCCGTGCCCACGTGGGTAGGACACGTAACCTTCCGAGTCTTCGACAAACACCAAGATCCTCAAGACGCCGATGACATCACGAAGAAGACCAAAACAGGGCTGGCAACTCAGAGCAGCACGATCTCAATGACAACGTTACCGGGAGCCATTTCTACACCCACGCAGGTCGGACGCCCAACCTTGCAGATCTTCGACATCAGATGATCGGCACATGGTCGACACCAAGAAGCAGGTAAATATCAACGAACGGAGCGTCGGCGCTCGACTCCATGCTCGCGGAGGTGGGACACCCGACCTCCTCCAAGACCTTCCTTCAGGCTTCGCCCAACCGACGACCGGTCCTCGGCAGGCGATGCCGCGGAGGCGCAGGTGACACCTGGCGACCCACCTGACGGCCCGGTTGAAGCAGTAGGAGCAGAAGCGGTGGCCGCACTCGGCCTGGAAGGGCCTCCGCAGGATCTTCTGGCACGCGGTGCACAGGTGCTTGTCCTCGTGCTTGTCGGCCAGGACGGAGGTGGGGAAGCCGGGCTTGTTGCCCTCCAGGGAGGACGGCGGGGACGGCTCCTGCTCAGCCATCCTTAGCCTCGCTGGCGTCGCGGCTTACTCTCACTGGGATCACTCGAGTCACCGGCGTTACCCCCCGAGCACACGCACGCGCGGCACCTGCGGGCAAGCGAGAGCGCGCTCCGTTGCCATCGCGCGCGCACATACACACAACAATGCAATTTGAACGACGAAGAGAAGGAAAAAAAAAATGACAACAATGACGTTATTTAAGTGTGACGCTGCAGCGTTTCTGGCCAATTGCTCATCATTCCGAGAAGAACTTTCGCAAAAAAAAAAAAGCACGCGCGCCTGTCGCAAATTTAGAAACGCCGTGCGACACGTTCCTTTTATTTTTTTTTTTATGCTATTGTAGCACTTTTTATTATTATTTGCGCTGTGGTTCTTGTTGTTTGTGCAGGGGCGTCGCCGACTCCGTCACGCGCCGTGCTCCTCAGGCGCCGCGTGCAGGTGTGACGTCCTGCACGCGCGCTCGCTGCGCAGACGACGGGCCCGCGGCGCGCGAGGGAGCGGGACTCTTTTGTTGTCTGTCCGCGTGCCGCGGCCGCCGTTCCCCCAACAGCCCGTTCGCCATCTTGCCTGCCTGCTCGCTCACCCGCTCGCTCCACGCCCCCTCCCTTTCCCTTTATTTACACTCGCCGTGCGCGCTCCCTCCGTTTTGTGTGCGGGCCCTCCCCCTCCCCTTCGGTACACCCTTCCAAATAAAAAAAAAGGTGTGTCGCTCGAAGAGAGGCACGAAAAGGAGAGATAAAGAGAGGTGGGGTCACCTACCAGCGTCGCGGAGGCGTCATCTGTGCGGCGAAGACTGGTGTAGCGCCCCCCCCCCGCTCCACCCCGTTCGTTTTCGCTTTGCGAGAAACGTGCACGCGCCTGACGGACACGTGGACGCAGAACTCCGGAGTTCCAGTTCAACCGCTTCCTCCCTCCGTCCCCAGAACGCTCGCTTTTTACACCGCCGCATGGGGTTGCCAAAAATAACAATAATAATCACAACAATAAGAATAATTTTAATGCTGGAGATGGAATAAGAGCTCGAAAACAGGAATTAACTTGAGCGGTGTAGGTTGTCAGTAAGTCAGGTCCCACGAGTCTCGAGAGAGGATCTGTAAAATAACTCCCGTCGTTGAAGCAGTGTGTCTTTCACACACAGCCCGGCGAGTCAAATTGTTGGTTTACTGACTAAAAGGAGAAGAATGTATATATGATGAAAAATACACGCAGGGATCGGGATTGCTGGAGAAGTCCACGGACAGACACCCTCTCTCGCCCCACGGGCTGCGGCGCGTCACTTACACCATGAGCTACAGCTGTGTGCTTTTTTTTTTTCTTTTTTTTTTGGGCGCCTGTCTCTCACTTTACCAGTTAGTGATGCGAAAGGACGTGGGTTCGATCTGTATGGAGTTTGCGTGTTCTCCCCATGTCGGCGTGGGTTTGCTTCGGGTGCTCCGGTTTCCTCCCACAGTCCACAGATAATGTTGTTCAGGTGGACTGGTGACTCTAAAATCACCCAAAGTGTGTGTGTGTGTGTGTGTCTGTGTCTGTGTCTGAGAGAGAAAGTGGTCACTGGTGTATGGATGAGTGACTCATTCTAAGTGTATCTGTCAGTGTGAGTTACCTTGGCTGAATAAGGTGTTGGCCTATAACCCAACATAGTGTTCGTTGGAAGTCGCTTTAGCGAAAGTGTCGGCTCAAGAAATATATGTAAGAAATTCTTTCTGTATTATTAGAAACAGTACGGAGTCAAAGGAGTGTCGTTGCGGCCTCCGGCCACTGGAGGCGCTAACGTTCAAAATGCACCGATTCAACCTTCAGTTTTTCAATGCGAATGAGCAAGAAAACGGAGAACAAAGCGATGGGGCCACCAACCATCTGTACATGGAATTAATATGCAGATATTAAATATAATAATTAGATTATTACAGAACTTTAAATTACCAATAAGATTGAAAACCCTAAACCCTGTTGTAAGTGGTCGACATTATAGCCTTATAAGCTGTGGTTGATACTAATTTTTTAAATTTTTATCATCAATCAATATTAAACTTGTAAGAAATTCTTAAGTTTAATGGAAATATCTTTCAGACATTAAACATTGCTCTTTTTTTCTCGGCTGAAGCTTAAGTATTCTCTCATTTTTATTTTTTGTCCACAGATCATTGTGCACTCAAATTGCTGTAGTTTTTTTTTTTTTTTTTTTTAACCGTGTCATTACTATTTTTTACTGTATGGATCTTTTTTTTTCATTCTCGTGAAGCTGGCAATAAGGATCTACACAGTGATTTAAATGTATTTGTGTGCTGATAAAATTTCACATCCACAAGCAAGATATCTTAAGTTTAGGCTTAACTCCAATTCATTTCTTATTGTTCTACATGTTTTTGTCTCATCGTTCCATAAATCTTTTAAAATAAGATAGGTAGTACCGCAGTGTTTAACTGGAACAATAGTCTCTGCTCTTTTAGACGCTAAGGTCGCAGGTTCGAAGCCCCTTGTACTCCTCATGATCAAGTTATTGACAATAAATTGTTCCAGCAAAAGTTACCCAGCTGTTTAAATGGGTGAATAATTCCACCTCGCTTTGGAGAAAATCGTCAGCTGAAAGAATAAATGTAAAAAATCCAGGAGGACAATCGGAATTATTCCTGTACAAATTTTTACATGATTACAGAAATTACATTTTCACCCTATTTATTTATCAATTTCCTCTTCTTTTTTGTCAATCCATTACCCATTTTGATAACAGCCTTTCTCTTTATCTTGCTTCTTCTGTCCTTAGTTCTCTTGATGTGGAAACATGTTCGCCGCGTTTCTTGGTAACGTTCGTATTTAAATATAAAGGAGAAGGTACTGGCGGTGGAATGTGGGTATATTTCGTCCTCCGACCACTGGAGGCGCTGTCAGAAATTCACCAATTGTCGCGAGCGGCTCCCCCCGCCTTTTCTTCTTCGTCCTATTCCAACAGGCACGAAGCAGGAAAGATGGCCGCTGTGGAGGAATGATGCTCCAAATATCCAGCGACGGCAACAGAGGGGGAGATGCCTCAAGGAATAACTGTATATTTCGAGCTGCGTGAAAGAACATATCGTGACTTTTTCTGTCAACGGAACCACGCTGCTGCTGGTTATATACATTGTAAGTGTGTGGACCGGTACCGCCTATGTGTTGTGTGGTGAGTTAGTTCTTCTGTAACGTAAACAATAATTTAGCAACTACTACTAGTAGTATCCTTCAGCATCTGTTTTTTATATAGTTAAATTTATGCTAATTGTAATTTTAGTTATGTCGCTAGCTAATTAGTCAGACCTCACTTCTCAGTCTATCTATGCAACTTTTAATTAATTAATCTGTACACACTGACTATTTATTAAAATTGTTTATTTGTTGGTATTAACTATGATATAATTTTCTGGAGCACGGGTGATCTGATTTGTGGTTGTTGTTGTTACTAGGCGGACCAACCGATTATGTTTGACTATTGATTTGCATATTTGCTATCTTAGTTTTTATGGTAAGAACTTAATAGGGTAAGGGTTCAAACCAGCAACCTTCAGGTTATAGTCCATTCCCCTAACAACATTTCGGGTTATGTTAGTTGCCCAGGTCATTGTTAATTCCTTCTTGCTGCTGAATGGGACTAGATGTGCGAGTTGATGGTCTGGCTGGGTTTCTAAATCATCTCACACTCAGTACAATGAGTGAAACACCTCTGTGTAACTTCCAGCAGGACACTTGTGGATTTTCCACACACACAGGGCAGCAGGCGGCAAAGCGGTTGAGGTCGGACACTTCAACATTAAGGCTGTGAGATTGTGCCCTGTGCTGTGCTCCTGTAGCACCTTTGATCAAGCTTAGACTGATTTAATATACTGTGTTACATATACTTATTTAGATGACTTACTGAGGGACAGCTGGTTGCACAGTGATTAGAGTTTTTACTTGACTGACCCCTTTATGCAAAGTGATTTACGGTATTTGTGACACTTATAGAGCATGGTTTTTTGGGGCAGCTGTTAACGTAGTGTTAGGTCTGTTTCCTTTGGACCCAAAGGTCACAGGTTTGAATCTCATCTCTGGCTGTGGTACCCTTGAGCAAGCTACTTATCCTAAATTGCTCCAGAGAAAAATGGCCTGGCTGTACAAATGGGAGGGGGGCGCAGTGGGTCTGACCAGGGCCTGCTCTGCGGTGGGTCTGCTTGGGTCCTGCTTGGGGTGCCTTGTGATGGACTGGCGTCTCATCCTGGGTGTGTCCCCTCTCCCTCCAGCCTTGCGCCCTGTGTTGCCGGGTTCGGGTCCAGTTTGCCCCAACCCCTCTCGGGACAAGTGGCTTCAGCTATTGTGTACGTGTGTACAAATGGAGAAGTAATTATAGGAAGATTAAGATTGTAAGTTGCTTTAGAGAAAAACATCAGCTAAATGAATAAGTGTAACTTTTCTCCAAAACAAATTTAAATGTTAAGGTATCGACAACTGTTTACCCATTTATACAGCTGGATAATTGGTACTGGCGCAATTTAACGTAACTATCTTGCTCAAGGGTATTAACGTAATAGGTGAGATTTTAATCAGCAACCTTTGGATCCAAAGGAAACAGCTCTAATACTACGTTATCAGCTGCTCTGTAATACCATGCTCTATAAACGTGAGAAATGTTATAAGCCCTTTTGCATAAAGGGGTCAGTTGGGTAAAAACTAAATAATTATAAATTACAGCAGATCCAAACAAGTCAGGTACTTTGTTCTTAAGATTGTTTTCCTGTTTCATGTGTGTATTTACATATACTTTTGTTGTTTGCCCATGGAAGTTGATCAGATACTCATTCCAAATGTATTCTAATAAACTTTTGCTTTAACTTTGCAGATGATTTGTATCGGCCACACTGACAAGACCCTGGGGCAACTCATCTAGGGTCATATAATTTTTTTATTAAATTTTTTTTGGATTGCCAATTGTTCATTTTCATACCTTCTCTTAAGATTGTTTAAAGTTTACAAACGTGCCTTGAGCGTAAATGAGTGAACAGAGGAATGAACCATGAACACTGAACAAAGGAATTAAATGGCTTTATAATGTAACATCACACGGGACATATCATGTAGTCATGGAGTAGCATTGCTGCATTGGCATCAGTCTGGACCCTTCATCTTGCTCATGGACAGTTCAGCTCCGAAGCCTTTCTGCTGAGCCAGAACACAATAGGATACTGACACAGACGTGGGTACATTTGACGACCTTTTTTCTACTCACGGGGCCGTTGAGTTTCTGTTCAAGATGCTTTCTGCTTTGAAAAAGCTGGTTGGTTCTGAGCCAGGGCAGCTGAAGGACAAGAACATTCCAGCAGGACTGCAGTCTATGAACCAGAGTCTACAAAGGAGATTTGCTAAGGGGGTTCAGTACAACAGTAAGTAGAGGCACATGATGTGAGACATGCATTTATTCTGACACACAGCTCTACCAGTGCAGAGTGACTCCCCATGAACCCATGTACCTGGTCAGCCCGTGGTGACCCTAATGTTAGATAATACCTATTAGACAGATGGTTATGCTGTGTGATACTAATTATACTATATCTGTTATCTAGTACACATTTCTAGAAGGTGACATGCAATTCTAGGTTTGTATACTAAGCTTCTAATGATATTTTCCCCATTTCTATATCTGTAATTTTTATTTTGTCAGTTTGACGTAAGCACCTTGGTCAGTGTGGCTTTGAACCCTGGATTTTCTGTCTTCAAGGAAACAGCTCTAATCACTGTGCCACTTATTGCCCTGTTTTTTAAATTGTAGAACAGAGTTGTGCCAGGCTTGTTATGCCATGGAGGAAAGGTAGATTTTACTTATTTTCTTATTCTAAACTTTGCTAGAACACTGCTTGATGCTACATGTTATTTTTTTTGTGTTGGAAGGTTTAGTCAATGTCCTTAAATGGAGGTGACAAAGTCTGACATCAGCAAAATTGCATTTAATGGTCATTGGAATATAGTGTGTGTGTGTGTGTGTGTGTGTGTGTGTGTGTGTGTAATATAGTGCAAAAATGATTATTTACTAAGCAGTAGATTATAGAGGCAAATGTGAGTATTGGGTGTGTTTATGACTTTGATACACTATGGAACCAAAACTCCTTTGTGCAAATAAGTGGCCTGTTTTTTTAGCAATGTTTTGGAACCCTGCTGTTTGACAACTTGACAGATAGCTATGTGGGTGGGAGGGTGGATATCACTGAGGTTTGTTAAATAAAAAAAAAAAGCTTTTTTGCTGACAGAATAATGAAAGTTAAAAGATTAGAGAGAATTTCAGAAGTATGTTACAGTTTTTCATATGTTTAGTCAAAGCTTTGATCCCAATACATTTAGGCAGCTTACAGCTGTAGCTTTATTCAGTCTCTCTATATAGCTGAATATTTTTACTAAGGTAATTCAAATTATGTGTTGTGGTCTTGGACCTGCAGAGGTTTCCTGTCATGTAGGAATTTTAGGAGTTTTATTTCCTTCCTTCTGGTGCCCTCTTACCCCTGCCAATTTTTTTAAAATAGTGTATCGGTGCTCTTATTGATGCGGGGCAGCAGGTGGTGTAGTGCTTAGAGCCTTCAGCTTGAAGGACCCAGGTTCAAATCCCCCTCCTGCTGTAGTACCCTCGAGCAAGGGTGCTAGCTGTATAAATGGGTAAATGGTTTTAAGTAGCTTTGTCACTTTGTAGAAAAGCATCAGCTAAATATATAAATTTGATGATGCTTCTTAAATGCTAGCTGAAGACAGTCAAGGTGAAACTGGACAGATGTTCCTGGCACTTAAGCAAGCAGCTTTATGATTCCAAGTCCAGTTGCTGTTCTACCAGCTGCCCCAGTATAGTGTGGTAACGTATCTGTGGTTGAAACAGTATGTGGCTGATTCCCAGTCAGAGAGTAATAGTGGTTTCCTCCTGTCCCTGCGCACCCCACTGTCACCAGTGAAAATAGTCATCCGTGGGGACAGAAACACGGGCAAGAGCACGCTGTGGCACCGGCTGCAGGGGAAGAAGTTTGTGGAGGAGTACATCCCCACCCAGGAGATCCAGGTCACCAGCATTCACTGGAACTACAAAAGTAAGTCCTCTCACCCTTAGAACTGCTGTGGCCACTATGTGCAGTGCCTGGACATCCAGCTTGGACAATATGACCATATATTAATATATCGGTAACCTTTAACAGTGCTGGCACTGTCACAGACAGGAAAAATGCAGTAACGTGGTTAATACTGACTCCAACACAAATCTGTGTCTCTTTGAAATCAGGTACCCACCCCCTCCCCATGATTCCACTCACATCCAGAATCTCATTACAGTAGCTTGTACAGGACTGGCCTCCCATGGGAGTATCATCTCTTAGGTGTCCTCTTTTTTTTCCATCTTGAAGCCTGGTGTTTGTCTTAATGTTTTTTTCTTTATTTTTATAAAAATAGTCAAGTGATGGGCAAGCATCCTGTCTAGGGTGTGCCCTGCCTGGAGCCCTCTGCTTCCAGGATAGGCTCTGCATTGGAACATTATTTATTGTTGATGGATGGATTGGATGAATTGATGTTCATTGAAACAAGGATCTGCTTTTTTACATCATGTGGTTTTGAAATTTGTAGGGTGTGGCCAGTTCTCAGTGTTGGTCTTGCAGAACCCCTGTGTATGCTTGTTTTGCTTGACTAAATTACCCTTTTAAGAAAGTAGCCCTGATTGAGCAGCTCATCAGATGAATAAAACTTGAACTCAGGTTAAAGAAATTAGCAGAGGACTTGTTATTCTCTCTTTAAAATTATATTAGACACATGATAATTACAGTGGTTAAAAGACAAGTGAATGACCTTCTGTTCCTTTTTGCCCATGATTTCAGATAATGATTGAATTGAACAGGAGTAAAATTGTTCTTAACCTAAATCTAATTTAGATTTATCAATACTGTAATACAGTTTAGTTATTTCTTTTGTTTCCCAAATATCAAATCGGGAATTTTTTTTTTTTTTTTTGGCACAGACTTGCCTGCTACAGGTTTCTGATATTCTCACCTTGAACACATTGAATGAGAAACAATCACACATTTTTCTCGTTTTGAATAGCTCAGTCAAGATTTAACCGCTTAAGTGGGCGAGGCAACCTATTTGTACAGTGGGCTGCCAGGAACGGGTCAGTGGGTCGCTGCATTAGAGAACATTTTATGCTCCTTCAGTCCAGTCACCAGGAGGGTTCACTTCTTCTTCTGGACTAGAAAATCAATCCATTTTCCAGCTGCATTCTCCTCCATGCTGCATCACTTCTATATTTACATTTAAATGACAATAATGTGCTTGTAACGCTTTTCCTGCTGTGTTGCTAAGGCTCGGATGGACCATTACTCACTGCACTCTGAGACTTACAGATGAGTAGTGGCTTAAATAAAGCCAGTTTCTTTAATGAGACATTGCTCAGCGAGTGGTCATTATTCGAGTCTTCCTTTTACAGTAAATGATTTACTGATTTATTCCCCAGTAAGAGGCAGCAAAGATGCTGTCTTATTTGAGTGTTTTTTATGATATTAACATGCTTTTTATATGTTTAATTTCTTACCTTTGTGATGCTTGTTGTAGGGGACAGCTGGTAGGGTAATGGTTGGACCTGCTACCTTTGAAACCAGAAGTCGTAGGTTTGATTCCCATCTCCAGCTGTAGGTACCCTTGAGCAAGGTAGTTATCATAAATTGCTCCAGTAGTGTTACTTAGCTCTATACAAGGGTAAATAATTGTAAATCCTTAACGTTGTAAGTCGCTTTGGAGAAAAGTGTCAGCTAAATTAATGAATGTAAATGTGATACCTTAAAATGACTAAAACTAATTGAAAATAGACACACATTGCATACATAAACGCCTGTTTGGTGCAGATCGTTGACTAATTTATCATATAAATGTGTGATGAATAAACATCTTGACACTGATTACAGACACTCAGGCACGAGCACGAGCTGTAAACAACTAGAAGTGAATTGAATGAACTTGGTCCTATGCTCCTTTTCCATTTGAGTGTGTTCTACTACCATGCATTTTCTCTGAGTGTTAACATTTTTGTGCCGCTACAAAAAGCAAAAAAATTAGAAAATGGATGTGAGGAAAATACAATTAAATAAATTGGGAAATGCTCATATCTCTGAAAATGAATAACTTGAATGTTCATGGAATGAGAAGCCAGGGTACTGTATAGCATAGTCAAGACCAGTGAATTTCAGTCACTGCCTGCCTTCTGGGCTGTAGTGTGTTTTCAGCCTTCCTAAGCACTTTAGCACTGGAGACAACTAATTATCATCCTAATTTAATTAATTTAGCAATCACCCTCTGGTGAAGTTGGTAGCACTAGAAACCCTAACTGATATACCTGACTGTCAGGATCAGGGCTCAGAATCAGTGGTTAAAGTAGAAATGGGTAATTGATTCAGCTGGTTCTGCCTTAAATGCAAAAGCTGGTGACAGTTAGAGGACATGTATCCAAGGATCTTACACCTCAGGACTGTTACTATGTCTCAGTGGAATAATTTCCCCATCGTTTCCAAGAATCACGCTCCGTATTGTCACTTAGTGGTCAAGCATATGACACCTCATTTCACACAGTATTAACTGCGCATAATGGTGTTAAGGATAGAAAGGGAACCTTTGTACGTTGTTTTAAGTTTCTTTCCAAAGTTTAATTCCGGTCTTTTGTAGCTGGACTAATCCCACTTTACGGGCAGCAGTAATATTGTAATCCAGTCTCCAGTGTTTTCAATCCATGCCTTTACTGTGTCGGCAGCCCCAGAGTCCTCCAAGTGCTGGCAAGTGCAAAACTCTTCTCAGAATCCATGAAGTAGGGATATGGCTACAGGTGACATCACGCCGACAGCTTGAAAACAAAGTAAATACTGTGTTTGAAGGGGAAGTTCCCTTTTTCCAAGTGTCTAGGGAGAGTTTTATATTCATTGCTTTCACAAAGAAGGAGTGCGATTAGGCCAGCGCTCGCACGCTGAGGAAGAGCTCTGGACAATATACATCTGTGGTTTACTTTCTTTAGTGATAAAGACATAATTGCAGCTGTGAATGCTGGTCTAATTATACTCTTATTTCGGTATTTTTGGAGAATTCAGCAGCAGTTGAAGTAATATTTTCCAGGACTTTGTGGTGGGCATGTATTAAATGTATTATTATGGGGGGGGGGGGAATTAATTTCAATTAGCAGTTCAGCTCTGGTGTCTGTGGAAATCCGTCCAAGTCTAACTTAAATACTTTAATAAAATCACCACAGGGCTTATAATATCAGTAAGTCTTATTATTTTGGTTCTTAAAACTTGAATAATAATAATTGTAATGTTTATAATAATTGTTTTTAGTAATTTTAGTATTTTTATTTTTGTTTCAAACTGCATGATTTAGTGTATGACAGTGTCAAAGTCAAAAGTGCCATTATGGACAATACAAGAGTAAAAATCTGCAGAACTATTCGGTGCAACAGCAACGTTTACTACAGCTGCGTGCAGCGTACCTCATTTTACAGCGATTTCCCATGCTTTTAGCTCAACTTTCCAAACAGCACGTCTTCTGTGAACTCTCCTTCTGTAGGTTGCACTCCAACGTCACCTTTCTTGGACAGTCACCGATGGTAAAGACACTGCTTTGTTCCACCTTGCGTGAGAATTTAACAGGAAAGATAAATGACACATAGGACTGTCTAGGGAAAATTTTCTTTTGAAAATTGAAATCCCATATTCCCATTCCAAGGGTAACTGCATTTTTTGTGCATATTATGTCACATAGGTAACAAGGGTTCTTCATTTATGGATTCAAACCTGTTTAGTTACCAAACACACCCAGGTAAAACATGCAGAGTCCCCTTAAAGGACAGCTGACTTGAGGAAGATGATGATGATGATGATGATGATTTGGGTCTCCCAGTAGACTGGATGAGAAAGTGAGCTGGACTGAAGCATCGTTATGTACAAGCAAACTTTAGCAGGTGCTTCCAGCCAGCTGTCTTGGTCACTTTACACTACAATTACTAATGGAGCCATTTCCTCTATTTACTTTTTGGCATTTAAGGCAGACATTGGCTTAAAGGCCAAACTGTACAGCCTTTGACAAATTTAATCAATACCTGAAAGTGCGGAGTATCAATCAGGAAGTGGCTTTGCCTCCTTGCTCCACTTCTCTGTTTCATGGAGAACTTGCATCATGACATCAGAAGTGGGAGTCGATATGCTGATATTTGCAAAATTAAAACCGAGAGCACTGTAACCCTGATCTTGAGTGTTTTTTTTGTTGTTGTTATTTTGTTCTTTGGCATTGACATGAAACAAAACAACGTCAGGTTATGGATGTGTGTACTCAGGGCTCTTTGTTTATGGCTCTGGAAGGCCACCCCCTCCAGTATCTTGCAACAATTTCACTGCGAATACCTTGGTAAGTTCTAAAGCGCAAGGAGAATTTCATCTTGTGTCTTTTGATTATACGGTGACTCTATAACCACTGCGCCTCCTTCTGCTTCATAACTGAAACCATTTAACTCCCATTCTGAGCTGGAACTCTTGAACACTGCTCTTCCAGGCAGTGAGAAAATAGCCTTGGTGTCCAGTCCCACTTAATGGGCTCCTTTTGTTCACGGTCTCTCTCTCTCTGGTTCTGTCTCCAGCCACCGATGACGTGGTGAAAGTGGAGGTGTGGGACGTGGTGGATAAAGGTAAGCGATGCTGGAAGCAGTGGGAATGGGTGGGGATGTGTTACATAACAAAGGGCACAAAGTCAGTCTCTGTATGTGCAATAAGGTGCCCTGACACAAGCTCTTTTCCACATCTTGGTATTTGCAGCTCAAATCATCGCCTGGTCGAAGCCTCCTTCATTAGTAAACACTGCAAGTTAATCATTGAAAGGTTTCAAAAAGCTATGAGTTTGTGTGCAGTGTTTATCCAGGAGGTTGAACTTTTCCACAGAAATGCAGTTTTAAATCTTCAAGATAACTTAACCTTGCTGTGTGTGTGCGTGGCGTAACTCCTGTCTGATTTATCGTGGTAAGAATATCCCAGCATTCCCTCTGTTTAGACAATAAGCCTGTGTGTGTTTTGTTCCCGCCACATCCCTTTTCTTTCCACCGTGGATCTCCTGGGATGGAGACCATGCCACTATTGTATTCATCGCATTTGAGCCACATGCGTTATTCATCCACAAATTTGATTTAATATTAATGTTGTTTTTCTTGCTCCCTGCTGCAATTCCTTCAGGGCAAAAGTTCCCTCTGCCTGAAGGTTTAGGTGAGCGTCGCCCTAGCTTGTAGTGGTTAGCCTGTGAGCTCCTTGTGTGCTGTGGGTCTGTTTCCCGTGTACTGCTCTGTTAACTGAATGCAATAAAAAAAAAAAAAAACTGGGTGCAGTTGTTTTTTTTAATTTATTTATTTATTTATTTGTTCATTTGTTTTCTGTATATATTAATACTTTTGTCACAGTTTAAAGGTTTCAGAAATGCTCATAAGGCTGATGTGAGATCTTCTTTTGCCCATGAAGTTTCAGAGTGTGGTCAGTTTAAATATGGAGAACTAGTGTGCACGGTGCACCGAAGATATTGTACTGTTTTCAGAATTTTATCTTTATTTTTTGGGCACCACCTGCTGTCTTTTTTATTACATTTGTTTGATATAATGTATTAGCACTGCAGTGTGAATGTTTGTTTGTAGATTAGTAAATAGCCTCTATTCGTAAGTACCTAGAAGATATTAGCTGTATATCATAAGTAACCTTTAATAGTCACCAAATGGAAACAGTATCTGGTTTCTTTCTTATGTTAAGGTTTGTATTAATTTATTTGCTTTATTGTTTGTGATGTTTGGTACTAAAGGAAAAGCAGTGCTTTTCATGGCTTCTACTTGCTTCTCCAGTGTGATGGGCTGTTGTTTGTGACTGCAACATGTTTTATTAATTTCTGTGTAAATGTGTTCTTTGTTTTGCTTTTTTTCTGGGTCACTGTAGGAAAGGGTAAAAAGCGAGGGGAAAGCCTGAAACTGGAAAATGACCCCCAGGAGGTATGTGAAACAACCATGTCGAACAGTGTCCCACCATTCAAAATGTGTGAATATGTTACTGGTTCAGGATCCGTTCACATCCAGGTTCACTGAGCTCAGTGGCTTCCTGCCAGCACCAAAAATAGCTTTTATTAAACTAAATTTCCAACAGAATCCAGGGAGGTTGACTCAAACAGGAAAGTGCTTTGGACAAGACACATTATTTCATGAGACAGCTTGCAGACGCTGCCTGCAAGAATTAATACGAGGGCAGTGCTGGGGAGCTGTACATCAGTCATAGCCCTTCCTCACCAGCCCTACCTCGTAGTGTCTGTAATTGGAGTTTAAAACATTTTGAAGTCTAAATACCTTAAGCGTTCTTTGTTTCCAGTCAGAAAACGAGATGGCCCTCGACGCAGAGTTCCTCGATGTGTACAAGAACTGCAATGGAGTCATCATGATGTTCGACATCACCAAGCAGTGGTGAGAAGCTGGTGACCTGAAAACACTTATTGCAGCATCCGAGACCCCTCAGATGCAGTTTCCCTGACGCGGCCCTGCAACTGGACCCAGGGGATGTACAGCACACTGCTGTGTGGTCCGGAATACCCCCCCACTGGACTTTCAAGCCTCAAAGGCTGCATTAGCACAGGTTAAAGGAAGCATCTGAACCAAAAGTATTTGAGAGAAGTATTTTCACCCTCAGGGTGGCGCAGTATCATTGCGAGTAGTGCTGCTGCCTCACAGTACCTAGCTGGTGTGAGAGAACATGGGTTCATGTTCTTCCCGTGTCTGCATTGGTTTCCTCTGGGTTCTCTGGTTTCCTCCCACAGTCCAAAGTTCAGGAGAACTGGTGACTCTGAACTGCCCGGAGTGTGTGAATGGGTGAGTCTGTGTGTGCGTGTGTGGCTACCCTGCAGTGGATTGGCATCCTGTCCAAGGTATATTCCCCTTAGCCTTGCACCCAGTGCTTCCAGGATAGGCTCTGGTTCACCATGACCCTGCTCTTGACAGACAGTTATTGAAATAGGGTGGGTGGATGGATGAATTGTCACCTTCCAGTAATCACCACTATGGTTTATATTGTCTGTGTATGTACTGTATGTATAGTACCACTGAAAAGTGTGAGGCCATCTGCTGGAATTTTTTTTTTTTTTTTTTTTTTTTTTGAAAAATAAGGTAGTCAGTTAACGAGTTTGGTCAGGAAATGAGGTTCCTTGTCTTCCCTGCTCATCTGCAGCATTTCCCAGAGATATAGGACATGCCTGTGTTGCTTTGCTTTCACTCTTCTGCCCAGTTCGTCCCATATATTTATTCCTCAGGTTGTCCAGGCATACTGTATATACACTTTTTACTGGTACTGTATGTCCTCATCAGTAAACAATAGTTATTTAATGCTTAAGTAATAAGAATTCTTCTTTCCATGGAGCACTTCAGGATAAGTGTGTGAGTGACACAGAGGAGTGTGCTTCACTGATGTATGGATGAGTGACCCATTTTACGTAGTGTATCTAGCAGTGTAAGTCACCTTGGTGAATAAGGTGTCCACGTGGGCTAGTGACACTACATAGTATCCGTTGTAAGTCGCTTTGGAGAAAAGCGTCTGCTAAGTGAATAAATGTAAATGTAAGTGTTAGCATGAGTAAAACCGTATTTCCTCCATCCCGTGGTGTAACCTTTGAACAACGGGAGTGTGATTACTTGCTCTGTGTGGTGACGCATCTTTAGCTTGGTAACCTAACTGCATCTGGTTGTTATTTTTGAGGATACACCGCTGAACTGACATGGTAGTTTGGACCTCTTATATATGTATGTGTGTGTGTGTGTGTGTGTGTGTGTGTGTGTGTGTGTGTGTGTGTGTGTGTGTGTGTGTGTGTGTGTGTGTGCATTTCAAACTGCGCTGTCCGCTTGTGTGTTAACGTGATCTCTGATGTTCGCTG
The DNA here is from genome assembly GCF_900964775.1 of Scleropages formosus. Classification (NCBI taxonomy): domain Eukaryota; kingdom Metazoa; phylum Chordata; class Actinopteri; order Osteoglossiformes; family Osteoglossidae; genus Scleropages; species Scleropages formosus. Next base: position 20,743,104 of record NC_041822.1, read on the forward strand.
CCAACTAAAGGACGTTCAGCTACATCCTGCGAGAGCTGCCAAAGGTGCCGACCCACGTGCCCGTCTGTGTGCTGGGCAACTATCGAGACATGGGCGAGCACCGGGTCATCCTGCCCGATGATATTCGCGACTTCATCTCAGGCCTTAACAGGTAGGGGGCCCCACAGAGGGGCAGAAAAAGCTTGGCTGAAGTGTGTTTAATACCCAGCTGCGCCAACACCCACCTGTATGCGTTTGCGTGTTTGCAGGCCACTCGGCTCCTCATACATCCACTACGCAGAGTCCTCCATGAAAAATGGCTTTGGCCTGAAGTATCTGCACAGGTTCTTCAACATTCCTTTCCTGCAGCTGCAGGTGAGTCCCGTCAAGTTGCTGGAGTTACTGGTGGATGTTCCTGTGTTTCCCTACAGGCAGTTGAACACAGAGGCACCTTGGTCAAGCAAGCCAAGTGTTATAGTTGTAAAATAAAATCTGTTTTCGTCTCCTTTCTGCAACTTCTACTGATGTCTCCATGGTCTACGTAAAAAAAAGGATTTATAAAGGTTGGAAATAAATTGCGCTCCCACTCTCATCCCTCCTAACTAAAAATTTTAGCAACCCAAGAGAGTCGATGAGGACAAGGAATTTGAACAAATTGCCTGGGTCCTTCATGCAAGTTCTTAGTTTATGTTTTTAAACATACCTTTACATTTATTCATTTGGCAGATGCTTTTCTCCAAAGTGATGTACACCGCATAGTAAAAAAAAAAAAAAAAGGAAAATATGTAAACAAACGTAACAGCGAAAGACAAACTTAAGAAACATTCAGAAGCTCTGGAGGGAAATGGGTCCAAAAAAACATTGGACATTTTAAGACCCTTAAATGCTGGGAGGGATTCACTAGTTGAACAGTGGCAGTTCATTGATTCCAAAAGTGAGTATTCACGCCCTCTTATTGTTGGACCACATGTGAGTGTAATGCACAGCAAAATTACCATGTCTATTAGAGACGTGGTCTTCACTTGTTGGGGGGAGTGGTGAGGGCACCCTGCCGTATTGTATGCTAGGTGGGTAGGTATGGAGTGTCTTGCTGGGTTTTTATCTTTAAGTGTGTGTCCGCAGAGAGAGACGTTGCTGCGGCAGCTTGAGACCAATCAGCTGGACATGGATGCTACCCTGGAGGAGCTGACAGTGCAGCAGGAGACAGAGGACCAGAACTACGACATGTAAGCAAACCCGGCAAGAACTGCTGCTTACACACCTTGCCGCAGACAGATTTATTATTTTATTAGCTTTCTTTCGGGACAGGTTTTCATCCTGAGACTTATTTTACTCTCTCCTCTGTCCGTTTATTTTTACCTTCGCTTCTCTGAAATGCAGAGCAGAGGTACAGTCAGATTCAGTGAGTGACACCCTGTATGGTAGATGCTTCTTTGAACAGTTTGATAGGATGTTTTAGTGAACATGGTAATAGAAAAATAAGAACAAAGATGGGACCAAGTTGTTTTTCAGCAGCTACCCATCTTGAAGGTACTTTTGAGTGTTTGTTGTTGGCAGTGATTTCAACATCAAGCTATGATACGGGAACAGCCGTCTCCTCCCACATTTCACCAACAGCATCCGATGCCATGTGTATTCAGTGCTTTGCCTTATGCTTGAAAACATTTGCAGTCAAAAATTTGTGAACACCTGGGCAACACCTGTATGGGGTAAACCAGGCAGAAGACCGAAGGCAGAGCAACACTTCAGTGCCCTACATCTCTAGGATGACATGTTTGCTTGTTTCCTGCTGAGTGCCTCATGGCTCGGGGGGGACTAGTTTCCAGCAAGCGTACTCAAATTTTTGATCGGTACTTTGTTTCACAGTTTCCTGGAGATGATGGAAGCACGCAGCAAGGGATATAGCTCTCCCGGCCCGGCCAATGGACAGAGCCCTTCCTCAGGGTCGCAGTCCCCCATTGTCCCACCCAGCGGGGCCTCCACGGGCAGCTCCAGTCCTGGCACTCCGCAGCCACCCATCCCTCCCCAGACACTGCAGTCCCCGTCCCCTTCTCAGTCCCCTCCTCCTCCCCCTCCCGTGACCCCCACCCCGGTGGCAGCACCCACTGTCCCTGATTTTCCCGCCCCTTCAGCGCCTCCCCAGAAACGCAGCATCATCTCGCGGTTATTTGGCAGCTCTGCTCCGGAGGCCCCAGCTGATAAACCTGGTGAGCTGACTAATGCCCACTGGATGTTCAGGGTCCTCTGCAACTTTGTCAGATCATTTTCATTTTGGTTCTGGGTAAATGAACCCCATGTTACAGCTTTCCTTTTAGTACACGGATATAGATGGTCTCAGAGTCAGAGCAACAGTCAACAGTTCCTTTCTGAATCTGTAGAGGCCCCAGTTTGTAACAAATAGTCATTGAAATAAAAATTAGAAATGTATAGATATGACTATATGATATCAGTTAACAAACAGTTACCATTATTTGTTAAACAGAAAAGAAGACGTCAGGCACAGTATCCGCATATTAGAACTGAGCGATTTTGATTGACGACTGCAGTCATCAGTCATGCAGAACATTCAGTGTGTTGCGCAGTGCAGATTATGTTACCCTGTGGGGCTGTTGGGGTAGAGGGTACTCCGGAGGATGGAGACAGGGCCTTGCGTTTGCGTGCTAGGTAGGATGCAGTAAAATCACAAATGGGAGGGGTTTTTTTCTGGCTTTTCAGCGGGGTGTTTGTGCACAAAAGTGGTAGCTGGAGGGTGACTGAATTCAGCAGAGGGAGGTGTGCATCCCCATTAAAAGAAGTAATGAAAGTAGATCTGAGATTTTTAGTACCAGGAGATGTGAATTACACCAGCAACTTGTCATTTTTATAGACAAGTTTGGGGTTGTCGCTGTTCCAGAAGGTATATGAAGGTTTTGCTGACCGCATTAAGCCGCACTGCATTGTACCGTAGTGTAAAATGAGGGGCTGTTTTTCTACTTAACAGCAGGTGGCGCTGGGAAGTACGTCAGCCTGCTCACAGGCCTGGGACATGCAGGAGTTAACATTCAAATGAACGGCTCAAATAGACACACCTGGATTATAGGAGGTTTATAAGACCACCCAGACGTCATATTGCATGTTGTTTTGTGGGATGTACATATAAACTGGCTCCTCATCTGACTAACAGTAATCTCTCAACATATTTACTGATTAGGTTTTGAAAAAGTCAGACATTAAACTGTAATTTGCTAAATAATTTTTTTGCCTAATATTTTTTCTTCATTTCAAACTTTTAAAGTACAAAATGTGAACCACTGAAAATAAAAATGCGCGGTCTCCATAAGCACGTATTTAATGCAGATTGCTGAGCGATTCATCCATCACATAAGCTTGTACAGTGTTTGTCATCTTGTTAATGGTCACCAGCACTCATAAACTCTAGACATGAGCTTTAAACGCTGGAAATGAGTTGAATTAATGCGGTTCTGCACTCTTATTCTCTTTGGGTGCGTTTACTTCCGTCTTACGGCAGGGAACGGAAACGCAGAAATTTTCGGAACGGGATCATTGAAACAATCCAACTGAAAAATACATCATGTAGAAAATTTTTGCATCTTTGTGACTCATGTGTTTGTAACATGAAGAGGTTGTGTATATTGCCCAGATGCTGTCCAAAAGGGCTGTCGCTTACAACAAAAACAAACCAGGCACCACAGAGTTAAGTTAAGGTTAGTGTACGGGTTGAGTTAAGGTCAGTGTGGCTTGTGTGGCCTCGAGTGTTTTATTGAAGCCAGTCCAGCCCCTTGTAATTACAGGTTTTGGAGGAAGAATGCCATGTTGACGTGTGTGTGTGTGTGTGTGTGTGTGTGTGTGTGTGTGTGTAAATAAGTACATGAGACTGCTTTGTGATTGGTTGATGATTGGTTGCCAAAGATGCAGAGGTGCCTGTCACTCCAGCACCTGTGGAGGTTCGGAGTGTGGACGACTTCGTGCCGGATGACCGCCTGGACCGCAGCTTCCTGGAGGACAGTCTTCCCACGAAAATCAAGGAGAAGTTTCGGCCGTCAGTCGCGGTTGAGAGCGACAGGTACCCAGTGTTTGCGAGCAAAGGAACAAATGAGGCATCAGGACCTACAAGATCTTGAAATAATTTGTTTAATGAAAATAATGAAGTGGTAACTGTCCTACAGGAGGTTAGTAAGGGCATTAAACAGTGACAATGATACCCAGCTATCATTTAATTGCAACCGTTATATGGGACAGGTGTTAGCGTATTGGTTAGAACCACTGCCTTTGGATCCAAAGGTCGCAGGTTTGATCCCCATCTCGAGCTGCAGTACCCTTGAGCAAGATGCTTACCCTAAATTGCGCCAGTAAAAATTGCCCAGCTGTGTAAATGGGTAAATGATTATAATCTTAACACTGTATGTCGCTTTGGAGCACAGAATCAGCTAAATGAATAAATTTATGTAGGTATGTGTAAGATTTTGTTTCTTATATCCATTTGTCCTGTATGACATCCAACAAAATCCAGAACCATTGAGTTTTACTGGGTATGGATGAGATATTGAGAAGAATCAACCCCACATTTTAGGAAAGAGTCACTGGCTTTCCGTAGCAAACTTTCTCTAAAAGAACTAAGGAACATTAATATAGTATTGTAAAATGCATCTTTTTTTCTGTATGAATAATAGTGCCATTTCTGGGTCTGTTACTGGAAAGATTAGTATGAAAATAACTGTGCTTAAGAAATATGTCCTTGGTGGCATCTTCAAAAGGAGATTGGTAGAAGCTGAATGGTATATAGCAGCGGTCGAGTGGACCTGTAAATAAGATAATGGACCTGTGGGGTCTTTTTTGTCCTCCTTCGGGAGCACGTTCCTTCAAGTGCTTTTATGCATAGTCAAAGCTTCTGTTTCCTTTTGGCTTCATACCAGCCGGTCATTTGAGTAATAGCTGTGTAGCTTTGTAGCTCAACACACTTGGCTTTTCCATTAGCGCTGTGTGGGGGAGGGGGAGATCTGTCTGATTCCCCTCATCTTCAGTGCCACTTCACAAGTGCTTCTTTGTTATTTTTTTTTCTTTTTGCATGGAGGGTTTGAAACCTGCCTGTTTTTGCTGTAATTCTCTAAGAGAACCCGTGCGGAATTGGCTGTTGTGTGGCTCAGTTAGAGCCCTGCTGAAGCCCAGTGGGTTTGAAAGATTGTCTGTGTTTCCTCCTGTCTTTTGCACAGTGACGGAGAGGGCCGAGGCGCAAACCCACTGGTGGCGGGCTTCCAGGATGACCTGGACCCTGACGATCAGGAGCCAACCAGAGGTCTGTCCCAAGGGGCGGTCCCGAGTAAGGACATCACCCTGTCCAGTGATGAGGAAGGGGAGGAGTCAGCACCTCCTGTCACACAGGAGAAGGATCAGGGTTGTGGACCAGACACCAGAAAGTAAGCGAAAGTTGAGAGTTTGTGCATCTCGTATGGTCAAGGTCATGGTAAAAGTCTGTTTCAAAGGATTAAAAACCCCACATCTCAACATAACTTTATTAACATTCTAGTTATTTCTTCATCTAGAGACTTTCAGTGTTAAGCTCCTTACAGTGATTTGCCCATTTATGCAGCTGGGTAATTTTCACTGGATTAATTCAGGGTAAGTCCCTTGATCATGGGTGCCATAGCAAGCTGTGGGATTTGAACCCGAGTCCTTCAACTGCAAGATGATGATCTGCTGCACTCCTGCTATTAATGACAATTTATTTGTGCTTCATCGGCTGACCATGTTGTAGTCCTGAGAAATAAGATGATGTTGAATTGCATAACCGCAGATGTCCGTCTGTGTGGGCAACAGTTTGGAATAATAAACTGTGAAAGTCGCTGTGGATTAAAAGAGCAGGATCTGTACTGAGTGTAAATGATGACAGCTGCTCTGTTTCTTCTGGCTTTTTTTCTCAGGCCAGCTACAGAGGGTGAGGGGGTCACTCCCTCAAAGCTCCAAGAGAGGCCCAGCAGCCTGGTGGCAGGGCCCACTGCCGCCCCCGAAAGCACCGCTCCCGCTGAGTCCTCAGACACGGACCAGGAGGGGGCACCGGCAGCACAGCAGATGCTCTCCTTCGTCGTGGATGACCCCGACTTTGACCAAGGGGAATCGGAGTTGCAGAAGGTGAAAAAGGTGATGTGCTCTGTTCAGCCTGAACAAAATACATTTTTAAGAAACAGGTGCTCCAGCTGTTGCCGCGGAGAACCTTCAGTTTTTTGTGAGTCATTTCTGATTCAATGACAAGTAATATTAAACCGTATTAGAAAGGACTTCTGTAAGGATACAGTCTGATATACATTCACATCATCGTTAAGAAACTGAGTTTGGTACCTTGCCAGGGGTGCAAAAATAGATCCTACAGGACTTTCCCAGCTCCTGTTACAGTAACAGTGGTGGTGGGGCAGAAGCTGACAGTGTTATACTCTATGTGTAAGTTGAGGAGTTTAATGAATCCTTCAGCCCAGAACACATTCATCTCCTCTGCATTTTATTTCTTTAACAAGTGTTCATATGTTCAATTACAAAATCAGAATCTATCTTAATGAGGCAATTAGGACTCTGCGCACATTAGTTATATATCTTAAATAGGCAGTGTGTGTACAGTGTTGTTCTCTCAGTGGTCAGTGTACTAGTAGTAGTACTACCAGTGTACCAGTCAAGCGTTACAAATAGGACATGTCACCGAGTGAGTCTGAGTGCCTTGAATCTAGAGTGTTCCTGCCCTTCTCTCTCCGCAGGAGTCTTTCCCGATGCAGGATGACCTGTCGGACCTGTCTGACAACGAACCTGTACCTGCTCGTATTCCCGAGCCGCTCAAGCCCACCATCCTCTCCTTCAAAAACAAGGACGACATTGACCTGTTTGGCCTTGGGTTTGAGGAGAAGGAGCCCAAGAACAAAGACAGTAGCGAGGACCAGGAAGGTATGTTGTACATCTTTAACCCTTTCAGTAATTTTCTTTGTCTTAATGCCTCATTTATATTATGTGTGTATGTCACATTTATATTTATTTATTTAACTGATGCTATTCTCCAACTTACAGTGTTAAGCTACTTACAATTATTTACCTATTTATACAGCTGGGTAATTTTTTCTGGAGCAATTCAGGCGAAGTACCTTACCCAAGGGTACTACAGCTGACGATGCCTTTCAGTCCAAAGGCAGCATCTCTAACCACTGTACTACCAGCTGTCCCCATAGAATTAGATATAATTAGTAAATCAGCCTGATATTTAAGTTAATGACTCTATAGTGTTAGTGAATATGTGAGTGAATAAGTGTGTGTATGATTGCACTGTGACAGCTGTACCCTGCATCATGTATGCCATGTGATTCTGGAATTGACTCCAGACCATTATGACCCTGCACTGTACAATCAGTTATTGACAGCGAACAGATGAATTTTATCTAAAGACACTTACTAAGCTAAGAGTTTACTTAGTGTTGAATTTTTCTTGCTCAGAGGTATAAAAGCATAGTATTTATCTGCTGTGCTGTATGTTGAGTTCAGTTCTTGGTTTGGAGAATACTAATTCCAGCAAAATCTTCCCCTTTTGCAGATAAAGAAAGTAAACACTCTTCAAAGGACAAAAAGAAGAAAAAGAAGAAAAGTAAAGAGGTATGCGATTCCATCATTCCAGCCTATTACTAATGTTATCACAGGGATCATATTAACGCACAGACAAAATGGTGGGAAAAAAAATTCTTGCCCTTTTTCAGACCATTGTAAGATAGTTCTGTTTTAACGTCTGTTTTCTTTTCTGGGTTTATATGCAATGCATGTAAACTTTTATGAGCACAGTTTGGGCACAACACAGTCCCATTCCCAAATGTTGAAACTCGGACTAAGCTTTTTGCATTTAGCGTCTAAATTTGTTCTCTTATGGTTATTAGTTACTGTAAAACTCGATAGGCCAAAGTGGAGTATTGTGGTGGACGAAGGGCACTTGGAGATCATAAACAAAAGCCTGGAACATAGATGTTTTAAAGTACTTTGAAAGCAATTAAAGAATCGTGTTCAATGTAATTCAGTTAATTTTTGTAGTGAAATCTTCTCACCAAGGTGACACAGAGTGCTGAACAAAGTTCAGGATTCAATACAAAATATAATGCATGGAGAAAACAAACTAGCAGCAGTTAAAGCTAACTATTAGAATAAGCCAGATGACAACCGAGGAGAAGAAAACACAAAAACTCCCACTATTGCCAAGACACTTTAGGGGATGAAAGAGGAAAAAAAAGAGCCTCTCATGAGTATATCAGTTGGGATGAAGTAATGAAATACAAGAATACAGAAATTGTCTTTACAGTCAGACTAAAAATCTATGATAGAGGGGCCATGAAGGCCAGGCAGGAGAGAGTTGCAGTAGTCCAGGTGGGATATCATTATGACCTGGACCAGGAATTGCGTAGAGTTTTTGGTGAGGTAAGGAGGGATCCAGCGTATCCAGGATGTGCCCACAGAAACGGGTTGGACTTTGATAACTTGAGAAGGCAAAGTGTTCAATGCTTTAGGGGTCCAACAGCCAAAAACTGCTGTCATCAGTCTTTGCACAGATCTCTGGAACCACAAGCACACTGGCGTCCGGTGAACGGTACATGCTACTTTGGTTTTTAGCAAGTGGGAAGATTAATAATGGAAACCAGTGCCAAACCCTTTAAGACCCTAGACCAAAGAGCAGTATTGTGAAGTTAGATCTATATGCGATGGGTGAAGAGATTGAAGAACTGAAGTAATATGGCAGTATTTCTGTGAGCTGCTGACAATCCTGGATGCAGTTTTCTGGATAAGTTGAAGGGAGGCCATGTATGTAGGGATGCAGACATCAAGGAGATGCAATAGTCAAGCAAACTCTAAATGAAACCCTGGGCTAGCTTCTCAGTGTCTGATTCAGAGAGAAGCGCTTTATTTTAGAGGCTTTCCCATTTGCTGGAAACAAGTCTTTAACTGAATGGATATGAGGTTTGTAAGACAGCTTTGGGTCAAAGGGAACACTGAGATTCCTCAGCTGATACAATGCTTAATTTTAGGGCTATAAGATTCAGCCAAGAGAGTGTGCTGATGGGAGTTATGTGAATTAACGTGATATTTTGGACGAGCATGACTGTGCAACTGTAGTGTAACTGACTGTGTTGTCTGCACTGGTCAGATTCATGCAGTTTAACTCCAGTGCTTCAGTACATCTGTATTACCAGAAGAAGCGTGATGGATCACATTGCAAATTTACTTTGTCTTGTTTATCGTTCTTCAGGAGGAGGACAAAAGCAGCAAGAAGAGACATAAACACAAGAAGAAGGAGAAAGAGGAGACTGCAACAGGAGATGACAAAGAGGAGAAGAAAAAGACAAAGAAGAAGTCACGTTCTAAGAAGAGCGGAGATCTGGACGACCTGGAGGCTTTCTTGGCCGGTGAGGAGGGGCCAGAGAAGCGGGGGGGAGGAGACTACGAGGAACTCTAGAACACACCCACTGTCCAGTAGCTGTTGGACACGCAGCTGCAGCCAGTCGCTGACAAGAATTCGTTTGCACTGGGCCAGCAATGTCATCTGTTGTAAACTCTGTGGTGCCTGGTTTCTTTTTGTTTGTTTTTGTTTGTTTTTTCAATTAACACTATGACCACTCCACATCGGGAATAGTACAGAATAAGAGAACAAGCAGTCAGTGGCAGGTGTTGATACCGCTAAAACACTACGGACTGCTGAGGGGCCGCCAGCTATCAGCTGTGACCACACCACCATGAGATGCTTTGTGAAAAGCTCAAGACTCTCATCGTTGGTTTACGGTTTGCGTTTCTTATTTCCTTCCACATGATGTCTGTGTTTGTTCTTGTGGAAGAGTCACTCGGAAGCATGTCTCAGTGGTACAGTTCCTTCTTTGTAACGTTGCTCATTTAGTTGTTGTTGGACCATTTGTGCTTTGGAAAAAAAAAAAAAAAAACACAAAAGTCAATTTATTTGTTCTGACGGTGTGTAAAAACTGTTTTCCATCCATTTCAAAATTTGTTGAAATATTTTTGTTTGTAGTAACTGACCAAAAGGAGGTGTGTCGGGCTAAATTGATAGCACTTAAAAGCTGGGTCAATGAAAAAGCTGCTTTACGTTACCATGATGGGATGTAGGGAATCTGCAGCATGATTCATGCATTTGACTGACACAACATACTGCTACCTTTAAAGAAATATTACTTTTAAAAGGTCATCATCATTCTCCTGTGGCCTGTTTCAAGTATTTTTACTGTACACCAGTATATCTCCCCTCCCCTGGACTAGCCTGTGGTTTGAGTGGGACATTTTTTTTTCATTTGAACACTCATGAGAACATGTTTGCTGGTATGTTCGATACCAACGTACTGCAGGATTCTGGTGTAAATTATTCTAATGTTCAGTTCCACTCTGTTGCACTTTGTGTTGGAACACATTGTGACATTCAGATTTATTCAAACCCACTTGGATTGTAAGTGTCAATTTGAGTGTTTTCTTATTTAAAAAACTAATTTCACACAATCTTCAGGGTGTTTTGTGAAATTCTGTTCTAGGAAGCTGCTTGTCTCCAAATGATAAACATTCTGGGCACTCCTAACTGGATAGTTTCCTGATTTTTGTTTGTTCTGTGCTGTACTGTCTGTTTTGCATTGTCTTGAATTGTATTTCATAATATGTTAAACATTTGGGTGCTGGAAAGAATATAAAAAAGGAGAGACTTGCTGTCAGTATGATGGGGTGTCTTAGTCTAACTATAGACCTTCTAAGGTTACACACCTTTTAACACAGCTTTCATTCTTTTACTGTCATTTAATTAAAAAACTGGCTATGATTTTTGTTTTGCTTCTTAGCTAATATTTTCATCCAAAGTGACTTGCGTTTGTTAGCCAATTGTACAGCAGGATGTATTACAGAAACAACTGAGGCTTCTTTCTTGCCAAGGGTGCAGCAGCAGGGCTCCTTGTGTATCTTGAATCAGCTTCTGGGTTTCAGGTCCATACCCTTCACCACCACACCACCACAAGTGCTCTGCAACCGATCTGCACCCAAATACAATTCTCGCCTTTACGCGGATATTGTCCTGAAATTACTGTGGCCTTTCCACAAAAGAACGGTAGGGTTCTGTGGCTGAGATGTGTACTGTCTTCAAATGAATTTGAGTTGTCTATTGGTTTTATAGATGTACATGAGGGTCGCGTGCTGGGAGTAGCATCGCTGCAACGTGACATGAACGCTAGCGCCGGCGCTGTGGCCAGGCCATAGGGAAGCATGCTGCCATGGTGCTGTCAACTGTTGGATCAGCAGCTTTCTGCAGCACTCCACGTTTTGTCTGCTTTTGGCTAAAATCCAAAACTCTGGAACTGGACCTCTGGCCTGTTTTCCCATAGGTTTGGTTACAGTGTTCCAGACGTGAGTATTCCACAAGAAATCAGGACAAAGCGCAAGCGCTGCAGAGCAGATGACAGGATTGGCCTGTCCTGATTTGTACAAATTTGACTTGGCTGGGAAATGAGGTCTGGTTCTTGGCCTAGTTTGGCCGGTGCCCTCTGCAGCACTACGGATCGCTTTGCTGATTGCACTAAAGGGCACAGGGAGACCCCATGGCTGGCATTTCTAATCCACTGGCGGCCAGCACTCTCACCCTGGCATCGAGGCACTCTGTCGAAAATGGGATGTGACAATGTCTACTTGTGCACACTGTCCCAGTGCCCCGGGGGACAGGCCGGAGATACTATGTCTTTGCAGATATGAACCGATTACGCTCCCTAGCTCCTTCTTGATCCGCGTCTTTCTTCGCTTTGACCTTCCTCTCACCCAAGTGACAATATTAGTAATACAGCTGAGTTCTTATGTCTTTGCCGCCACTGACATCGATCACGTTTTTCCACGGTAGACTTCACACAGGAAATGGTGTTTATACCACCAAGCAGCCTGCAATGACCTCTCTGTTTCAGGGTTCTGGTTCTGTCTGTAGTTTAACTTTAGAACGAATTTAAAGCAAGGTAAATTTTAGCTTTAAATTTCAGCCTGTTTCTATGAAATTGTGATACAAAATTGATATACATACAATATCGTTAAGTTTCATCATGTTCAACTATGCATCAACTTCTACTGTTTACACTGTTGTACCCCCCCTCTGTGTTCTGTGCTGTAAGTATTGGGTACATCTGATTTATGTCGGTGAAATACTGTCTGGCTGACCAGTGGTGCTGGAAATGTTTGGTGGAGTTCCTTTAAGAGGATTGCATTGATGTGGTTTTATTTTTCTTGTCATGAAATGCTTCCACATCCACACTGTGTACAAATGCATCCAGATTGCTGAATAAATGCAAACATTTGGCTTCTTAGAAAGTGTCAGTGTTGCATATTGAAATGACCGTATTGTTGTTGAATTTAAATGCTAGAAAATAGTTATATGTTTATATTGCTTTGGCGGAATGTTCCAGAAAGAATAAGAGAAGGAAGAATTTGGTCGTAATAAATAGGACAAAATCAATACATTTTCAATAACCACTTGACCAGGGCAGGGTCACAGTGGTCCAGACCCTATCCAGAAAGCATAAGGCAGTAGGGTAACCTTCTAGACAAAGCACCAGTCCATCACGATATACACACTGGCTCATTTTCACATTCACACACTGGGCAATTTAGAATCAGCAGTTCAATTAAACGCATACAGTAAGTCCACACTGTCTGAGTAGGATTCAAACTCTCATCCAAACCCTAACCCAGAAGCTGTGGAGTACCACCTGTACTAGATTCATCACCATGCGGATGGGGGGGGATTAAAATGCTAAAAGAGAGCAGGGAGCTAATGCATATATAAAATAAATGCTGTAAGGGCCAAGTAAACAACTGCAATGGACTTGGGGAGGATCGCCATCATTATGTGCTTTTATTAGGTCCAGTGCCATCTGTCGCGAAGGAGTTAAACGCGGCTCACCTGCACCGATCTGTCACTCTAAAATACACTTTCTCTCATCAGACAAGAGGGGGTGTGCAGTTCCTGCAGGTGAAAGTTTGAAATTCTGCACCCTTAATAGTACAACTGAAACCATGAATAAATGACTGCAGTGGACTGAACATTGAAAAGATGGATGGTACCTAACATCATCTCAAGAAGCCAGAGGACTACAGAAACTGGACATTTTCTCACGTTGAGGTGTGCAAATCTCATACATGTTATGGGGGAGCAGGACAGGGGCGGAGCCAATTTGCCCCACAGTGTGCGTCGATGCAGCATTCCTCCTCTAGCTCTTCGAGCTGCACAAAGAAGCGTGCTCGAGGGCACGGCCATCAACGATTTAAAAGCGGAAAGCACTGTTGATACATTGGGCCGCGAACAAACGTGGTTTTCATATAAAGAAGCCATAGAGACAACAGTCCGTTTCACTTTTCCTGCGCACCCTTTGCAGGACCCTTAACCACACACACACAGTACCGATGTATAGTGTGAGTGTACTTGCTTGGAAATCTTTTCCAAAAGGAATTTTGTACAAATTCAGCAGGAAATCAGCCAACGTGTGTCCCCAGCTCTTCCACAGCTGTTCCCAGAGATGTAGGACACTTCTATGTTGCTTTGCTTTCACTCATGTGTCAGGCAGATGTTCCAAAGGTGTACTCAAACTTTTGACTGGCACTGTACATACACAGAATTTGACAAGAAGAGTCAGCAATTTAGCAACGCTGGAATGAGCTACAGCAAGAAATGCTGTTAGTTGGTCCTCCATTTTTCATTTTGTTGCTAAAAGGATGCTTTTATGCAACATCTACGGGGTGGACAAAATAATAGAAACACCACAATAAAGAGCTATAAGAGGTCTGACAATGAGCCCTTTGACATGAGTTTTCAAAGCAACATAAGGCAGCAGAGTTCCAGAGTCCAAATAGTGTCTGAATTGCAGGTGCATCAGTTATAAAAAGTGATGCTTATTCATGTGTCGAAGTCTCAAAAATAATGGCAGCAAATGCCAAACATGGAAAAACGTCAGCAAGGAGGAACAGCGGACGCAAGCTGAAACTCACCAACGGGGATGGGCGGAAACTTTTCAGGACCGCAATGCTGCAAAAGTACAGCCTGAAAAATTCCCAGAGAACTGAATAATCACCTCTGTGAACCAGTCTAAAGAAAAAAGGACTGTGTTGTGAGCTTCGTGAAGCTGGAATTTATGTCAGAGAAGCTATTTGAAAACGCTTGTATCAAAGGTCAAGGCACAAAGATGCACAACCTGGTGTAAGGACCGCAAAAACTGGAATCCTTGAGCACTTGATGTCGTCTTTTACCCTGTTACTAGGGTCTGGGCTGGTTTACATTTAAAGAAAGTCAAAGAATGCTTTCAACCCACAATGTCTGTTGCAAGCTGTTAAACATAGTGGAGGATCCGTAATGGCGTGATCAGTCATCTGGTGAGAGTTTTAGGTGCGATGACTGCTCCACAAGGTTGTACAGTGGCCAAGGACCACTTGCATCCTGTGGTGCAAACACTGTTCCCTCATGAACAGGTCCCACATTCCAGGATCATGATGGCTTCCATGAACGGAAGGACGAAGTCAAAAACCTTCCAATGGGCTCCCTAGTCACCAGATCTAAACGTCATTAAACCTTTATGGGAAGTTCTAAAGAGCAGAGTAAAAAACAAAGTAGATTTCCACCTCCTTCCTCTCTTACGGACCTGGAGGCTTTTCTTCTCTACGAATGGCGCAGTAACCCACAACACACCATTGAGGACTTGTGTGACAGCATTCCAAGGAGGACTGAAGGTCTTCAGAGGGCAAAGGGAGCCCCCACTCCTTGTTAAGTCCTTGATATTGACACATTAACAGTTGTTTCTGCTATTTTGTCCAATCCTTGTAGAAGTGTGTATTATATTTAGCCCAAGGGCAGTTACCCTTCTAGGTTGTGCACCTGCAGTCCCCTGCAAGCCGTCAGCGAGGCATTTTTCCCAATATGCCACCTGTTACCTCTAAATGAAATATGGACCATAAATGAAATAAATATGGACTGGGGTACCAGTCGACCCATCCACCGCCTCATAACTCCAGGGTAATAAACCTTCATTCAACGCAACCCAATGACACTCCAGTGCTCAGGTGAGCTGGCGTGGGAGTGTGTGAATGAGTATTTGTGAGCGAGTCCCATCCAAGGTGAGCCCCACAGCCCTGCAGTTGCAGCTGCTGCAAATTCACGGATAAATAGGTAGTAGAAATTTAAATTTATGCTGATCATGTTCAGAATGTAAAATGGCCTGAAAACTTTTATTAGTAATAGAATTACAATACGGAATCTATCTCATTGTGATGCGGCAAGATGCTCAAAGGCACTTATCGAATGGAATTACTGTATGGAAACAAGCAGCTGAGGCTTCCCTAATCAGCATAATTTACTTTTTTTTTTTAATCAAACACCTCCTCCCTCGGTTCCATCCATTACGGATCCGCTGACATTTATGAAATGAGTGACGAATAAAGACAGAAAAGCACACAAGCGTACCTCGTTTTTGTCGTCTATATGTCGAGGAAAGAAACGAATAAATTAAAGTATTTTATACTAAAGGTGGTGACAATGGTGACACATGTAACGGTGACATCCCGTCTGCACTATTGCAACTCTCTCCTGTGTGGCCTTCCTGCTACTGCCATCAGACCTCTACAGTTGATACAGAACGCTGCTGCACGAGTTGTGTTTGACTTTCCGAAGCGCACACGTGTATCTCCTCTACTTGTTTCTCTGCACTGGGTTCCTGTAGCTGCTGGATCAAATTTAAGACCCTGGTTACGGCCTACAAATGAATCAATAGAACTGCTCCCAGATATCTACAAGACTCGATCATCCGCTACACCCCAACCAGACCGCTACGCTCTTCCACATCTGCCCGCTTGGTGGTTCTCGGTTCTGGATCCGTTGTGGTGGAACGACCTCCCCCTCTCACTCAGAACCGCTGAATCTCTGTCCACGTTTAAAAAGGGTCTTTAAACTCACCTCTTCGGCACTCGCTTCGCCCATCATCTCTTAAACCCATGTTAGGCGTAAATGTTCATGCACTATAACTTTAAGATCATGGCCGGATAAACCTTTACGCAGCTACTCTTGTAATGTAATGTAAATGTTTATCTCAAGAAAAAACAATTACTAGGAAGGTGATCAGGAATCATGGATATTTGGATAAAGTTTAATGCAGCTACTCATGTGATGAACCTTGGTTCATATAGTGGAAAGAAACAAACTACTTAAGAAACACGTCTGCAACTATGTCTCTCTTTCTGCTAATGTACATTTACTTATTTAGCGGATGCTTTTCTCCAAATCGACGTCCAACGAACTCTATGTAGTGTTATCAGCCCACACACCTTATTCACCGTGGTGACTTACCCTGCTAGATACACTACTTACACTGAGTCACTCATCCATACATCAGTGGAACACACACTGTCACTCACACACTATGGGGAAACCTGAACAGCATGTCTTTGGACTGTGGGAGGAAACCAGAGCATCCGGAGGAAATCAACACAGACACGGGGAGAACAGGCAAACTCCACACAGACTGGGTGGGGATCAAACCCACATCCTCTCACACCCCCCAGGTGCTGTGAGACAGCAGTGCTACTTGCTATGCCACATTTACACTTATTCCTTCAGCTGATCCTTTTCTCTAGAACTACTTATAATGTTAAGGTACCTACAGCCATTTACACAGCTGGGTAATTTTACAGCAGCATCTGTGTATAAGTGCTTTTCTCAAGGGTGCTACAGCAATAGGTGAGATCTGAACCTGCAACCTCCAGATCTTTAACCACTAACACTATCAGCTGGGCCTTGTAATGTACACAGTGTATTTTCTATGAGATGTACATCTCTTTGGAGAAAAGCGTCTCCTAAATGAATAAATCTAAATGTAAATAAATGGAAAAGGTGCGCTGACACACCACTATACGGAGGAAAGGTCAGGGTTTGAGCCACAGCCCCTCTTTGATCGTGATCCGGTAACCTGAACATTTGCTGCTGTGGAGGACAGGTGGATGTTGGCAGCGTAAAGACATAAAAAGTCACGTCACCACGAGAGAAAGCCAGCCGTGACCACGTCCTTCATGGCTCACATGTCCATGTTCCTCTGCTAAGTTAACGACACTCGGGCGCCATCAGTTAAATGGCCCTTGGAAGCAAAGCGCAGGAAAGCCAATCAGAGGGGAGCAATGAGTGTTCATTCATTCTCAATGATTTTTCCAGCAACTCTAATAAAGACCAAAAGAGGTAATTGAACAATTTTGTTGCTGTATGATGGCATCAGACTGAGGTGCTGCTACTTGACAAGTGGTTTGACCAAGTTAAACCAATGTGACCATTGGGGTCCTAATGCGTTGTAGAGTTTTGAAAGTTCTTAGGAGTCAGTGAGACTGAAACGCTTTTTGGAGATGAACGTGCACATTTTTGGAGCTGGAGATGATCTGAATGTTCCCAGCTGAGCTGAGTTATGAAAACCTCGTGGTGAAATGACCGTGAACCTTCAAGAGCTCAGTGAGTGGGAGATTTATTGTGTTTTTCTGAAAAGGTCTATTAACATCTTGTCATAGCTAATTGCCACTAATCAATAACGGGACAAGAACCGACCTCCCCCCCCCACCCCATCTCTCAGACATGTCTTTTTTCTTTTTTATCGAGTAAACAGAAATTTTAGAAGCCTCAGTTTTTGGATCCTCTTTCGCCAGATTGCTCCAATTTTGCAGGCCTGGGCTGCCGAGGAGCTCCAGGGAAACACGACCAGACCGTGGAAAGTGCTGCCGGGGTGGGTTGGTGGGTGTGATGGTGATGGATTTCTGCCTTTATTCCAAACCACAGCAGGTGCTCCCTTAGGGAAGAGACGTCATTTATCTGCTGTTTGACACTTGATCTTAACCATACTGCGTTCATAGTGTGTATTACTAAGAAGGTGCACTAAGATACTAAGAAGTTGTAAAATGTGTAGAAAATAAAATAACATTAAATTTCATTTACCAGAACTGTATTATTATTATTATTATTATTATTGTGTTTCTTAGCTGTTTTACCCATTTACATTGTCATAAAGTGCTTAAGGGTACTGCAGTAGTTTTGCAGACTGTGGTCTTGGACCATCGACCATCAGGTGCAGCAGGACTCTATACAAGTAAAATGTTGAAATTAATCAGAAGTTTTTGACACAAGAGAGGATTAAAGCATGGAGCTGCTAGACTGGAGGCCTTACTCCGGGGTCCCTGATTCAGGAATGTTCTGGAACTCTCAGACTAGTTCTGATTGTCATCCAAGAAGTCAACAGCAGATCATCACACCTCCTTCTGCTGCGGTGGTGTCAGTATGGTCAGGGGTTAAGTCCCACACAGTGCCTGTTACATGCCTCTGTATAACATATCAAGTTCTTAATTACATTTATTCATTTAGCTGGCATTAGTTTACAAAGGGACTTACAGTGATAAGCTGTTTACACTGATTTACCATTTTGCGGTGCAGAGTACTTTCTAGGGCCTTTCAGGTTAAGCACCCTTCTCAAGGGTATTGCAGAAGGAAGTGGGTTTTGAAGCAGCTCCAACTACCGCGCCACTTGCTGCCCACGATCACCTGCTCCCTGAAGCTCAAATTCATGGTAAACATCTCACTGAGCATCTCCTCTTCTCCGCAAACACTCAACCTCATGCTCCTTGCCTCCGGATTAGGCTCCGCCCACTCTGCCCACTCCTCATGTGGATCGCTCATAGGCGGTAACCACGGCAATTTGTCATCTGTCTGAGCGGCTACGATCCGACCAGGTTAGTGGGTGATTCGAGATGTGAGGGGAACGCACGTCCGCGGTATGCGACTCGTTTCCGCTCTTTTCCAGGGCGTGCTCTGAGGGCCAACGCCGTGACGCGTCAAGACCCTGCTAATGCACTCGTCCGGTGATTGATGCTCCCTCCTTCCCCGAGCAGCCAGGAAATGTTTCTCCTTCCGTTATTGCAGCGTTTCATGAATTCTTTAAAAAACACACAACGCTCGCTGCTGTTTATTTTCAAAACGAACACGTTTGCCCGGGTGCCTGTTAACGCCGAGCCCAGCCACTGATTTTTAAATACTGAGGATGCAGAGTGGAAAAGCATATTTATTGCTCCACCTTGGCCAGTTAATGTTCACCCATCTGACCTCGGAACAATTCCACCGGCGGCCCAGGAGGTTGCCTGGGAAACTGAGGGCATCCAGATTGGCAGAGGGGAACCATCTTGCACCCGAGACGTGCAGCGTTCCTGCAGCGGCTGAGTTTCCCCATGCAGCTCCTCTGTGACCCTTTAAATACACACGCGTGAAGGAAGATACCGCAAATCCTCGCCATAAACGAGTTTAAACCCCCATCGATGTACCAAAATACCCTCCCAACACCTCTTCCAACACACAGTTCTGACATACGATCAGAGACTCTCAACATCTATTAGTATTGCAAGTCGTTTTGGAATAAGAGGGAGCAGCTCTCCCAAACTTATGTATACATATATATGATGAGGAAGAAGAGGAAACATCGTGAAGACCAAGCCCCTCCACGGGCTCTACCGTCAACAGATAGACGGAGTGGCTGACATCAACAAATCCTACCAGTGGCTGCTCTGAAGGACAGCACAGAAGCTCTGATCACGGCAGCACAAGAACAGACTCTAAGCACCAGGTCCACAGAGGCCGGGGTCTACCATAGCAGACAGGACCCAATGTGCAGATGCAAGCTGGGACAGCGTACACTAAGAGGCATACCCAAGTGGCTGGGATAGTGGGCTGGAGCATCTGTGCAGAACACGGGCTGGAAGTCCCCAAGTCCAAATCGGAGACACCACCAAAGGTGGTTGAAAGCAGCAGAGCTACACTCCTGTGGGACTTCAAGTTCCAGACTGACAAGCGGTTGCTGGCCAACCAACCAGACGCAGTGATGGTCGACAAGGAGGAGAAGAGGGCAACTGTGAAAGATGTAGCGACCTCAAGTGACAGCAACATCAGGAAGAAGGAGCATGAGAAGATCGAGAAGTAGCAAGGGCTGAAGGAAGAATTGGAACGGATGTGGAAGGTGAAGTCCAGAGTGGTCCCGGTGGTAATACGAGCACTCGGGGCTGTGACCCCCAGACTGGGAAAGTGGCTCCAGTAGATTCCGGGAACAACATCTGAAGTCTCTGTCCAGAAGAGTGCGGTCCTAGGAACAGCTAAGATACCACGCAGAACCCTCAAACTCCAAGGCCTCTGGTAGAGGATCTGAGCTTGAGGAAGACACACGTACCACTCCATGTGGGGGTGAGAAAGAGATTTATATATATATAGATGCATTGTGACTGGATGTCTTCATCAGCATGTATTCATACTATGGTAAAAGGCATATATATAGTTTATACTACATGTGATATGTTGAAGAGATGTGACAACTGGCCGGCACAGCACTCAATGGACATACACTGAGATGTTGGGGGGGTGCAAATTAGGTTTGTCTGAAAACTGGAGAAATACACCCCCCATCACCCCACTACACTTAAGATATATTGGTTACCTTTCCATCCATCCATCCTTCCATCATCTGTAACCATTTGGTCAATACAGGTTCATGGTGGTCCGGAGCTTATCCTGGAAACACAGAACATGAGGCATGGTACACCCCTGCAATGAAACATGAGTCCATTACAAGGCAATCACACACACTCATTCACTCATATATACACACACAGTGTGGGTAATTCAGAGTCACCAGTTGAGATGAAACGCATGCCTTTGAACTCTGGGAGGAAACCAGAGCACCCGGTGGAAACGTACACTAATGACACATGACTGAGCTGGATTCGAACCCACAGCTGAACCGAAAGCCCAGGAGCTCTGAGACATCAGTGTTACCTGCTCCACAACCTTACAAGCCATTGTTATTTCATAGCCAGAAAATTTGTACAATAAAAAATTCAAAATTTAATATTCCACTACTTTTCATATACATATATAAGTCATACTATTAAATCTTTCACAAAATTGCACGGAGAGGATGGTTTGCTGAAGAAATTATAAAAAGTTGCCCTTAATGTCAACGTCGTGGTTCCTAAGAGGGGTCAAACTCGGACGCAAAGGTCGTTTTATGTTCCGTTGTCAGAGTTTGGCTTTGTACCACAGTATGGATGAAGCACAGAAAAAAAATGTCACGTGCGTACAGGTGACAATCCTGCGACAGGTGGCTGCCCCAGCGGTGCGGTCAGGTCCCCGGTCAGCGTGGCCGGGAGCACTTCTGCGGTCACGCGCTACACCTGCGGTGACACACGGTCCAGGCTCTTCATTCCTCTTTGCTCCTCGTGCGTTCGCTCACGCATCCCCGCCCAAGCGAGCCTCATTCTTACGTAACGCTCGCGAGCGCTTCTCGCTCGAACCCTCGTTTGCACGACTCTTCATAGGAAATCGGGAGGGAATCTACGGGCTCCGTCTCACCGAGGGGGTGGGAATCGCTCGCTGGTAATATCAAGTGTTCTGTTTTGTCGCCGTGGTTAAGGGTACGTTGGCAAACAGCCGTTCGTTGCGGGAGGGCCCAGCTCAGGGTTCTGCGGGCTGTTGGAAGAGACCCCCCTGGGCCGTCGCCCTGGGAGACGCATCGGGTGCCTCTCTGAAGCACTACAGCATCCCTCACGATCTGCTCATTAGCTACCGCGGTAAATTATGCCCTGCAGTTTCGGAAATAGACATGCAGCTGAGATACTGGCAAAAGACTTGTGGTGCACATGTGGAGGTAGCTCGAATTCGAGGCTTGCTTTAACCCTGTTCCAGGTACACTTTTACCTGATTTCAAGTCCATTTTTATCCTCTTTCATGTGCACTTTTACCCTGTTGCAGACACACTTTTCCCTGACTGCGGGTCCACTTCAATTCTGTGGCAGACACACTTTTACCTTGCAGACCTACTTTTACTCTATTGCAGACACACTTACCTGATTGTATTTCCATTTTTAGTCAACTTCAGGTTCATTTTCACCTACCTGCAGGTCCACGTTTATCTGATGGTAGACAGTTCAAATCCACACTTATCTCTGATACAATTTACCCCACCACAGGCCCACTTTTACCCTACTGCAGGCCTTTTTTCACTTGCATTGACTCCAGGCCATTTCTGGTGGACTCTTAGGAGACGGTGGTTCCCTCAGCAGCTGCCCGGCACCTTCCCACAAGTGTCCCCCCTGTGGTGCTCTGTTTAACAGCATATGTTCATGCCACTTCCAGGGTCTCGTCATAATGTTGGGACGGAGCAGCCCAGCAGCTCACGGTGGTGGAGGTCGGGGCGGGGGGGGGTGTTCTGGAACTGTCACATTGCTCACGGGCATAAAATACACGCAAAGCAAAAAGCTCAGAGGTGAACAGAGAAAAGTCACATAAAAGTTAATTATTATTTAATAATTAACAATTTTTAAAAAATCAATAATAATAATAATAATAATAATTCTTTAAAATGCCTTGAGTAGCTCAGCTCTACGTCCATGGCTATAATATCACCTGATTTACAGTTCATTCCTTCATTTATCTGTGCTTTTTGTCCAAAGCAACTTACATGTGTGGTTTGAACAATGAGCTACTTACAATTTATTATTTTAATGTTAAGTTGCAGTGATTTACCAATTTATACAGCTGGGTAATTTTCACTGTGTCAGTCCAGGGTAAGTACCTTGATCAAGGGGACTTCAGCAGGAGGTGGGGTTCATTAATTAGGGTTAAGAGTAAGGGTTTAGGGGATAAATAGGTAAATCAGTTCAACTTAAGACTGTAAGTCACTTTGGTGTAAGTGCCAGGTAAGTGAATAACATGCCTAGGCTATTTTTACAGACATGAAAAGATGTCAGTGACATTTAATGTAATCTGAATGCTCATTATGCTGATGCTGTGATGTTTTCTGAATCAGTGGATCCTGAAGGACAAGGCAACGGGAGGGAACATCTCTTTTTCATGTCTTCCGCATCTTCTCCAAGCCCGTTCCTCCTGAGCTCCAGTGGGAGTGATGTGAAGTGGTGCGACTCTGCATCGGCCCCGCCCCTTCCAGCTTCCTTTCCCCACCTTTCCTTCCTCCTTCTCAAGAATGCTGCTTCGCTGCGGAGGGTTCGGGAAAAGTGCTTCTAGTCCGTGTCTCCCTCTGCTGCAAGCGTGTCGGCAAGGTCTCACCTGCCAGAAGAGCGAATAAGAAGGGATTACGAGGAACGTGTCATGAATTTTTTATGCTTTGTTCTGATACATCACTGTGAACTACCAGGCCAGAGTGTTCACCAAGCATGCTACACCTTTCTACCGCAATCGCACACCTTTGGTAAAATGCATTAACACGCTCCATACATTAATTATATTGCATATTGCTCTACTAGTACATCTACTTTCTTGCTCAGGGCATGTAAATGGTATACTGTATATGCCAGCTTTACTCAGAGAACCTATCTGGAATACAGTTAGAGCTCATGGTTAGGGTTAGGGATAAGGAAAGGGTTAGAGTTAGAGTTAAGAGTTAGAGTTAAGAGTTAGGGATAGGGATAGCGTTAGAGTTAGAGTTAGAGTTAGAGTAAGGGTTAGGATTAGTAATAGGGTTCAGGGTTAGGGTGAGGGTTAGAGTTAGTGATAGGGTTCAGGGTTAGGGTAAGGGTTAGGGTGAGGGTTCAGGGTTAGGGATACAAACAAGGTTAAGGTTAAGGGTCAAAGTATGGGTTAGGGGAAGACTTAGTGTTTGTTCTATGTGGATGGTATTTCTCATTCTATCACTTACCTTGATTTGACACAGTAAAAATTACTCCGCTTGCATAAATAACTAATCATAAATAACTAAGTAGCTTCATGGACAAAAGAAACGATAGAACTTGCCTCGGACAAAGGTTTTGATGAAATATATGCAAATTTAAAACAGTGAAACAGGGTCCATTTCGTTCACATTTCTGCTCCTATTACATACTGGGATGCGGGGCTTTGCTGGGCTGCATTGTCTCAGCAGAGTGCTGAGCAGGAAGGTCTGCACCACAAATTTTTATTGTACTGCAAAATCACACGGTCACGGATGGCCCCCCCCCCCATCCATCCCACCCCTTGCCGTCACCTCCGCCCACCTCTTCAGTCCGCCTCCACACCCAGCACCACCCGACTGTCTGGCCTGAATATGTGTTCCGCCACGGCGGGTTGAGAGCAAACCTCATTAAATCGTCTGAATGTGTATAAAGCAGTAAATCTTTCTAAGGAGGGGATCGGGAGAGGCTGGCAACACAAGGGTCCGGCCTGACGGCGCTTCTTTCCACGCCTAAAAATACTGCAGGAACGGTAAATGCAGAAAAGCTGGTAAAATCCAGACACTGTCAGAATCTCTGGAGACCCGCACCTGACGAGGCACGATCACAGGGAGCCGAAAACGAAACGGGGAGAAGGCGGCTCTGATGAGTCACGCAATTTATGGCTCCACCCCCACTGCCCACCTGCCCCCGGACCGCATAAGGGCGTCAGCCCAGGCTGATGAAACATCATCTTTACTATATTACCAGGCGTCTGCGTCAGTTTGGACTTTCGTTCGCAATGCTTTACTTACTTTATTACCACCCCCACCACCATCGTGACCAGGGGGGAATAGTCCCACAATTCATCAGGGCGATCTTGACAAGGGTCCTTGAAAGAAACCAATCAGCCATGCTAGTAATACGAGGGAGAGCCAATGCAGATTTTACAGACTTCCCTTTTGGAAAGGTCCTTCTTTTCCTGGGTTATTCCTCAACCTCCATCGTTTCTTTTTTTTTAATTCATTCAAGCTTTGATATCTCTGAAATAACATTCTGAAATTGTCAGTGCATGGATGGCTGTTAAAAAAGGCAGACACTTATAATGATTGGTAGGAAAACCTCACTTAACTGGAGAAATCCAGGAGAACAGAGGGTGTAGTGATTACACACACACACACACACAATATCTACAACTGCTTATCCCAAGCAAGGGTCGCGGTGAGCCGGAGCCTAACCCGGCAAAACAGGGCACAATGCTGGAGGGGGAGGAGACACACCCAGGATGGGACGCCAGTCCATTGCAAGACACTCCAAGCAGGACTCAAACCCTAGACCCACCACAGCGCAGCCCCTGGCCAAACCCAATGCTCCACTGCATCTCCATAATGCTTAGAGCGTTCACTTAAACATGACTTCTAAACCCTAACCCTTAATCCCTAATCCAAAACCTTGAACCCTAACGCTTACTTTACCCCTAACCGTAACCAGTAATCTCTAACAGTAACTTCTAACTCTAACCCCAACCCCTAAACCTAACACTAACCATGTCTGCTAACCCTAACCCTTAATCCCTACCCCGAACTCTTAACCCTAACCTTTAATCTCTAACCTGCAACCTTGATCCCTAACACTCACTTTATCCTTAACCCTAATCAGTAATCTCTAACACTAACCTCTAACCCTATAACCCTAACCCTAACCTGTAATCCCTAATCCTAAACATTATTTTAACACTAATCCCTACCCTAGTCCTTAATCCCTAATTTTTACCTTAATCCTAACTCTACCGCTAAACCCTAACTTCTAACCCTTAACCCTAAGGAATTTGTCCACTGCAGTACTGTTGCACGTGTCTTAGTGTATAAAAATGTTCATGCTCATGTTAAGATCATTTGCTACACATGAACATGTGTCATAATTATATTAAATTTCCATTATGTCTGGAATGACACACAACACTTACAGAAAGAAGTGTTCATTCCAGTGCATATACAGTACGTACTCAGTGCGGTTCATCCTATAACCTGACACTGCTGGCTCTTTCGTTGCTTTTTTTCAGGCTCACGGATTCTTCTGACTCATCATGCACTCACACACACAGACACACACACACACACACACACACACACACACACACAGAGCGGGGGGAGCTGAGCTGAGATGTGTGTATAGCCCTTCCTTTGAAGCTTATGAATGCTGTTCTCGTAACTTCAAAGCTACACACAAGGCGATACACTCCTGACAGCGGGAACGCTGGTACAGAGATGTAGTTTAGGAGTGAACACTTAACATCATACGATCAAAACCTCAGAGCAGAACCGCTGTTGAACCACAACGTTGAGCACTTACATTTATTCAACTGACGCTTTTCTCCAAAGCGATTTATGATGTTAACCCGCTTACAATTATTTACTCATTTATACAGCTGAGTAATTTTTTAAATTTGCTCGAAGGTTACTAAATCCATAGGTGTGATTCAAAACTGTGACTTTTGGGTCCCATTGGGAGCAGCTCTAACTACTACACTGCTAGCTGTCCCAACCTTAACTTTGAGCTCCAAAGATGTTTTAAACTGAGGGAAAATTATGAGCTGTGTGGGGTTGCTTCAGGCAAAGGTGATTGGCTAAAATATAGGATTATGCAAATGAGGAAACAAAGGGAAGGATCTGGAATGCGGAAGACCCCCGTTGCTACATCTGATCCAGGTGTCGCCCCACCCTGATGCGATTATAAAGGGTGGCGCTACAAACAGAGCGGCGCAGCTGGACTGGAGCGGTCACACCTGCAGAACGGGCTAATCAGGCCCCCGCGGGAGAGCCGCAGCCCCGCACCTTTGAAGGCATGCCAGGGCAACAGACGGCTGGGGGCTGAGGAATATATGTGTGTGTGGCCTGTGTGTGTGGTTGTAGGGCGGGAGAGGGGTTTGATCCTCTAAAGAGGATGCCTCCATCCTGCCTCTGCTCAGCCCTTCCATGACATGTCATTGATCACATTATAAGGGATCATTGAATTCCTGCCAATCACCGGTTTGTATGGAAAAGCTGCTGACTCTCGAACTTGGGTTCCACTGACACTGTAACCGCCCCGAAGGCCATTCCGAGCTGAACATACATGGTGAATGATGAAACAATGTAGTAACAGATCCAACCACCATACCACCTGCTGCCCTATAAAGAACCTAAGGATGTGGAGGAGCTTTCCAGTGAACCCCGATCGGAAACATTTTCACATATTTGTCAGTAGTTAAAACCAATGTTTTCTATTGAGTGTTGTCAAATCAATGTCGACTCCTGGTGATCACATATGTACAGTTTCCAGAATGATCTGTTCTCCACTTGCTTGTTAAGTGTTGAAAGAGTTATGATCCACAGTGAGTCCATTGAATCTATTTTCCTTTTGTTTTTCCTCCAGCTTTTCCAACATTTACAATGAATAAACACCATCAAAAATCACGGAGGTGTTTTAGTTTGAAGACCCTCTTAGCTTTGCTCTGCTAGTTGATGCTGCTATCCAAAGGGACTCACACTGTTAAGTTACTTACAGTGATCTACTTGTCTATAAAGCTGGGTAGGTTTTACTGGAACATTTCAGGTCAAATACCTTCCTCAAGAGTATTACAGTCAAATGTGGGATCGAAACCTTCCACCCATCCATCATCGATAACCGCCTGTCCCAAGCAGGGTCACAACGAGCTGGAGCCTACCGGGCAACCTAGGACGCAAGACCAAAGGGGGAGGGGACACACCCTGGACAGGACAGTCTGTCACAGGGCACCTCAAGCAGGGCTCAAACCCCAGACCCACCACAACACCCCCTGGATTCAAACCTACACCTTCCCTTTGTATTGACTGTGGTCCCAACCATGATACTACCTACTGCTCTGGAACTCTGTGTCTAGTCCTTTAGCTAAGACGTTTCTCCAATTTATCACATTAAACTGCGTCACTCATTCTTACAGCTGGGTAATTTTTACTGCAGCAGTTGGGAGTAGGGACCTTGGCCAAGGGCACAGCAGCGGTTGATGGAATTTGAACTTGCAACTTTCAGATCCAAAGACAGCAGCACTTACCACCATATTACCAGCAACATGTTTTACTTTGCTTGGGGTTTGGGAAGGTTGGAGACCACGGATCAATCGCCCCTGCAGCGAGCAGTGACAGGAGGAACAGTAGCAGCACAAGACTGTAATCAATGGATGTCTCATCAATCGCTTAGCTCTTCGAGAGATTACGTTGAGCAGCTCTTACACCCAGCTTCATTTACAGCCTGGCCAATCAAGGCCCGTTCTGCTTTGTTGTTTCATTTCTCATTATCCTGCATGTGGCTGTGGAGATCAGCACGATTTTAATCCCATTTTTATTTTTAACAAGAAATCAACAGTGAGTTTTCAGTGTCTCATGTGCATGGGATCCCTTTGTACAATAATTGTTTTTTTGGCATCCTATACACGAGCTTCAGGAATATTAACATAAGCAGTAATTAAACCCCGCTAGATTCCATTGTCCCATCCTTCAACCCATTTTCTGCAAACCCAAGCATTTGGGGCAGCTTCAAAATACAGATGGGTGTCATTTACCCTAGCAAAGGCTCGGGACATCCCATCAGAAGTTCCTGGTGTACAGTGGGCTCCTCTTACTACAAACAACCCTGAAATATATTCCAATATATGAACATTTCTCTTTTTCTGTTTGACGGCATTCTCCTTACTTATCTTTCTCGGATCGA
The DNA here is from genome assembly GCF_900964775.1 of Scleropages formosus. Lineage (NCBI taxonomy): Eukaryota > Metazoa > Chordata > Actinopteri > Osteoglossiformes > Osteoglossidae > Scleropages > Scleropages formosus. The sequence goes on from NC_041822.1 coordinate 20,771,523, forward strand.
ATGCAACGCTTGCAGAGAGAGTTCGTATTCATTTGTCACGCAGAACCGAGGACGCAAGGGCGGATGGACCCAAGTGCAGGATCGTTCGTCCGGAACCAAGGGGTCAGGTGAGTTCTCGTTGTCAGGGATGGGCGGAGAGTCGGTCGATCGGCGGTCAGAGTGAGAGCCAGGATCCATGGATGTGGTCAGGGGACAATGCGAAGGGTCAAAAGCTGGAGAATCAATACAGGAAGCAAGGGATGAGGAAGAGCAGGACATAACACAGAGGGACAGTTGTCTCAGGGAAATTCCACAAAGGAACAGGAGTAGAGGAGGGTCTTTTAAGGGTGAGTGTACTGATTGGTGTCTGGTGCTTGATCCGTGTCAGGTGCTCTCAACGATGCGGGCGTGGACATGACATCATTCAAATGTAGATAATGAAAATATAACAATAAGAAAATCTGCTTTTTCTACTTATTATATCTGTGTGTGAAATTTTTATGCAGGCTAACCATTGAATAACCAAAAGGACTGGGAGTGAACTGAAGACTCTAAAAGGCATCAATGATTTTTGGCAGTTGGTCAAGGACTGTAAGTCACCTTGGACAAATGTATCACTTAAATACTAACTAATCAAAAACCTCGTTTTGGAGAAAATCATCAGCTAAATCAAGAAAAGTAAATGGGATGTCTATATTATTAAGGTTTTGTTGTTTGTGATAATGATAAAAATGACTTTGGAGTTATGAACAAAACAAGTTACAAACAGACTTCCAGTCCCAGTTACTTTCATGACTGAAGTAGGTAAAACTTACACTCTTAATCTATACAAGGTTTCACATTTACACTGCTTTTGTCTACTTTGCCTGCTCGTGAACCTCTGAAGTATGGAAACCAGCACTGAGTCCATTGAATGCAGCACTTAGGGGAGAAAACGTGCTGTGATGCGTAGATTTAAGTCAAACGGCTCCTTTGAGCGGGCACCTTTGGGTGCGGGCTACACATGGACACTGGTAATGGCTGGGAAGAAGAATTAGGACGGCCCTGATTACCATGCGGGAGATGAGCGGAGGATTACGAGGGAAAAGGAGGAATGCATCGCACCGGGGGGAGAGGGAAAACCTCTGAGAGCAAAGGGGGCACATTTCCAGATATTTCCGTGCAACGACCCACATAAGATCCAGAAGTTGGGCAGCTGCCACGTTGCGAGGGTGTGTGAGACAACAATCAACATCTCGGCGGTTGCTGAAGGAAGAGGCGCCGGGCACATGTGAGATGTCAACGTCTTCGGCTCAAGACACGACAGAGGAGGTGAAATATTCGCATACCGCTACGCCAGCAAAGGCGACGGAGACACGTTGCTTCGGCTGACATGCAACATCTTTCACGCCGCATGCGACGGCACAACATGATTACCAAATGAGAAGGAGATGGAGTAGCGGTAGATGTTGTTTACAGAAGCACGTTGGGGCCTCTATTACACAACAACACCACGGACTCGTTATTATTGTGAGATAAAATAAAAGCCACAATTTATCTTTTGCGGAGAAATTGCATTTAACCGGAGGAATTAAATGAAGTTATTCCAAGATATGATGCGACACTGATACCCCTCCCTCCCTCCCTCCGCCACACACACACACACACACACACACACACACAATCCCACTTTTTCCCACGTTCTCCGCTGCACCAGACTGCGCATTCCAAACATGTTGTTCTTTATTAGACGCGGGGAGTGCGTGCCCCTCTCCATCTGTGCCGAAGGGACGAGGAGCAGCCAAATTCCCAGCTTTCTCAACCAGCTCTCAACTGATGCTACGCGGCGACGGCCCCGCGCCCTGGCATCCGTAATTACCCCACTTTGTAAACACCCCCCCACACACTAGGCAAAGACCCCTTTCCCAGTTGCCGTGGAAGCGCTACGATCGCACATGTTGGCGTCCGCCTTCACCCAGGGTATAATTTCCAGAAACACAGCGTGAAGGTCTGTTACAGCTTTCACACCAGCAGTCCTGGGGATTTACCGGGTTTTACACTCACCCTGGGCCCCTATCAACGTTTAGTGTGCACTTAGAACAGATAGACATGACCTTGAAGGAAAAGACGGTGGAACACTGGTAAACATGGTGCCAGAGCCGCATATTCTGACATAGGTTCAAATTCAGCTCAGGTTATGTAGAGTATGATGTTCTTCCTGTGTATGCGGTCCAAAGATGTGTGTGGAAGGAGGCAGTGGTGAACCACTTCTGTACCCCCCTTTACCATGAAAACTGCATGAGTGGTCACTGTGCTGTAACCTAAAGAAAAAAATGGCTGTAAAGACCTGAAACAACCTCAAAAATCTGTGTGAAATATACCCTAGAATCAGGTCTTTACACATCGCACTTTTACTGTTACTATAGTAATGCCTACATATTTACACTGGAATTTAATCCCATAAAATAAATTATGAGGCTTAGTCAAAAAGTATCTGCACTAAGTTGCATTTGACCAGATCTAATTTTTGTGCGTACTTTTTGACTTACCCTGGTATATCACCAAAATCTCTTACAGTAACGCCACGTACTGCAGAAAGAACACTAATTTACAGGATTATAGAGAACATTGAACTGGAAAATAAACTAATATTTGGTTATTTATAAGGCTTAAATAGGATCAGTGTGGCCCATGGGTAACATTTCAAAAGAGGATCATCACTCCACAGGCTTCAGAGCCCAGGATCAGCGGAGCTCCAGGACACAGGGTTTTTGGGAGGTGGGGAGATGTCTCATCACTCTATAGTCTGCTCCCGCCGCCCCTCCGAGGACTTCACCCACTTGGGCGCTGGAGCAAAAATATGCAGATTTGCTGTTTCCCTCTTCCCCTTCAGCAACTCATCTTTAGGTTACACTGCTTCTACTCCTGACTTCACCAGATCGTCTTCACTACGGATTAACGCAGAAATACAAACCACACACACAACCTCCATTACCTGCATTTTACATTCAGTGGTTGGTATGTTATTGGCTGGCAGCTTACATGTCATTACATGATACTGGACAGCAGGGGGCGCAGTGCTTGATGCGCTTGCGAATGGAGGGTACATTTGTATTTACATTTACATTCATTTATTTATATATGATAAAAAAAACTCATAATTGGTTCAAGTGTCATTGTGACCTTTAGTGTGGGTGTCTTAGTAAACAGTAAGTTATTTAAAAAATTTCTAATTTGCTCCACTATCAATCTGTTTAATTATAAAAAGTCATAACAGGTCACTTTTCCGGTGAGCGTTGGCTGAGCAAATATGAGCCGAATAAATATTTACATGAGTTAAATAAGCACACAGAGACAGGGGTAGAAAAAAAATAACTGTACATTAGAACAGCATAACAACCATTAAGAAGCATTTCATACAGTACTTATGAAACCGAGCGAGAACCAGGGGGTTCGACTCAATTATAAGAAGGGAAACTGGTGTTAAGCTTTGTTACAAAAAGCTATTTGTTTATCTCCAGCACACACACACACACACACACACACACACACGCACACACACACACACACAGGGGGCCTGTTTCGGTGTCCTTTGCTCAAAAATTCTGCTCGTTTCAAAGAGATCCCAATGACAGATTACCGCGAGGGGAACTACTTTTCTACCCTTGAAAAACGTACTTAACCAGAATTACGAGCCACGGCGGCTGAAAAAGCCGACAGTAAAAATAGGTTAAAATGCGCCATCGTAAGCCGCCCATTGATTAAAGGACTCGCAAAGCAAATATTTAGGGGCTTTCGTGTGCTCGACGCGAGTAGGGTGCACAAAGGAATGTCCTTAAACCCTTCAGCTGCCTCTTACCCCACACCGGTAACTGAAAGGCCAGTACCATGCTGGGATACCGCAGCCATGACGGAGCACAGGCTTAGCAAACATTACATTTATTTATCAGACACTTTTCTCCAAAGCAACATCCAATGAACTCTACGTAGTGTTATGAGCCCACACACCTTATTCACCTCAGTGACTTACACTGCTAGATACACTGCTTACACTGAGTCACTCATCCATACATCAGTGGAACACACACACACACACACACACACACACACACACAAAATGGGTGAACCTGTACAGCCTGTCTTTGGACTGTGGGAGGAAACCAGAGCACCCAGAGGAAACCCACACAGACACAGGGAGAACATGCAAACTCCACACAGACTGGGTGGGGATCAAACCCACATCCTCTCACACCCCCCAGGAGCTGTGAGACAGCAGTGCTACTTGCTATGCCACATTTACACTTATTCCTTCAGCTGATCCTTTTCTCTAGAACTACTTATAATGTTAAGGTACCTACAGCCATTTACACAGCTGGGTAATTTTACAGCAGCATCTGTGTATAAGTGCTTTTCTCAAGGGTGCTACAGCAATAGGTGAGATTTGAACCCTGCAACCTCCAGATCTTCAACCACTAACACTATCAGCTGTGCCTTGGAGAACCATAGGTACTGACTCACCTCCTTTACTGGCTAAACCCTACTCTTAACTTTCTGTGTTGGCTAGTGCTGCTTGCTCACAACTTTTTTGCTGTAGGTTTGGACATGTGTTCAAATCTGGATCCCTCCGTGTGGAGTCTGAACATTCTCCCCACATTCGCATGGATTTCTTCGAGGTGCTCTGGTTTCCTCCCACAGTCCAAAGATGTATTTGAGGTTTAGCAGAACCTATGAGCAGTGGCAGGTGGTGTAGCGGTTAGAGCTACTGCTCTTGGGTGTGAATCAGGTAGGTTCCAGTGTTGCCTTGTGCTAGAAGACACCTGATCAAGTTACTCATTTCGAACTGATACAGGAAAACTGCATAAATGGGTGAATCGGTGAAAGTTGTTTGGATAAAAAGCATTGAGTAAAAAATACAAATACAGTATAAAACCATGGAAAAGGAGAACTATTGCTCTCGAGACCTAAATGAAGATGGGAGTGTGAGCACTAGGCACCCCCATCCCTCTCTGCACATGCAGTTCCTTGAGCCAGAACACTGGCAGGGTCCTAACCCTTCCCACACTCCGCAGTGGCACAGCAACACACACCTACCAGATGCACCCTGTGGGGTGTCACTTCCACGTGAAATGCCGGGGGTTATTCTTAGGACCATCTCTCCTGATCTCTACCGCGTTTCCTCCAAGTCGCCGCTGCGCCGCTGTGCCGCAAACAAAAACATAATTCTCCCTCCTAAAAAAAAGTCTCCCCGCATCCCGTGCCGCTCATCTGTAGGAAACACTGCAGCTGTGTGATGGTTCACGCTCACAAAACAGCATCCTGCTCTCTTTTTCAATAGCACATGTCATTAACTACATTTTACCGCATTTTCCGTCCTTTGAATAAAGTACGTGTGACTCCGAAATTGATTCCAAGATGAGGAGAAGGTTCCAGCAACAGGACATTGTTCTGTAGGGTTTACCGGAGCAGTCAAACCAACCATAATCTTAAGCAGAGGAAATGTGTGTTAGAATTAAACTTCAGCAAAATTACCGCTGTTTGTCCTTGTTCTTAACCAACAAAGGTGGAAAGAAAATATAATTACAAATTTGTGCTGTAAGAAAAATAATGATGCCACCTGGTCTTGGGATTTGAGGATTTTATAAAATATTGGCCTTTCAAATTTTCATCTTAAATATTCTCTTTTATAATAACCAATCAGTTATCACTATTTTTATAATAATTAAGGTTTTCATCAATAATAATATTATAATAATAAATATATAAAGTAAATAGAAAATAAAAATAAAATAAAAAGTATAAATTCTATAATATATGTCTGTATAGTATAATGTATAACATAATAATATATATTATGCATATGTATTATGTAATATTATGTATTAACGTGGGGGTGTGGTGGCGCAGTGGGTTGGACCACAGTCCTGCTTTCCGGTGGGTCTGGGGTTCGAGTCCCACTTGGGGTGTCTTGTGACGAACTGGCATCCCGTCCTGGGTGTGTCCCCTCCCCCTCTGGCCTTACGCCCTGTGTTACCGGGTAGGCTCCGGTTCCCCGTGACCCCGTATGGGACAAGTGGTTCTGAAAATGTGTGTGTGTGTGTGTGTGTGTGTGTATTATGGATCTTCAGTGATAATTTTATTACATTTGTAGTACACGGTAATGTCAATGAAAACACTCATCTGGCTTCCACCCCCAACCATGGCAGCTATGATTGATTGATCGGCATGATGGATTAGCATGAATGATCAGCATGAGAAGGTCTCTGATCCACATGAGAACACTTTTCAGGGGAGCATTGATTTCCTCTATGTGCTGAGCCCAGCAGGGACATGAGATGTGAACCAACGCCCAGCTGAAAGGGCCCAGATGCCTGGTGGAGCACTGGAGTGAAGAGATTGCAGCAGATCCTGACCAAAGCCTGTAGATCAATTATTACATAAATAATATAATATTAGACAGAAATGTGCAGGATACGGAGAGGCCTGCCTGCACAGTGGATTTACCGCATTACGGCCCCGCAACACCTTCAGCATCGGAAAGCTCCTCAGTTTTCCCCGAGGGATACGATCCAAAATGTCCTGTGATAATCTTATCTCAGCTGGAGGGTCTGCAGCGCTGCCCATATTCACTGCCGCCACCCGCAAGGCTCACTGACCGCACCCCACCAGTGACAGGCTCATCAATACGGCTAAGGCAGCTGGTTCAGCTGAAGGAGAACCAGGTGCGTCACAGGCGACATCACGGGGCAGGAGGTCGCTCCTCGTTTCGCCGCTTCCCCTCCTCTGGTTCCTCTCGCCGCTGAATCTGCTAAATAATGCAGCCATATTTTTCCCGCGGTAATTACTGTTCGCTCAGATGTGGAGGCGCACCGGACTATGAACCTAATGAATGTTTTTCGCAGTACATCTACGGCGGCCAGCGCCGAAAAGGCCATTGCGGAACGAGCGCTTTTCAATTGTCCGAGAGCAGCATCTGATGATCTTATCGTTGACTTAGGAAGGTGACTTGCGCTGCTCACCAATTTACCGCCCAGGGAGGTGCTCGGGACCACAGTAATTCCTTGATAATTGCATTTTCGTTTTCACCTCTGCTTTCTCCTTCTTCACCAAAGATACTCAAGCAAAGATAAAACGAATCACCTCAAGGAGACAGGTAAACACCGGATCTTGTAATCGGTATTAAAAGGGCACGGGGTCTAATATGAGAGCCATTCAAATGGGGGCAGCAGGAGGTGTAGCTGTTATAGTTACCATACTTGCAATCATAGGACATGGGTTTGAATCCCGTTCCTGCTGTAGTACACTTGATCAAGCTACTTCCCCTGAGTTGAGGCAGCAGAAAGTAGAGGATAGCTGGTAGTGTAGGGATTAGAGTTGCTGCCTTTAGACCCCAAGGTTGTGGGTTCAATCTGTGCTTCCAGCTCTAATACCTCTAAGCCAGGTACCTGTCCTAAAATTGCTCCAGTGATATTAACCAGCCATGTGAATGGATAAATAATTATGTCACATTGGAGAAAAATGTTAGCTAAATAAACATCACCCAACTATACAAACAGATAGAAAGAATTGTGGGGAAATTCATTGTCTTAAGTCATTTTGGACAAAGGTTACCTAAATAATGGTAAATAATTAAAATGCTGCTCTACGTATTTTTTTCGCTACATCCAGATATAACCTACCGAAAAATATTCAGTATTACAGTATTATGTGTTAGGGTTAGGGTTATGTATTCCTGAACACTCTGCTCAAACACACATCAATATTAAATTAAGAAACAACGCAAGGAGAAAAATTCATTTCCCGGTTATGTTATCTTACAGGTATATTTCATTTTCATTACAGATTCATCACACCTTTTTCCGATTCGAACAGCCTCAGAACAAGAATTTGCAGCGTTCCACTCATTAAAAATAGATTTTTAGGAATGCTGTTGCGCATGCATTACTTACTGAACCAGACCACCAGCCAAATGCACTTTGCTTTGGCCTGCTGCATATATAAAAAAAAATTCTATTTTGATCTTTTTTTGAGAGAACTTGAACGCCTCTTTCTCTAAGGCCCTGTTGTGTGTGGGAGACAAATCGAAAGGGTGTTATTTAAACTGGAAATCAGTGCATCACAAAACAGGTTCACCAGCTGTATCTACATAAATGAGGGGAATAAATTATAATTATATTTAAAATTGCCTTTAGCACGGTGGCACAGCAAGTAGCGCTGCTGTTTCTGCGCCTTGGTGGTGTTGGGGGACATGGGTTTGATCTCCACTCAGTCATTGGGAAGTTTGCATGTTCTCCCTGTGTCTGTGTGTGTTTCCTCCGGGTGCTCTGGTTTCCTCTCACAGTCCAAAGACATGCTGTTCAGGTTCACCCATAGTGTATGAGTGACAGAGAGAGAGTGTGTTCCACTGATGTATGGATGAGTGACCCAGTGTAAGTAGTGTATCTAGCAGTGTAAGTCACCACGGTGAATAAAGTGTGTGGGCTCATAACACTACATAGAGTTCATTGGATGTCGCTTTGGAGAAAAGCATCTACTAAATAAATAAATGTAAATTATAATGCAATGTTGAGCTAAAGCCCAGCTTGGGAGTTCTGGGTCTTTCTTGTGTTTCTGCGCCTTATAGATAAACTAATATCGCAACAATACAGTATCTTCTTATCTGATCCAGAGCGACTATAATAATTTGTTCAACCAAGTGTGCAGTTAAATTTTTTTTGTTGATGGGTATTTTGTAATATTTTATGAATGACATGCCTTGCGCAGCATCCTTAGTGGCTCGTACCCATAGCCTTTTATCTCCTTAACCACTGTTGGCCACTGTGGTAAAAACTGCGAGAAAAAGCTATGTTCACTTGATCGACATGCCTGGGTTCGAACGTCATGGCCAACAAACGCCTCCCTCGACACCTTCCCTCCTCGTGGCACATGTACCCACGTGGATCCGTGCCAAAATTGTGTTTATGCTACTAGTTAAGTGCCAACAATACTAGTAAAACTTCATAATCTGGGAGGTGGTTTCTTCACACGTAGAGGACACATCAGCATCCCACTGTGGAGTATAAAACACAGAACAGATGAACATCCTTTACTATTATGATACGCGGAACATCATGCTCATGCTCTCACGCACACAAACACTTACACCTGCTTACCATACTGATAACCGCATCACACTGTATTGATGCACCTAGTTACCATCAGACACCTAGTTGCCATCACTCCCCTCTTTGAAAGTAAGAAGAGATTTGCCCTGCAGTGAGAGATGGAGAATGACCAGAGACCACGACTGTTCTGACTCCCATCTCCTGGACACCTCGCCCATTCTATCCATCCATCATCAACAACCGCTTGTCCCAAGGGGGTCATGGCAAGCCGGAGCCTTACCTGACAACACAGAGTGTAGAGCCGAAGAGGGAGGGGACACCCAGGACGCGGCGCCAGTCCATTGGAAGGCATCCTAAGCAAGGCTTGAACCCCAGACCCACCACACCACCATGCCCCTGAACCTCACATACTCCACAAATTTCCAAATAAAGGCTGTTGAATCAATAAATCCTCAGTATGTGTCCTCTTGTCATGTGAACCAAGCCGTTTATCACAAACAGGTTTAACAGCTGGAGTAGAGAAGCGAGTACGAAGCAGAAATTAATCTCCAAAACTTCTTGTGGCTCAAACCCAGCGGCTGATGCTTCAGCAGAGGATGAATCTCATTTTTCCTTGTCGTAGTCAATAACTGGATGTGTCTCATCAACCCCTCTGTCGATGCAGTGCAGATGAACTATGCTTCCAAAATAGAGGCTTGGGGGAGGAGTTCATCCTGGTAGCTCCCCATCGTACTTGCTTATCAATTGGTGGGTCCAATAAAGTGATCAGCGGGATGCTCTGGAGAGCAATCTCAGCTCCAAGTGCCTCCCAGAGAAAGATAAGCAGTGAAGAGTGAAAAACCGAATCGCACTTTGGATACACTCCCACAAAAGAGATGTTGCGTATCACACATACAAGCTTTTGGGTTTTAGGAGACCAAGCCGGAGCTCAGGGGAGCGAGGGGAAGCCACAAATGTCTATCAAGAAGATTTAAGGAGATCTTTGTCGAGGATACATTCCATGTACAATCTTAGTCTTCTTCAAAAAGCCGGTTGCCCAAGTTAAGATGGAATTATTTTATTACCATAATGATTTGGCTCTAACAGAACTGACTCACGTCTGGCAAGGTGCTCCGGGTAAACATAGTGTCTGATGCGCAACTAGTAACACCTCTGCTAAATGAACATATGTTGGTTTCCAGAGAAGGGAGAGATGTGAAAGGAAAAGATTTACAGTAGTTTATATTCCACTTCCCATTCCGTCACAGGTCCTAACAAACGTGAAAAGCTGAGGAAGGGATGGAAGGCTCCGGTGCAGAGTATGATGTCCATCCTGACACTTATAAATATAGAATTTGATGGATGGGAGACCACAGAAGAGTCAATCCAAGGTCTGAAACATAAATGACAGTGAGTTCTGAAGGTATAGGGTTTGTACACAGTGTATACTGAAAAATATACAATTGTTTATGTACAGTGTATGTAGAAATATATTCAGTTGTATAAGAATATACAAAATACACAAGAGACAAAATTATACAAAGGTAAAATACATACATAGATACATTTTACACATACTGTGTATATAAATATATATACAGTATATATACAGTACATATATATAATTAATTTATTATCAAATCACTTTAGATTTTCACCACCTGTACACTTGTCACTTCACCATAACCACAAGTGTACAGGTGGAGAAAATCTCTGATACATTCTCTGCAGCTGTTCGGCATGAGCTACAAATATACAGCCTACAAAAAATATACACAATAAACACCTGTACAGTATGTACAGTATTCACATGACACAATATACACAATGAGAAAAAATATATACAGCATATATATATATGGCTTGCAGTGAAAGTTCTGGAGGAAATGGAGCCCTTGTACCGAGAGTAGTATTTCCCTGTGTACTGATGTTCAATAAACCATTAGAAATGAATGCTGTCTCTGTGTCCTTCTTCACTCCCTAGAAACCTCTAGCACTGTGCACCAAGTACCTTTGGAAAAAATCTGCTCCCACTTTCCCCATCAAGGAAATTTGTAGGTGGTTACAGGTACATATTTTTTGTTTTTTATGTACACTCATTCTGCTGCTGAATTTCATGCACTTTGCTGACCACAATGTATGATGTGTCCTAAAATATTTACAAAAATACAGTGCCTAGTATAACTAAAAATTCTAGTGAATAAGGATAGAAAGATAGCGTAGATAAAAAAGTTTTGGCGAAATTATGAAATGTGAGTAATGAAGCGCTTCTTCCCACACTATCTGCTTCCATGGGACACCAGTTTGCTCTTTGCTCCTGTTCTGCTGTTTCTTCTATGTTTGGGTGTGGGTTTACACACATTTTTTATTTATCCTCGGGTTATTTATCCCAGGAACCTTTTCAGGTTTTCCACACAGAACCTAGAGCACCCACAGCAAAAAGATGAAAAGCCAAGGAGGTGTGCATCCATCAATGGTCCACATGAACATCATTCCTTATGGTAAAATGTCGCCGATATACCTTATTTCGGTACACACTTTTGGTCGATAGTTGGATAATACACCAGGAACCCCCAGTACATGTTCACCTGACATGTAAGCATCCAGCTTATATATATATAGGGGGTGTGGTGGCGCAGTGGGTTGGACCACAGTCCTGCCCTCCCGGTGGGTCTGGGGTTCGAGTCCCGCTTGGGGTGCCTTGCGGCGGACTGGCGTCCCGTCCTGGGTGTGTCCCCCTCCCCCTTCAGCCTTATGCCCTGTGTTACCGGGTAGGCTCCGGTTCCCCGTGACCCCGTATGGGACGAGCGGTTCTGAAAATGTGTATATATATATATATAAAAAGTGTGCACCCTAGCTGGCAGTTTAATAACATTCATATTTCAGGGCATTTGCTGGGGGGGATAAACACAGCACACAGCTGTTACAGTAGGACTGCAGTACAGAACATGTCCCAGGCCTGTCTAAGCCACACTAAGAACTGAGGAAAGGGGTTAAAGTGTCTAATTCCAGAGGATGATCACTGGACATGACCGGACAAATTGAAATCTGCACAGAGGTCCAGAACAACAGATCCAGAGAGAATCAGCAGCAGACTGTACTGTATAAGCAATAATAATAACAATAATACCTCTACATTTACTGTTACTGAATTATTTAACTGTAAATGAATACATTGCATTCATTTATTGAAGTGACTTACAACGTTTAGCTGCAATGATTAAAATGGAATAATAATAACAACAACAACAATAATAAAATAATAATAATAATAATAATAGTTATTATTATTACTAGTCCATGACGGGCAGACACATACACACCCACCTACACAAACACTTTTTATCTCTCTCTCTCTCTCTCTCTCTCTCTCTCTCTCTCACACACACACACACACACATTCTCTCTCTCTCACGCGCTCTCTTTCACTCTGTCACACACACACACACACACACCGCTGGGATCGTCTGCCTTCCTCTACACACACTACTGTTAAGAGGTGTTTCCCCCGAGCGAGTGTTTGGCGCAGACGGACGCGCCGCTGATGGAGACTACATGACTGCATGAGCGCCGGAGGAGGAGGAGGAGGAGGGTCACGCTCACTCTTACACAGCAGCGCCGTGGCATCCATTGCGAACATGGACAGCGGAGCGACAGCACCGGCCGCGCGGACGGTAAGAGGAGCGCAATTAACACGCGGGACAGGTACGCGGTGTGTGCGCGCGTGTGCAGGACCGCAGAGCCTGCGGAGGACCATCTCCTGGCGGTCACCTCCCGCTGAGCGCTCGCTCTCGCGCTTGTCGCGCTGCGCGTTTGACACGCGATTCCGCGTATTTTCAGTGCTTGTTGAACACTCACCCGTACGGTTAAAAGGGATTTAGTGAACGTAGCCAGGGAGCGATGCGCGACACCGCAGGACACGCTCTGAGGAACGCGCGCGCTCTGCAGCAGTCCCTATGCGTGTGTGCGTGTGAGAGACTTCTCGCATATACGCACGCAGATTGTGTGTGCGTTGACATGTGCGTGTGCGCGGGGTCTGTGCGTGATTTACACTTTCCAGAGTTCACTCATAGCCTGGATTTAAAGGCGTACGTGAAGCCACCCCCCCACGCCCCCAAACTGCGCCGCGTTTCTCCGCAGCGCGTTTACGGTAGTGTCTCGTGAATATGAACTCCGAGTCCGGGAGACCCGGATCCACCAGATTTACTTTATATTTTTATGTGTTCGGCTGCACGTTTGTAGTCAGATTGAAGGTTAATGGTTCAGTCCGGTAAGGAGTGAAACGTAACGTCGTTTAAACAGTTTTTAATACCTAGTAAGTGAGACGACTGAAGCGAACTCCTCGATGCTCACGACTCGCGTGCCGCGGTTCGCATGACGTCACCCGGCACCGGAGGACTCGCTACACAGCACGGTTTCCAGGCGATGGGGCCTTCGTGCCCGCGCGCGCTCGATCGCTGCTCGAGACAGGCTCATTTACATATTCAGTCACGCCGTTCTGTGGCGGAGATAGACTGAGATAATGAGTACATGTTACGAAATGCTTATAATGTGTATTACATAATTGTAAACATTAATATTTATAAATGTAGGCTATTATTATAAACAGAACGACCTGCAGTGCAATTTGAAAAACTGTTGCATACTTTTCTGATGTTGGGTTTGTGTTGGCGCCACGTAACGACGGACGTTGCCCTTCTTGTGGCGACGACGTGTTTTGAGAATTTTAGAAATTACTGCTCATGTTTTAACATTAAAAAATAGACTATTAGGCACTTACCCCTCATTGAACTAACCAAGTTACTCACACTTCCCCCCCAGACATCCCCTCTCTCTCTCTCTCTCTCTCTCTCTCTCTCTCTCACACACACACACAGACTCAGAGGAGCCTGCATTGTGACTTCCACAACATAAATTCTTCGGTTTCCCAGATATAAAGTGAAACACTTTCATTTATGTTGAGGTTAATTTGCTTTTTTAGCTAGCTGTGCACCTCATGACCATCCAGCTTGGTGGACATCGCAGAATCAATGATGCTAATAATGCTATTATTGTGTTTATTTACCTGACACTATACATAAAAAAAAAAAAAACTCTCTTTTAGGTATTTTGGTCATTTGTTTATTAATTCAGGGTAAGTACCTCAATCAAGTGTATTAAAGCAGCAGGAGGGATTCAAACCAACACCCTTAAAGTTGCAGGACCACAACCGTAACCAGGACACTGCCCCCAAGTAGAGGTTGTGGCCTATAAACTAGTGCTGCTGCAGTGATACGGTTCAGTAAGTCCAAGCGTGTGTGTGTTTCAGTCTAGGGACTTGGGGAGACAGTGACCTGTGAGCTTGGCACTCGCTTCTGTAAAGTGTCCAAAGTACCTGATGAAGCTCACAAGGGTGTTAACAGAAAAGCCGAGGTACAAGTCAGCGCGGCTCTTGGGCCGTGTTTCTCTCATAAGTCATCGTTTTTTTTTTTTTTTTTTTCCCCCTGGAATGGATCAGCCCTGCTGTTGCTGGCTTTCTGTCCAAATATCTGGAGTGTCTTAACTGGCAAAATTCTCTAGCCGACATATGAAAACGTGGTATGACGTACAATACCACTCAAATGTCTGAGGACACCTGCTTCGACCCAAACTAGTCTGGCCCAGAAAACAGGAAATGGAGGTTTAAGGAGCGAAAGCCCATCTTATGGACTAAAGAGTCAAATGAAATTGTGGGTCCAAGGACTTTTCTTAAAGTATTTGTAAGATAGAAAGGGTGAGCCCATGCGTTGTGTCTGTGTAGTTCTCACTGTCCAGCACGGAAGGGGCGATATGATGGTGTGAGTTTCCTTTTCTGGTGACGGATTCCACGATCTTTAATAATCTCATACAGCGTGGCTATTATACCATACTTCAGAGACAGGCCGTTCTTTCACTCATACGGTTAGGTGGGCGGTCCTTTATTCGTGTCCAAGACAGTAATGCAGAATACACCTCAAAGTTGTGAAAGAACTGTCTGGTGAAGAAGGAAAGTAAAGGACAACTCAAAATAAGGACCTCGATGCTGTCAACTGGTTTCCAGTAAATGCACTTAAAGTTTTGAAATGTAGTCTGTGAAGACATGTAGAGCTCAAATACTGATGAACTCTGCATGTAGAGAGCTCCAAGGACAAATCTGACCTTGGTGAACAAGCTGAGTTAGTGAAGGGGCTCTTTGCCCTCAACAGCAGCTTATTAAAACTCTTCTCTATACTGGTTGTGAGATCTTGAAGTTTCCCTCTTTCCCTACAATCACCTAGTGTTGTGATTCAGGTTAAAATTGCTTGGTCTAATTATAAATCCAATAGGAGAGTCTCAAGATCTCATAGGGGAGGAGAGGTTTGGCTGTGGAACAGAGACCATGGCAAGCTTGAATCAAACCGTGTTCTTGGGTTCCAGGATTTTATCCTTGGCCTCCTGGTTTGGCCGCTTGCCTTCCAGAGAGGATACCCTCCTTGGCGAATTCCTTCAGGGTGACCTGGCTAATGATTGTTTCACAAAGGGAACTGTTTAACTTGACCTTGCGGTGTCAGCAGGTAGTATACGTGTTTAAAGGCCCAAGGTTTGGAGACCCAGAGTAATCTCCTTCCCTGAAGAGCTAATGTGTTGCTGCAAAAAAAATTCTGACTATGCTTTTTATTGAAAGAAAATTGCATTATTATCATTTTAGTTATTTCATTTGTACTGCTGGCCTTTAAAAAAAGTAATAAAAGTTATGGAGTTTTCTCAAGTTTTTTCAATTTTTCCTTATTTAACTTGTGCACACACACGTGTATGTGTGTCTGTAGTCGGGGTGGTTCATAGCCTATCCTGGAAGTATAGGGCATGAATAGGATGTGAGGCAGGGTATACCCTGGACAGGATGCACTTTCAGTACCCACCGTGCCACTCTTATATTTTATTATTGTTAATTTAACTTGAAGTTACACTGAATTGCTTTTGACTGCCTGAATGCTGAGGCAAACCACTTGTGCTCCCTGAAGCCACAGCGGGACCCACATGAGGCCACTTGCCCTTGTCAGCAGGAACCCTCACTGGGGGCTGTGATCGCAACCTGCTGTGCCAGGCATTAGGATGATGCTCATGTGTGGTAAAACAAGGACAGAGCCGTGTGTGAGCACTTCTGAGCATTACCGTTATACATTGAAATGATGACTTTTGTAATGTTAGAACGTGGTTTCACCACAAGATGTTACTTTGTAACCTGAAGGTTGCTGGTTCGATTCCCTCTACTGCTGTAATATCCCTCCTCAAGGTACTTTCCAGGACTAAATACAGTAAGAATACCTTGCTGTATACATGTAAATCAATGCAAGTCACTGGGTAAGGTGACTAAATACATGTTTATTCATTTTCTGATGTGTTTCTCTAAAGTTGCGTTAATTTACCCATTTATGCAGCTGGGTAATTTTACTTTATCAGCTGAGGACAAGTACATCGATGATGGGCAAAACAGTAGAAGGTGGAATTCAAACCTGGGTCCTTGCACTCCAAAGGCAGTAGATGTCCTGCAGATGTGCATACTTCATACAGATTTAGCAAGATTTATAAAATATGCTGGAAATGGAACACAGTATATTTTTTAAAATGAGGGAGATACCGCAGAATATCTCTTAGATGGACTTTGACTGAATTAAGATCTTCTGAGAACATCAAAATTTAGTTAATTAAGTGCTCAGAGTGGATCACGTTAACCCGATGTATTAATATTTAAATATGCTGGCGACTTAGTTATTTGGTTTATGGATAAGGGCGAAGGGTATTAGACATGAGACATGAACAGCGCTGAGTCGTCTGCTCTGGTTCCAAGCGCTGATCCGCAATAATCTGCTCTCCAATGGCTGCTCCAACGCTCCGTTTATTGGGTTGGGTTTATTGTTTTGACCTTTGAGAACCGCCCTCTTCAGCTTTGATTCTGTAACTCGTGCCAGTGCCTGTGAAGTTCCAGTGACGACCTGGGGTGTTTCTTTTCAGGCTCTGTGCTTTTGTTTACACCTCCTCCTTTCTCCACACCGGGTAAATAAATGCACCCTTCTTTGTGCCCAGGAGATGTGGGGGGTAGTTAAAGCATCCTGTGATATGACCATGGCCCTGGACGGTGACTGTTTGCTGCCTGTAGCAGGGATGAGGGAGGACAGAGGAAAGGACCGCGGTTCGGCACCTCCACGGGGGATGGAGAGGGGAGAGGAGGCTGGGACTTTGAACGGAGTACTTTACAGTATTTATACAGTTCAGGTCGTTGTATACATGGATGCAGGAGGTGTAGTGGTTAGCGCTATCTGTCACTTTCCACCTTGGTTGATTGAGATGCATGCCCTGAATTGAGACAGTAAATATTACTTTCCTGAAGGAAAGGGTAGACAGCACTCTCAAACATAGTAAATAAAAAATTATTTGCGCAAAGCATTGCGCAAATTAAATTTATTTACTAATTTTTAGAATACTGGCCCATTTTTTATTCCCAAAACAGCTGCATTCTGATAGGATTGTAGCACCCAAACCCTAACCTTAAATAATGTCAGCTGAGTGCGTCGTTTTCGTATTACTGCAGTAAAAATTACCCAACCGTATAAACGGCTAAATCACTGCAAGTAACTTAATGTACAAAGCTATCCTTGTAATTCGCTTTGGTCCACTTTTGGAGCCACATCAGCTTCCATCCTCTTCTAGCCCAGGGGAAGAGAAATGTGGCTAATGTTTCAAAGGCTCCCCCATCACCCCTTCCCCTAAGCCCGAGTTTCCCGCCAGCACGCGATACGAAATGGATGGGATTCCTCCTTCAGCTACAGGAGATTCGATTGGCGTGAGTGTGAGTGACCCCCACAGGTAGACACTTCTGTGCCGATGCCCACAATCCGCCACCTACGTTTGCTGAGTTATTTATCAGTAATTAAATCAGACTTCAGACCTCCCAATTTGTTCAGGGCAAGGTGGGTCGCAGACGTCGCATTGATTATTACGGGGTCACGCGCTAGCGACGATCGCCCACATTAGCATTTACGTGGCATCTGGGCAGCGGCCAAAAAAAAACTGAAAATTAAATAAAGACTCCGGTAAGAAATATTAAAAATTATTACTTTGTTAGAACGGAGTTCCCTTGTCCTGCTGTACATGCTACCGAAAAATCACGATTTTGCCGAAATTGCGCCCTGTCCAGAATGTCTATCACAGGGACTTAACATACAGTCTAAAAAGGGCTGGAGTGCAGCGTCATCTCTTCTGTCATCGTCACCATGCCGTCAGCAATCGCACCCTTCACCAAGTGGACGTGCGTTTCATTATGCGTGTTCGTCGTTGTTTAACCAAAACGGCGGCACCAGTTGGATGGGAATATTATCTTTGTATTGCAGATAACAGATGAGGCAGCCTCGCACGGTACTGCTGTGGGACATTAAATATTCAGACGGCGTTCAAGCAGTTCTGTGAAAATTACGTTTTCTTTTCTCCCTCTAAGTGTTTGGCTCTGCTGGTGCCGTTATGTAGGCAGAGACCAACATCTGACATGCTGGCGCGCAGAATTCCTGGCAAAGAAAGCGACAATATTGAAATGCGTCAGTATGGTGTGTGTGTGTGTGTGTGTCTGTTTGTGTATTTGTGCACATTCAAAGAAGAATCAAGTGTTGGACAGAAAGATTAATGTAATAAAAGGGGCTTTAGTGTGACAGTCTAAGTAGAACCTCTAGGATGTGCCGGAGGTGGGTGGCAGCGCTTGCGATACAGGAGTCAGGGTTCGAGGTTCTTTTTTTGCGTCTGGGTGCCCCCGGGACAGGTGTGTTTTACATTTTACCTGTGCCATCAGACTTGGCGCCGGTCCGGTTTTGGACCATATCGGAGAGACAAAAATGCATGAATGTCTAGGTTTGGCGTATCTTTGTAAATTGTAATCAAAGCCAGGGAATTAGGGTGTCGTACTTACATAAAGGCCCCAACACAAAGAAACGGCCAAAAATGTTAGTTTATTTTTGACAAATTTGGACACTTTCTAGCGAGAAAATGCAGATCACACTTAAGTGACCTCACACAGTTTCCTTATTACAATGGCGTTTTGTGTTAAATTTCTTAATATTTTCTTGTGTTCCTATTCATCAGAACAATTACCTATTTAGGACATTTATTCATTTAGTGGACACTTTTCTCCAAACCAACTTATACTGTTAATTTTCCACAATTATTTACCCATTTATACAGCTGGATAATTTTACTACAACAATTTTTTTTTTGGAAAAGTACCTTGCTCAATCTTTGGGGCCCAAAGGCTGCAGTTTTAACCACTTTGCTACCATCTGTCCCGGCAAGTAAATTACCTGTCCCTGGCCTGTGCCTGTTGGAAAACTGTTACTGTTGAGCCCTGGAAGTCAAACCGCAGCAGACCGGAGGTGTCGTGTTCTGGCACCGCAGTCACTGGTGGTGTGTAGGGATTTGAAAAACAGTAGATGGCAAGACCTTGGAGCAGGTGGCTGCCGTTCGCTGCAAGTGACCCCTCTTTCTCTCATCGTTTTCAAGTTATCGGTCAGTGACTCATGCGGTGCGGTAGTGATACGGACACGCGTGTGGAGGATGAGCTGAGAGGTCGTGACAGCCGCATGGGTGAATGAGCGACCTCGTGGCACAGTGTGATGGCTTCCTGCCCCATCCCCCATTATCCAGGGCTCAACATTCAGGGTGGTCTGACTGTCCAGGACAGGTCACACACACACACACACACATTTTCAGAACCGCTCGTCCCTTACGGGGTCACGGGGAACCGGAGCCTACCCGGCAACACAGGGCGTAAGGCCAGAGGGGGAAGGGGACACACCCAGGACGGGACACCAGTCCGCCGCAAGGCACCCCAAGCGGGACTTGAACCCCAGACCCACCGGAGAGCAGGACTGCGGTCCAACCCACTGCGCCACTGCACCCCCCCCAGGACAGGTCACTTACCTGCAATAGGTAGCGCTGTAATTGGTGCCTTAAGACCCAAAGGGACCAGGTTCTATTCCCTACTCTTGTGGTAATACTTTTAATCAAAGTACTTACCCTGAATTGGTATGCTGTAAGTTACCCAGCTGTGAACATGGGTAAAACACTGTAAGTAGCTTTACACTCACACTTGTTTTTGAGGAAAATGTAAGATAAATGCAGATTTTCATAGTCGGAGAGGTAAAATTGTTCCGACACCTGACCGGTGGACTGGTGGACAAGGAATAAAATAAAATATTAAGAAATTTGATTCAGAACATCGTAATAATAAACGGGGGGAAAAGTGTCCTCACTAGTTGCATACCTGCATTTTTGCTTTGGAATAATTTTCTTATTAGAAATTGCCTGAATTTTTGCACAGTTAAGAAAGCAGCAGCCGCAATATGTTGCTATTTGGGGCAACTCCTTTATGCTGGAGCCTTTTGTGAATATCCTACCTTTCCCAGGATACCTGGTTTGCCTCACTTTAATTTCAGTTCATAAAGGACAGCTGTACTATAGTGGGTAGAGCTGCTGCCTTTAGACCCAAAGGTTGCAGGGTTGATTCCCACTTTCAGCTGCACTATCCTTGAGTGACTTAGTCTGAAACACATTGTCTGAGGGTGCTCACCCTAGGCGGGGTTGCGGAGCCTAACCAGGTGGCGCAGAGCATGAGGCCAAGGTGGGTACACCCAGGTTGGGATGCCAGGTCATCTCAGGGCACCCCAAGCAGGACTCGAACCCCAGACTCACCAGGGAGCAGGACCTGCCCATACCTGCTGTGCCACCGCATCCCCCTCCTGAGCAACTTAGTATCTACCCTAAATTACTCCTTTAATATCACCCAGCTGTATAAATGGGTAGATAACCATAAGTCGCTTAACATTGTAAGTATTTGAAAAAATTGGACAGGTGCTCAATTTAATGGCTCAGGTGAAATGCAAAACGTCCCTGTCCTGTGGACAACCAGACATTAAAAGTTAATGTCGAGCTGCGAATGATCTATTTTGGGGTGTGAGGTGAGCTGTAGGGAATGATGCCTCTCAGATGGAGGGGGTGGTGGGTTTAGTTGGAGTGGGACTGGTGTAACCCACATGGTGCAGGGGTGGCGAGGGCGGCGGAGGGCTGTCGGCCCGTCTGTACCACGGTCCCTGGGCTCCGACCATATGGCTCTCTGTGTGCTGCAGTGAAAGTGACAGCAGAGAGCAGCGAGAGCGTGTCTCTACACACCTTGCACTCGCCACTAAACGTGTAATAAACAAGTACATGGCAAAACAAAAGAAGAGCCGTGATTTTCCGCCAATGCGTGGCGCGTGACAGGAGTAATGCCACATGGGCCTTTTCATCTATTTTAGCGCCATTTGTAAGTATAATCGTGCCATATTGTGCTGTCGGTCTCAAAATAGTAATTAATCCGCCCATGTTATTTGTAGTTTAATTGGTCTTTGCAGCGTCCTTGACTCGGTACAACGTGGTTGAAGGAGAGAGCCGTCCTGTGCTTTTTCGTCGGAGCGGCCTCCAAAATTTCTGACAATCAAACAGGGCTGCCCGTGTGCGTCGTCGCTCATTTCCCTACCCGCAGTGCCAAAAACAAAGTGATTTGGAACCCATCATGTACAAACAAATGGAGTAGTGAGCAGAGTGCAGTAATCTCATTCCTGCCATATTTGGCAGCAAATGAATGGCATTATTCATTGGTGTGGATTATGGACCGGTCGATGGCTGGGACCCCAGTTAGTGGAAGAAAGAGGAGGTGGGGGTCCCAGGGATGGATAAGTGTGTCCACCCCAGTCCAGGTGATTTCATTGAAGCATGGAACTCAGTGTCTGGAATTACTATTCCAGTTTGAAGTTGTTGCAATCCTACATTTTTTCTTTCTTGGGGTGCAATTTTGCTCAGCGGAGCCCCGGCTGTTTTTGTCATTTCCTCCATCACCTCAGTGCTCAGCTGAGAGTGACTCCTCTATAAATTTGCATCCTTTCAAAAAGCTGCATTCCATGCAGTGTAAATCAGTCTTCACATTTAATGTAACGCAGTGACATGGAGAGCTGCGGATGGAGGCGCACGATCCGACTCGAGTAGGAAGCCCAGCTGTATTTCCCTTTCACCGTGTGGTGTTACTGCATTGACTCCTAACCCTTACAAACAACACTGGATTAGAGGTCTGTTTGTAAGTCCGTATGTTTGTATATCCGAGGTCACTTTTACCTGTATGTCACATTCAGTAAAAGGTTAGAAAAGATGTCCTTTGATTTATTTGCAGGTTAGGTTTTGTGAGAAGTCTCCGGCATAGCTTTAATAAACACAGTGTACTTTGTAAGACTTTTTAAATTCAATTTATTTTGGTTTCAATATTTTAATATTTAATATTCACACTGCCCAGGGGTGTGGTGGTGGTGCGGTGGGTTGGACCAGGTCCTGCTCTCTAGTGGGTCTGGGGTTCAAGTCCCGCTTGGGGTGCCTTGTGACCGTCCTGGGTGTGTCCCCTCCCTCTCCAGCCTTACGCCCTGTGTTGCCAGGTTAGGCTCCGGCTCTTCATGACCCTGTATGGGACAAGCGGTTCAGACAATGTGTATTCACACTGCATTAAATTTAAAATTAGTTTAAAATTACTGAAAGTAAAATTCTCAACTCCATTGCTCACCGATTCATCCCATAAACATATGTTCATCATCTTGTTATTGATCGCCACTACTCAGGAAAAACAGGTAGGGCCTGTAAATACTGTGGAAGGGAGTTGAATCCTGCTCTGTATGGGATTCTTCAATGCCGCACGCGGCCTTGGTGGTGAAGCATGTGAGGTTCTGTCCGCTACAGACATTAACTGTAGAAAATAGGTAATGCAATTTAAATATATAAATGCTATTCATAAACTGGAACGTGTTTGTATCTTGAGGAGCCAGTGTATTAGCCTATATTTAACTAACTTGTTGGTCTAACACAACTTACAGTGTTAGATAATCAGTTTTATAGTGTTTTCCCCATGTATACAGCAGGTTATCCTTACTGTATAAATGCAGGGTAAATACCTTGATCAAGGGTACTACAGCAGGAGGTGGGATCTGAACCCAGGTCTTTTGATTGCAGGCGATGGCCACCTGAGTACCTGCTGTCAACATGCATGTAATGATGGGCTAATGATCACTTCCACTGAAAGACAGCCCAGGGTGAAAAAATGCTGCTTTACAACGAGTCCCTTTGATCGCCGTCCGGTTTTCCTTTCCTTTCCACTTTACAGGTGTTTTTCCACCCAGTGGAGAGTGTGTGAAAACAAGTGATTCTTTGTAGATTGAGTTTGCACTTTATTTCCTCTTCTACTTTTACTGAAACTTTCTCTGCTTCTAGACATCAGAGCAGCCGAAGGTACCAATTCCCATCGGTGCTAATTTCTCAGCCTGGACTTTTTGGCTGACAGCAAGTTTTGTTCCATTTTTTGCCATTTTAAAAGTAATCCAAACATTCATTTGAGTTACTTTAGAACATAAATTATGTGGCTTTTAATTAATTTGTCCTTGGATGTTTTGTTTTACTTTATGCATCGTTTACTGATTTAAGTTCTGACAGCAAAATTAGAGTTGGCACATATTTTCTCAGCCAAGACGGCCAAGGCTGCTGGACAAATACTTTGATAAATAAAGTGATGAATGAGAGCTAACTTGTAGAATGTAATGATTTTTCTAAAATTGCAGGAACTTTTTCAGTGATGGTATCTTTGATGACCCCACAAGTGAAGGATTATGTCATGATGATGATGATGATGATGATGCATTGGCAAGCTAATGATGGAGGAAGTGATGATGCAAGAAACAGTGATGATGTCACATGTGGATGATGCAAGAGATGGAGGAAGTGATGATGCAAGAAACAATGATGATGTCACATGTGGATGATGCAAGAGATGGAGTCATGATGCAGGAGCAACAGGTAATTAATGCCAAAGACAGTGTTGATGTGAGAGTCACATCTGGATGATGCAAGAGACTGAATGATGTCATAGTCACATGTGGATGATGAAAGAGACAGAGTGATTGTGCAGGAGGAACAGGTAAATGATGTAAGAGCAGGAGTGATGATGTAAGAGGCAGAGTGATGGTGCAAGATACACATGTGAATGATAAAAAAGGAACGCTTTGACAGTTGCGGGGTGTGGTGGCAAAACCCAAAGGAACATCTGGTGTCTTTCATATCAGCATGTAACTTATATTTAATCATTATGTCATTGTGTGTAGCAAATCCGTTATTTTAATCCAGTTGTACGAACCGCACTTTTCACTGAAACTGTTCAGAATTACTGCCTGTGTGAAGGGATCTCTTAGGACTCAAACCCATAACTTCTTGCTGATTAAAGCAGGCCTTGGCAGCCATCCGCCCCACAAAGCCGTCGATCACTGCGGGCATCCCCAGCCATTTGCACAATTTCTCTCCAAATCCAGGGAAAGAGAGACAGAAAAAGCTCTGATGAGCTCCATTGATGCAGATTGCCCACGAAGATCTTTTCAAAGTGCAGCGGATAGTTTCCGTCAGGAATGGAGTCTGGCTGTGTGCGTTCTTGCGACCTCTCCAACACGAGTGCTGCATCCTCACACTAGCTTTGCTTTTCTCATTTTGTCAGTAGGTCCTACTGTTTCATTTATACGTATAAACCATTTTTAAATTTGTATGCTAATACTGAGCAGTGTATACTGGCTGATCAGCCCACAAACACAACTAAAAGAGGAACTCTGTTCTTAATTTGATTTGTTTGTAAATCCAAAGTCACTTTTTTTACCACTTGGTCACAGTCAGGAAAGCTTAATAATGCAGTTGTCTCCCACTGTATTCACCAGTTTGTTTCTGTAAAAATCTCAGATACAATTATAATAAATAAAACAACACTTTGAAAGATTATATGTAATGTTAAAATATTATTTAATATTCTTATTAACTATGAGCTATTTTTAAATTAACAGTGAATAACAAAATGTGTTCTCCACACAATAAATGGGTACACACGTAGGCAACACTCACCATCAGACAGGAACCTTAAAAACAATGGAAGTGAGCAGAATTATGGTGCTCTCACATTATTATACTTTATAGGTGCTCTTTAAGGTCACCTATCGGCTGGGAGATTAAAAGCAGGTTGTGCTCACATCACTTCAAGCACATATTTTTACTCAATTTTTGTAAATTGCATTTTCTTGGCTTATATAAAGAAATTACGCAGCTTCTTTTAAAAAGTGATAGTTAAAGTAAATTTATAAAGTGTAAAAATGAAAAGAAAAAAATAAAAATTGCCAATAAGTGTGACACGACCATTCATAACAGGGGAGGTAATTGCATTAATAGTGTGTTTTCCTTTTTCCTGCTAAGCATCAGTCTCAGCCAAATAGCACAGCTTTGATTCTTTTCCAAATAGTACGCTGTTATTTTAGGACCGTAATAAGAGCATAGATAATAATTAGTAGTAGCATAGGCTTAATTTAGAGAACATTGCTAACGTTTAATAATTGCATCTGTCATCATAGTGCAGAAGTAATCTGAATCAAGTGATGCAGAGGACCACGAATCCTATAATTAAATGTGTTCGCCATTTCAGTCGCACCCCTGCCTTTAGGGGTTTGGATACTGAGTGTCGTTGCTGTACCTCTTATAGCTGAGTAGAAAAGAGGCCTCGTTGTGGACTGTCTGTCTGCTTCCTGTGTGGAGTCCTGATGCTGAGTACATGCTGACCTGGGCAGTCAACAGACCCCCCCGGTGAGGATTATTTCCCCGGCGAGTGCTGTGTGATTTTGTGAAGTTCTTTACTTTTACTAATAAGCCGTCAAACGCTGCACTGCCCCAGTGATGAAAAAAATCTCCGGGAAATGCAGCATTATCGCTGTTTTGCTGTGCTGCGTGGAGGCTGAATTTATATGAGATGGACTTTGGCAGACGTTCATCTCGATGTCAGCTTCTATTTATTTTTTGTGCGCTGTGATGTTTTCGCATTCTTAAATTAGACAAAAATGACAAAGTGCTCTGGAAGGTGCTGTATGAAGAGTATTATATGCATTGACTCCTGGCAGTTTAAATTGGCTGGCTGGTCATTAACCATTACGTGTCAGCAGGGTAAGTTTTACTGCATCAGTTCAGGGTAAGTACCTTGATCAAGGGTATTGCAGCAGGAGTGGGAATTCAAACCTCGGACCTTCCCGTTGCAAGGGGATAACTCTAACCACCACGCCACCTGCTGCCCCCCCAGTAGTGCTGCGCCTTTGCACTGTGAATGACACTCATAAATGCCCATGGATTCGTCACACTCGTCATGTTGAGTTTGAAGAGCTGTGTGTGTATGTTTGCATTTTCGTAGGGGGGGTACCGCGGTTTCTCCTGAATGCAAGTCACACCCTTTCTTACTTGTCAGGCAGGTAACCTTACACGTAAACGCCATCGTGGTAGTGTTTTAAATAACACAGTTGCTCAGCAGCCAGCGAGCTCCGTGATCAGATCTCTCCGGGTCCCAGAGATTCACCACGTTGTACTGCATTGTTCTACATAGAGTATCACTGCAAGACTGCCTTAGAACCCACTGTCAGTTTTTTTTTTGTTTTATAAATGTTAAATACTATTTATCTGAACCTTTGTCCAAGGGGACTTAACAATGTTTTGTACACTGAACTACTTAAAATGACTTATGCAGCATGGGTAATTTTTACTGTATTAATTCAGAGTAAATACCGTGATCAACGGCTGAGGTAAGGATTCAGATCGCAGATGATTTGACTGACACTCTAACCACTACGCCGCTTGCTGTTCCCTTCGCTCATATAATAGACGTTCTCAAAAAATTTAAAATGTGACTAAACATTATGAAATTGTAATACGTTGTCATATATTTCACATCACATCTGGATAACTGAATTTTAGTTAGTCATCCGTCTCTTCTTCTCAGGGAGTGCAAAAGTGCATTTTAAACTTGCCTCAACCCAATTTCCTTTCCGTCTTGGGTTTGGATTTGACAGACCTTTTATTTTCGGATGCCTGAGTAATTTGCCGTTTTCTTCCTATCAAATTTGAGTGTCATCTTGAGAGTGTAAGTGAAAGAGAGAGGATTAAGAAATTCATCTGCCGTGCAACCTCAAAACTGTGACGGTCCATTAGCTACGGAAGCTAAATTTCATCTACACACCTAAAACTTTTTGCCAAGATTTAATGAGGACAACTCATTAACATATAGTATTTGTGAAAAAAAGATTAGCGTGTTTTAAATGTAGGATGGGAACATAGGCAGGACATTTTTTTTTTTTACTTGAGTGGAATAACAGGTTCATCCGGTGTTTATGTGGAGTGTAGATTTTGTTTAGATATTACAGTGCTTCAGAACTGCTGGAGCACATGGGCCAAATGTTAGTGATGCAGTAATAATAATGTGTCCTGTAGCTAAATTCCACTTTTAAGAACAGCGACATTTTTCATTTTGAAAAGCCTTCATTTTAAGCCATGATGAGGATTAGCAGAATACTTTCATTCTGCAAATGTGCTGCATCATATTTACAATGGGTGATTGTGCCGAAAGAGAGCTTAATCCCGGAAAATATTGTAAAAATAAATTTAACCAAGTTCATTCTCCACTTGGTTGTGACAGCTGAGAAAACTCCTAAAATGCTGAATGTCCGGAAAGCCAACGACACACAAATTCAGAACAGGTTAAAAATACATCCTTTAAGCGCATTAACAGAATTTACCTTACACTGATACACCTTTGCGAGGTATTTCTGGGCACAACTCAACAATGTTTAAAAGTAATATCACTCCAGGCACTTTGATAGAGTTATTTTAAGAATGTGACGGGATACAAGATGGAAAGGTGTTCATTCAGCTCACAGGCAGCGCTGGTGCCTTACAGCTCCTGAGCTGCGTGTTTGGGTGTGGATTTCAATTCGGCTCTGTCTGTATGACGTTTGCATGTTCTTGCCATGTTCGCACGTGTTTCCTCCCATATTCCAAAGATGTAGTTCATGTAAACTGGTCACTTTAAATTGCCTCTATTAAAAAATAAACAAAAATAAAATATGTTAACTGAGGTCTAACTGAGGATAATAACCAAAGCTTGATAGGAATATGCTCTTAAAAATACAGTTTACTGTTTCTCCTTTTTTTCCAGGTAACTTCAACTTTAAATCAACCTGAGGGGTGATATTCAAAGAGTCCTTTTAAAATGACACGCACAGACCCACCTGACATACTGGTATCAACTGCGTATCAAGACATCAAAGTGAAGCCCACCTCCACACAGCCGGAGTCCTTCAGTTCTTCTAAACAATGTGATTTCCCAATGACCAGCACACTGGAGCACAAGCAGGAGACGATCAATAAAAGGCACTGCCGTAGCTTTGACTTCGAGTCACTGGACGAGCCCAAGCCCTGCGTCCCGCAAGGCATGGAGTACCCGTACCAGAGGGCTGAGAGGCAGGCGCTGAACCCAGACGTTGCTTGGAATGCTCTGGGCCAACAGGGCCACCTCCGCTTCTCCTCCCCGGACCTGTTTAACACCAGACTGCCGCCTCAGCATGCCAGCTTGGACGCAACCGGAGAGGCAGGTAGATCAGAGCACAAGCAGAGGGTCCGATCGAAAAGTGCCCCACGGGTGAAGAGTACCTTCACCCCGGTGTCCATTGAAATGTCACCACCTGTGGTTAGAAGGGGCAGGGAGGCTCACCGGGCCCGGCGGGAACCGGTGAGGAGGCCCGAGGCATCTCCCCGTAGGGAAGTCTTGCACGGCACCAGCCGAGCCCTCATGCAGGAAGTGCATCCGATCAAACTGCAGCCGCAGCGGGGGGACTCCAGCCGATACTCACCCATGTACGTTGCTGACAGCTTTGATGAAAACAGGCTAAGCAAACCGGCAACAAGTCCTCATGTCAAGTGTCGCATGGACATCAAGCCAGATGAGGGGGGCCTGCAGCATGCAGTTAGGAAGCCCCCTGCTCCACGGGCTGAGGTCCCCTGGCAGCGCTACTCCAGCTCAGGGAGCCGAGGCTTGGCTGTCCCCCGGCAGCCTTCCACCTCCAGGACGCCAACACCCAGTGACTGCTACAGTGGGGAGTACAGACCGACGTACCCCTATCCATACGGGATGCCTATGTCCTATGTTCAACCCGTTGAAATTCCTCTGCAAAGGATGCCATCCCCTAGAGAGCAGAGGGAATACCTCGGGAGAGAGCGCAGGGCTTTTTCAAGTGCAGGCGTGCCAACCAAATTCTTCTACACTGATGACTCTGGGAGGTACCCACTCCCAGCTCCTGCTGCCAGGACTTACTATCAGGATGATCGCTATAGCATATCGAGCCAAAGCCATTCTCCTAAGCTACAGTATGTGCAGGATCCAAGGACCCGTATGGTCCATACTATGCCTATACCTGTCCGCCCATATTACGCAGAGATGGAGCCACGTCCATACCCGGCAAACGCTGGCTATCCCAGACCATATTCCACAAGTGAACCGGGGCCATACATCATTCAGACTCCACCAAGCAGGACATACTATGGTGAGAATCCAGTGGCTTACCCTGTTCAGGCTGTACCATCAAAGATTTTCTACACAAATGAGCCCTTCAGTCCTTTGCCAGACCATCACATCCCTTTGAGATCATATCACACAGAAGGGCGCCAGCGGCCCCGGATGTCACAGCCCCATATTGATGACTGGTACGGCTCTGATCTTTCTGGCTGTGCCCCGTACCACTCCCAGTATACTCCGCCAAGGTTGAGACAGGAACCAGTGCTGACACCCTGGTATGCCAATCCCTGCATGGAGGCACCCAGGCTTGGAGGAGATTCCAAACCGTACTCAAAGTCATGGGACAACATCCTCAATCCGCATGTCGAGAGGGAGCAGCCAGTGCACCGTGGTCGGAGCTACGAGAACCTCCTGCACCAAGGCAAACGGGCCTTGTCCCCAGAAGACAGGCGACAGCCAGTAGTGGTGAACCTCTCCAGCTCACCTAGGCGCTATGCTGCCTTGTCTTTGTCAGAGAACTCTTTAGAGAAAGGTCCAGTCGATGGAGGTAGAAGCATGACAGGAAGGCTCTGGTACGTAACCCCTGAGATCACCATCACAGACAATGACCTTCGCCCAAGCAACCGCAAAAAAAATAAGGTACGCTCTGCCAGCTGGGATATGTTGGACTCGGAAGGGACTCAGCCTCAAAACATTTATTCCCAAGATCCGCTCTCCTACTCAACGGAAACAACCAAAGAGAAAACCCACAACAGCTACTCGCTGCAACAAAGTCTTGAGCAGCTGGATGAGCTGTTAGCCGACCTTGTCATTGACCACAAGCCTCCAGCCAGTCGAAGGCCTAGCGAAGACCTTCTGGACCAACTCAAGAAACTTATCAATGAAGATGACACGGGGTCTTTATCAAAGAAGGAGTCCAGGGAAGACCACAGTCCTCTCAATAAACAGCCCATCCCCACTAGAATGATCCCAAACAATCTGAAAGACCAGGAAGCTGACTGTGATGGACTGCAAAAAAGCACAGAAGAGTGTTCCCCTGACCAGAGCACGGATGAGGATGACACCATGATGTGCTCCAACAGGAAGTGCCGGCGGACGGAAACATTGTTCAATGCCTGCCTCTACTTCAAATCGTGCCATAGCTGCTACACTTACTATTGCTCCCGGAACTGCCGCCGGGAAGACTGGGACGTGCACAAGGAGAACTGCCTCTATGGGCGCATTGGGAGCATTTGCCGGCATATCCTCAAGTTCTGTCGCGAGAGTTCTGAGATCCATAAAGCCTTCTCTCGTATCGCCAAAGTGGGCTATCTATCTCGTGGCAGAGGTGTGCTCTTCCTGGGCTTCCCCAGCCCAGGATCTTCCAACAACTTCCTGCTGTATGGCCTTGAGAGCCTCCTCATGGCCCCCACTTACCTGTCCCTCCGAGAGTTGGAGGGTTTCAAGGACAACCTGGGGGAGTACTGCAAGGAGCTGCAGGAGGCCGGCAAGGAGTACGACCCCAGTGAATGTTTCCTCCTGAATGTATCTGTTGCCGTTGGTGACCAAGTGCCTGACAGACCCTCGCCCAGAGTCCAAGGTCCAACTGTCAGGAAGTACGCCAAGGTGGCCCTGGCTTCCTCCAGCCCAGAGAAGAGGGTCTTCAAGAGGGAGAGTGAAATGGAGACACTGATCCTGACTCCACCTCCAGGGACCTCTGACATTGACAAAGAAGGGGAGGAAGGCAGGAAAGCTAGGGAGATATGTTTCATCAACATCCAGCGTGAGCTCCGCACCAGAGGGGTCTTCCTACGACACGAGTATCCAAAAATCTACCAGCAGCTCTGCGAATTCGTGGAGAACAACAAGAGGTTCACACCCACCACCATTTACCCAATAGATAAGAGGAGTGGAAAACAGTTCATGTGCATGATTATGGCTGCTTCTGAGCCACGAACCCTGGACTGGGTCGCAACACCTCATCTTCTAGACGATATTATATAACGAGATGCACCTTTAATATATACACATACAGTATATACTGTGTGTGTGTGTATATATTATATACACACACATATATACACATATGTGTATATGATGTCAGGGTGTAGACACACATAGTTGCACATCAAACCTTAAATGTTTCTAGATGTGTATTTTATTACAGATGAGGTTTATTGACTGTAAAGGTCACTGTGTTGCACAGAACAGTGACTTTATTACTGTTCAGCTACAGAACACAATTTACAGTAGGGCATTTAGATCATTTATATTGATGTTAATAGAATTACCCCTTTGATTTTGAGTAAACTAGTTCTTTTTTTTATCATATCATCTTCTCTTAGTTTCCTTGCGTATACAATGTACATGTTTTGGCTTTCTGTTACAGTTAAATAATTTTTTACATTATGCTCCATTTGAAAACAGCCTTGACCTACTCATCCTGTGATGTTTAGACATTTAAAATATCACAAAGAAATTTCTGAGGAAGGGACCGATATTACTATATGGCACAAAAAACTGTCTCTATTGAAAAAATGAAATGTGTAAGATCAGTTTTTATTCGGGAAAAAGAACCATATGCTTTTTTAATGCATGCACGGTACCAAAAGTCAAATGAAGTAATTTGAAGGGAAGTCCATTGAAGGTACTAAATGTCTGTTGAACACACTTGGAATTACTAATTATAGAATTATGGTTTTATATCCTGTATGGTATATAAAAGTAGAAAATACAAAGAAAGATCACTGTCTCAGATGAAATACTCACATTAGTTCCAGGAAAGTCCTAGAATTATCTCTAAAGAAGTGTATGTTTGACTGAGGACATAACTGATCTGTTCAATGGACAGATTAATAATGCACAATTGGATTACAAAAAAAAAAAAAAAAAAAAAAAAAACTTAAGTATTGAAAACATAGAAAACTGCAGCATTTCTGTATTCATATGACATACTTAGGATACTGTTCATGGTGTAAAAATAGATGCGATTACAATTTACTGTGCAGAATTATGATTACTGAGTCAATGAAGATATTTCAGAAAACCACATTTGGAGACATATTTGACATGCAGTGTTAAATGCAAAAACTAGAAATCGTGAGTCTTACATCATCTCTTTTTTGTCTTTAGAATATACAGTATAGTGACTGTCAAAGTTTACTGAAATAGCTGTGGTATTAAAGACTAAATTTCTTCTATAGTGTACCTGTGTTGTGCTGGGCTGCTGCATAGCCCTCTGGTTGTTTTGTATCATAAAACCTATGGAAACCATTAACTGAAACAACAGTGCGGGGAAAAAAGAGCTGTTTGTGAGTTATTAATTGTAGGGGTTGTGCTGCACTACTAATTTCCTAAAGCAAAACACAGATGACAAACCAAACTGTGAACAGTTAGCAACGGTGCCGTAGAATTCTAGACAGATGGAGAAAATAAACTGTCCTACTCTCTGTTCCTCAAGCAGTTTGTCAGCGTCTTGGCAATACTGTCACCGTATGTCGCTTTTACAGTGGGGACAGATGTTTTTTGATCCACAGCTCGACAGAATGGGGCAGGAGAAAAGTACGATCCTTTTCAGCGCTCACGATTTTTCATGTCAAAATGTCGCATAGCCGCCAAACTTTTCCTTGCGGTACGTTTGTTCAACCCCTCATCCAGTACCAGTCAAAAGTTTGGCACCGCTTGCTGGAAATTACTTTTTCCATAACTCAAAAGGATTTTAATTCCAGGCTGTTAGTTGAAGATATCCATCAGTTCCCCTCTTCTCCATACAATTCCAGCACAACTCTAAGGTGTGTTTCCGGTCGGTATCTTGCTGGAGAACAAAGGACTGTCCACGTCATTGTGAGCCGGATGGAATGTGATGCCTCTAAAGTATGCTGTGATAGCTCTGTTGGTTGAGATCACTGTGGACTTGGTAAAGATCACCAACTCTGTGACCAGCAAGGCAACCTGAGACCATGACACTGTTTCCTCCGTGTTGGAGAGTGGAAACCACACAGGCACATCTTGTCCGCTGACTTTCTCTGTGTCTTACAAATACACTGGTACCTCATATTATGAATTCGAGTTAGGAACTTTCAAAGATTCACATTTATTAATTAGTTTATTTTTAATTGCATTTACTTCAATGTTCTGTTTTTGAAAATTGATATCTTCTGGAAAACAAAAATGACTCGCATTTCCGCTTGCCACCAATAGTTGGCAGCAAAATGCACTCAGAAGGTACAGGACCACAGTGGAGGTGAAGCATTGCTTTCCTCCCATACAATTCTTAGAGTTTATGGTGTTTACATCTAACATCTGGCCTTCCTGAATTCAGATCAATAATAAGATGAGGAACATTGCATTTGTTTATGCAATGAATTAGCCAACAATCTTCACTGAATATGTAAAATATATAGAGAATATATTTTTATTTTTAGTGATTTTTAAAAGTAGGTACAAACTTTAAATGCTGATAGTGTATTGATATTTTAAATATCAATATCCTAAATGTTTATACAAGTTTACAAAAGTGTTTTATTTTTATGAAGTGGTGTTGCAATGGGTGGTGCATCTTGTCCCTAGTGTTGGGATAGGCTGCAGTCTCCATGACCTTAGACTGGAGAGGAGATTTTCAGTTTCTTGTTTCCTATAGCTTTGTGTTAGGTTTTTACAGAACATAAAGATTATTCAGCTTTCAGGGACATGGTACGAAATCATTTTTGACTTGCAAACAAATCGAGATATGAACACATTTCCTGTCCCAAGTGAGTTCATAAGTTGGGGTCCCACTGTACTCGGCAGATGGAAACACATATTTCACATTTTTACTTATCGGTCTATAAGACTGGCTTCCGTTCCTCATCATCCAGTGTCTCCTGTTTTTTGACCCAGACAAATCTGTCTTGAAGCAGGTGAATGCAAACTTTTGACTGGTACTGCAGTATATACCTGTGTTTTAAGTATTTTTAACCTTTTCAGCTGTTGAATCATCCGTTCACTGCTATTTATCATGTTCTGAACATTGCCTGCTTATTGCCCCTGCAGTGCCCTGCAGTAGATAACCAAGGGACTCAACGGAGTCTCTTATTTATCCTTACGCATCACCATTATGTCTCTGTGCACCTTGACCTTCATCAACCTTCATCAATCAAACTGACTTGCTCAAAGAACTACTGTATACAGATGACAGATGTTTTAACTAAATGCATGCTATATTTTGGCAATTTATGATGAAAATGTCTAAAATAAATATGAATTAACATGCTTGATAATTTAATATTTTTGAAAAAAAAAATAGAAAATATTTTGGTTGCAAAAATGTTTATTTAATTCCACTGATATGCATGTTGTTCCATGCATAATTATAACAATGAACTTTTTTAGATTTTTAATTAATATACAGTATAAATAAAAGAGAATAAAGGAATATGTTCATTGTGTCATCATGCCATCTTCTGTTTTACTGTGTACTATTTATACCATATTTAATAAATGGAACAGAAGGATCGGACTGAAAAGGCTTCCTTTTCTTATTGTCTGTTTTTAAACTCACTGAACATGCAATAATGCAAAATTTAACTAGTAATGAATTTATATTATTTGCAGCTCTCTCGTGACTGTGCAAGAATTTTTTATTCCTGTTAAGACCTGAAATATTTAATATGCACTTTTATGGTTCAGATGAAAATATGAAATATGAAATATAGCGTGCAATTTGTGAGTCACTGGGTGACCCTTGTCTTGGATGGGACCCATCCGACTGGACCCATCTGCTGTCTGCTATAAGCATCATTCATGCTGTCACAGGTAAATAAGTGAGGTGGATGAGGACATCAGGATGGGCCAGGACACATAGACATAGACCATTTCCATTTTTGTGCTCCGTACTGTCAGAAGCAAAATATTTGTAACTATTTCTTCTGTTATTGGACACGTTTCTCGAATGATTTACTGCTTTATACCAGTAGGTAATTTTTACTGCATCAGTTCGTGATAAGTACTTTGCTCAAGAGTACTGCAGCAGGAGGTAGGACTTGAACTTGGGTCCTTCAAATGCAAATGAAGGCAGCACTAACCACTATGCCACCTGCTGTCTAAAAAGGTGTAAAATCCAGCAGTGTGTTAGATTTTGCTTCTTCTGCCCAGAACTGAAGAAAACATTTGAACCAAATCACTGAATACCCTGGCCATTTATTCTTGAATATTAAACTAACAATTTGTAGGTAGTAAACTAAGATAATGACCACAGCTTCATTTACTAAATATATATTTTTAATTATGCATTTAAACTTTTAACATATTTTAAACAGAAACAATGAAATAACCTCTAAACTGTTCAACTTCTATCATATTCAGAGACAGAAATTATTAATTTACAGCAACTGGCACAGAGATTTATTGAATATAAGTGAGTTACTGTATGTTTTCTCATTTAAATTATGGAAATATATTATTACACACACACACATTGTCTGAAACTGCTTGTCCCAAGTGTGGTCACGGTGAGCCGGAGCCTAACCCGACAACACAGGGCACAGGGCACAGGGCTGGGGGAAGGGGACACACCAAGGACAGGATGCCAGTCTGTTGCAATGCACCCCAAGTGGGGCTCGAACCTCAGACCCACCAGAGAACAGGACCCGGTCAAACCCGCTGCACCACTGCACCCCCTTATTATTATTATTATTATTCCTCTTTATTTAGCAGATGCCTTTATCCAAAGTACCTTACGCTGTTAGATAATTAATTTTATTCCATTATTTGCTGCATTTAAACTGCAAGGTCATTTTTACCGGATCAGTTGAGCACCCTGATCGTGGGTGCTATAGTAGGAACGGGGATTTCAACCAACAGCCATGAGATTGTAAAGTAACAGCTGTACCCTGGACACCACCTGCTGGCCTTTGACATTCTAACATATTCATGACCAGGGATCTCGTGCACTAATACAGACACAGACAGCATGCCTGATACCCAGGTCTACTGGAAATCTCCGCCTCTTTCAACTGATCGAAAGCCACAACCTTCATCACCCTCAGCATCTTAAATGTCTGAAAACCTCT
Organism: Scleropages formosus; assembly: GCF_900964775.1. Classification (NCBI taxonomy): domain Eukaryota; kingdom Metazoa; phylum Chordata; class Actinopteri; order Osteoglossiformes; family Osteoglossidae; genus Scleropages; species Scleropages formosus. Next base: position 20,808,026 of record NC_041822.1, read on the forward strand.
GGACCTGCAGTCATTTCATCCAACTGCACGTGCACCTCATGAGTCAAAGGCCACCGGCTGCGTCATCTGACTTGGATTACTGCGGCCTCTTTTTTTTCCGTTAACCGCCTGCACCATCGCAAACCGAAATACTATTACACACTTGCTGTCTTGTCTGTGTTTAAAAATTGCAGTCACGAGTGTCTTAATTCTAAATCCAGCCAGCAGTCGAGTGCAAATTTACCCCATGACAAAGCTGTCACTGAAAATGCAGGATCAATTATGATTTTTTTTTTTTTTCAGTCTGCAAGGATGAGGCGTGAAGAAGAGTAAAAACAGAAGAATTTCACCTTGGCGCTGCTGTTGCAGTGCATGTGATGATAATTGTGCCTCTCCTGCATTTTGTGGAAATGTGCTGCAAACCTCCATGGAATGACAACAAGGCTGCAATTACAAAGTGCTGATAAAGGGGGAGATATATTTATGTGCTTTTGGCGCCATCTAATGGTGGCACTATGAAAAACTCATGAACACGTGTTGGAAAACAGGTGTGTGGCTTTTAAAAGCCCAACTGGACAAATCTGCAAACTGTGTTATGTAAAAAAAAAAAAGTAGATGAGACATTAATATTCATGAACATACCCTCTCACATCAAGAGGCTCCAACAGACACCTTAATATTCTAACCAATAGATTTATTTGATGCTTCTCTCAAAGGCAGTTCATGATGTTGATCTACCTACAGGTTTTCACCCATTCATACAGCTGGGGAGCTTTTATTGGAGCAATCTTTATTGTAAATACTTTGTTCTAAGGTACTACAGCTGGGATTCAGACTCATGACAACTGGGTCTAAAGCCCTGGCTCTAAGCACTACAGTATGGGTTGCACCTGTACAACACTATATAGAACAATCCAACCAACATCTACAACCACTTGTCCCGAGTATGGTGATGGCAAACTGGAGCCTACCTGGCAACACAGGGCACAAGGCTGAAGGGGGAGGGGACACACCTTGGACAAGACAACATCCCACCCCAAGGCACCCCAAGCAGGGCTCGAACCCCAGGCCGCCAAAGACCAGGATGCAGCCAAACCCCATACACCATCACCCCCAATAAAATATAATACACTACAATACAAATTTAAGTCTGCATTGTTTTCCATTTGAAAGCCAACCAACTACCTCTACATCTAAGTATCAATTCCAGTACATTACTATCCTAAATATTATGTTCACTTCAAATTCAACCAAATATTTTTCCTATTTTTCTTCCATTCCATGCACAATTCAACTCTTCCAAATACTGTACCAAATTTTGCAGGATTTGAAATTGGTAAGGCAAGAGAAATAATAATGTTCCCTTTCATTTTTATCAATACCAGGTACTGCAGTCTACCCCACCTAAAACAGACAGTGAAATTATTAGAGGAGTATCAGATCTGTTGCATATGACCGACACCTGAGAAAAATGCAGCCACCAGCTGCCTTCATCAACTAAAAAGGTTATATTATTGAATTTTGCACAGATCTCTTTATTAAATTGCAAAATGCCTACATTACACTAATTATTAGATGGTTAAATAGGAAAGGATCAATTCAACTAGGGGTAGGATTAAAAACTGAGTGCCCCAATGAAACGCCATGCCTCGGCAGAGAACAAACTAAAATTAATAGCTAATTGCATTAATTTAATTCACATTGAACTGTTAAACTAGGAGTTTTAGTGTGTTTTTACATTTTGGCAGATCCATGGGTGGCGTTTATTTGAGTTCATGCCGAGTGAAAAACTACAACTCCCATGCATCCGCGGGACCGCTTGGTCGTCACTGCGCATGGGTGCTGTGTTTGCCTTTCCGCGATGACAGCTCGCGCTGTCCACAGGCAGTTCGGGACTGTGGAGCTAACGGGAGTCGCGCTGCTATAAGTAAAGACACTCGACCGGGACATAAAGGCGGTTTTGGACGAAAGGACGGCGGTGCGGATAAATTAAGGAGGCACACATACGTCTCAGTGGGTAAGTGATGGCGGAAAGCTTTTCGGAGCTCTTTCGTGTCGGTGTTGTGCTGTCGAACGCCCGGCGGTGTTCGTGTTTGTGGCTAATGCTAAACTAGCTGGGCCTAGCCGCTCCTCGCGGCGATACGATGGTGGTGGGCTGTTTACACAGAGTGTGTGTCTGTGTGCGCTTCGTTATTTACACTGGCGCTCACCCGTGGCTTGTGGGAAACCGCAAGGTCGCAGTGCCCACAGTTTGTCTTTTTATGGTAAATGTTATAGGGTGGCTTATTTAGTCAGGCTGAGGCAGGGCTCTGTCTGTGTGAGTGAGCGCGCGGCGCGCGCGAGAACCGGTCCGGGTCGCGCGGGAGACTCGACTCACAACGACAGCGGACCGTTATATACTGTTTTTTGGCGGGTCAGTCAGACGTTGAGTGAGTGAGGTGCGCGTTACATTCGAGCGGTATCTCGGACTCTGTATGTGTGTGTGTGTTCCAGGTGTTTGAAAATGCTTCACCTCCAGTATTTCACAGTGTGAGAAGCGGTACCGTCGTTCCATGCCATGGACCTTTCGATCGCACTAGTATGCAAATATTTTAATATGTTTCGCGTCGGCCGCCGCTGCTGTACACGTGGGGAATTATGCACGATGCTGAAATATAAAATGTCAGAAATATTAATGAAAGATTGCATTTTTTTTTTTTTTTTTTTTTGCATTATTCATCTGTGGAGAATACACAGTTTAAAAGATTTGGCAAGAACTTTGTGTGTGTGTCTGTGAGAGAGAGATTATAAGCGCGCACATACTTAACATTCTCTACATGAACACACTTGGGGGTCGTTGGCTGTTGTTGCATTACAGGGGGTTGGGGGGGGGTGCTGGCAACATCCCAGCAACTGGGCAGTTTTGTTGTCTGTGTTTACTATTATCGGGGGATAGAGGGGTTGAGGGAGTTGTCTGAGAAGGGCAGCTGGATTGCGAAGGTGCACGTGCCACCCCAACCACCAAACCCCCCCCGGCTCACAGCCCCTGTCGCCTGCTGAACACCGCCGGTCTCTTCTGTGCTCTGGCCAGACAGCTGCTGTCATGTTGCCCGATCGTCCACCTGCTCTGGCCTCCATCGCAGACCCACAGTCCCTACTGGGGGAGCAAGGTGGCTCTTGTACCCTGTCCCATGTCTGGCTCTGTCCCAGCTGTGGTACACAGGCGCTCAGTGATCCTAGGGGGCTGCAGTTCCCAGCAAGGAGTGGAGTGTGTGGAACTAGGGGTGACCAGGTGGGATTTTACATATAACTCTGGTCACCTGCTGGATGTGGTCATTGGGCGCTCAAGCCTTCACCACTGAAAACCCATCAGCTCTTGGCATTGTCCACCCATCCCTGAAGAGTAGGAGCATCAGAATTCATCTTTTGTAAATTGGAGACAAAACGGTGTAATACAAAGGATAAGTGAAAGCACATTATTTTTCCATTATGCTTTTTGTTTTTGGCTTGAAGGGGGCATAGAAAGCAGGAAGGGGAAATGAGGGTGATCTCGACTGCTGGATGGCAGGCTGAGTGACCGGAGGAAGGGGGATGGACAGTCAGGCATTGTGCCGTAAGGCTGTTGCCTCCCCACTCCTTGCCCCCTCGCACAAAGCTTTTGGGGACCTTTCCTTGCTGGGCACAATCACGGTCAGCTTCTCCGCTGTCTCCCTTCCTTTGCTGCGAGCCCTCTGGTGCTCCTTCTTCCCACACGGTGACGGTGACAGGGCCTTGTTTTGTGACACCAGAGAACAGGAAGTCAGATGTTTCAAAAGGATGCTGATGTTAAGAGTCGCTTCCGCCATTCTGCATGAGAGAGATGATCACTGAAAGGCCAGAGCTCATGTCCACCAACTGAAGTATGGAAATAACATCCGGTCAGGGAAGGAGAGCGATTTTGACCACATAAATGAGAGTTAATTTTTCTTTCTCCCACTGTATTTCTATAAAATACACCATTGTGGCCATGTTGCAGCCCCCACAATTGCTATTTCATATCCCTTCTAAATCCATTTATTTTAAACTGTTGATAAAAGAAACAGGAGAACTGGTTTACCACTCAGTTCAGGAAGAGGGTAGAATGTTAAGTGGTTTTACTACAGTGAATTTGGATGTTTGCTGAAGGGATGCATGTGGTGTTTAACTCAGTCCTTGTTACTGTGTCTCACCTTAGAACATGAAGGTGTAACTTTCTGCCACAGGCCCAAATGGTCTGCGGTCCCCCACCAGTGTCACTTTAGTTCTTCAGGTAACCTTTTGGCAGAATACCCCTCCAACTAGCAGTTTGGTCAGCCTTCTGGTGTGGCTCTTCAGAAAATAGAGTGCTTTCAGTGAAAACAGGAATACTGGAGTAAGAAGTGTGGTGTGTGTATTATTTTTTATTTATTTTTTTTTTCCTTTTTCCAACTAGAGAAAGAAAACACTGAGTGCTACAGAAATGTTGCTGTGCCTGACTTCTTGGAAGCCTTTTCTTTTTATGACTCGTTTTTTTGTTGGTCCATCAGAAATAACAGTAATGAGATATTAAACTTGGGGCATAAAGATTGACTTCAAATAGACTTTTATTTGATGCTATACTTCTGTTCACGAAGGCTAGAGTGGAGATAGTAAGAGGTGAATTTTTAAACTGATGCAAAAATGGCAAGGCAGCTGCGGTCTTATGCGAGCCAAGGTCATTTGTGTGCAGCGCTGCCTGTTGCCTCAAAGACGGATTGAATAGCTTATTTCCACTCTCTCAAGATGATACAAGGTGGTTGGGTGCATGTCTTCAATGAATTTATGGTTTAAATCACTGCCGTGTGAGTGGATGAGATTGAAAACGGAGACACGCAGACAGAAACGCAGGTTAACTGCAATACAGATTTTTTAAAATTGATTAAAAACATTATGGGCAGTTTGCATGTATTTTTCAGTTAGGCCTATAGAGCACTTCCCTGTGTTCCTTTACTGGTTGCAATCTATCTAGGTTGGCTGGTGTGAATTTCATTTAAAACTTGTGCATGAAGACATACTAATCCTCATAATTAGCAAGAGCCTAAACACCATGCATAGTATTGAATTTTAGAAGACTTGTAGATATTTATGGAAGTGTGGTATTGTTTAATTGGGGTAGTTGAGTTTGTGGAGTTGCTGTGTTAGTTGAGGGTGAAGGGCATCTAACGTGTGTGGGTCTGGGATGCTAGATTGCACTGTCGAGCCTTCCGGAGGTGTCGCGGGCCTAATTCGATGAAACACCAATGAAGGGAGGTGCCTATTTGACAAGCTCAATGAAATACCCATGTTGGTACTCTGTTGTTGATATGGTGGTTGGGGAAGGAAGTTAAGCTGCTTGGTGTTGAGTCATGGAGATGTAAGATGGCAATGCTGAATGTTTTTCTCTGTGGCTTCATGGTAAAATCAGATGGACTGGATCCTTGTGTACAGACATCGTAATACACACATGGGGTGTAACATCTTGTCCTGTGTTTCTTGAATGAAGTGGGTTCATTTTAGAAGACTTCTCACAGAAGTTCCAGCTTGTTTGCAGAAGTGGGTAAAATCAGCTGCGAATGGCCTTGGCAGTGGAGCATCACTAAATTGCAGTATAACCTATGAGAGGGGACCCGGGTTTGAATCTCTGCAGTGCCCAAGGGGCAGTTTGTGGCAAGGAGGCCCGGAGAACACAAGCTGGGCTGTTATCTTTTGGTCAGTTGAGATGCTTGAGTTCTTTTCCCATTTGGACTCTCAGCATCATCCACACTCAACTGGGTGCCTACAGGGCTGCGCGAGGAAATGGCCAAACGGGGTTCTTCTTCGGGCATTTCCAAATCTGCTTTCATGTTCCCCAGTGAACCATACGGTCCATGAAAAGAAGCGAATGGCTCACAGCCCATGTTTGGTCTGTGTTGTACTTTGGTAGCGCTAAGAACTTTGACTGAAAAAGTGGATGAAACACAAAAGGAAAATGGTCAGTCTGGTGTCTAAGGCAATCATTTAGCTCCACAGTAACAAAAGTTTTTATTTGGAAACTGTGTGAAGCTCTTTCTTTCAGTGTCGTTACGAGTGCTGCGATCAGCGAATCTTGACTTTTGAACACAAAGTCTTCGGCAAAGTAAAGGTGACCCTGCATGTAGTGCTGCTTTATCAGCAATTTTCTTTTTTAATAAACTCCTATTGTTGTATCGCTGTTTTGTTGGAGGTTATCAGGGTTCATTGCCCGAGCGGTGTTGCAGAGGTCGATCCAGTGGAATGTGGCAAAAGGTGATATAGCAGAAAGAGTTTGGGGGGGGGGGGTGTCTCAATTTTATGGTATTAAACTCGCCAACATATTATAAGCCACTACTGTTTTATCCACCAAGTGATGGAATTATTTTTCAACAGATTGCTTGACTGCTGATTGTCACTTTGAGTGTCGATTCAGCACATCTGCCTTTCTAACTACTTTACTACAGGGTATATAAGAAATGAGATGGCATTTGTTTCAGAGATGCTTTGTTTGCTGTTTCTTTTTATTATGTGATATGAATAAAGCCTGTGCCATCTGTCAAGGATCTGCTCTCAGCGCTGGTCTTGTCACAGGGTTGCTCCGGAGGTGGAAAGTGAAAAGGGGATCTTGACGCTGCAGTTCCAGATGTTTGGGGGAAAATGAAGGATTTATTTGAATGGCCAAAACAGAATTCTCTTTTCTGTCTTTCAGAAACGGGAGTCTCACTGGTTTACTTTATTTACATGTGTGGTTTCCTCTTGGCCTTGACGTGTGACACCGGTGTGTGTTTCTCCTGGTTATAACATCAGGCTCCCTCCTTTGGTCCAAAGCCCGTGTGTGAGAAGTGGACCGACATGCTGCGTAGTGTCAACCTGTCTACAGGCACTTTGGAATGAAACCTTTGTGGTAAAGAGGGAACTAAATATTAATTTATTTGTTTGCTACGTAGACCAAAGAAGTGTGCATTATTGTCAGGGTATCCTTTTTGTATAACACTCCTTGCTGTTTTTACAATGATTTCCTGTCTACTGTGGACATCTTCTGTGCCTCTTCACATTAAGCAGTGCATTTTTCCAGAAAAAAATGTGTATTGTTGCTCTGTTTTGCAGTGCGACCTTGGAAGAACGCATTAAGTTCATTAAATGCCGATGTACGTTCGAGAAATGTTACGCTTTTTACTTGTTCCATATAATGCAGAGTATATTTTGAGATGAAGGGGACATTTAAAAAAATGTTATTTTCTAGTGTGGGTCTTTAACTTATGTCGTAAACGAAAAATCAAACACATTCGTTCTTTTTATTTCTTATAGAATTAGGCTGTGGTCTCATGCTGTCTGAGGTGACAGAATTCTGAATATCGTCTTCATGATGAGTGCACCTTCTCTGTCATTTAGCTGTCATACGTGTGGTGTCTTACACCATTTCTGGTACGGGGCAGTGGATTGTTGAGAAACGTGTGATTTCACTCTTCAGTGCTTCTCTGGAATGCTGTATTAACCTTCTCACCAGTTAAATTAAGAATGTGTACTTTGTATGGACTACTATACAGGGCATTTCTGTCCTTGCTTTTCTCAGGTTACCTTCAGTGTTTTAGCCTCTCTCTCTCCAGTTGCAGTTGACAGTGGACATATTTATTCTTCTTCAATAAGTGGGAATGCTTTGTCAATTTTGGGATCACACCTGCATAGTTTTTTTTCAGCATCCATTGAGTTTTATTATCTTCTGTTTTAGTTACCCAGTTTGTGTTTTGAACAGTAGGACCTGTGCTGTATTTGTCACATTTCCTTAACTACCAGCTTAAGGAGTTTTTTTTTTTTTTTTTTTTTTTTTACATAAACCTGTTGGGTAGTTGGGCCCTTCATTTTTTCCCCTGTAAGAGGAGAGATTTTAAAAGTATTAAAGACATGAAGGGACATTGGAGGAATCTGGAACTGCCCAGCTGAGTGCCTCTTAATGGGAGGAAAACACTACAACTGCCAAGGGCTAACAAGGTTCCTGTGGGAAGCCCTACACTGCTCATGCTTCTACTGTTTCTCTTCGTCAAGCAGGCATTAGACACCACACACACTCACTCACCCACCACTCCTTTATCAGTGGTCATGCCCTTGCCTGTCTATTCAAGTGTCAGGTTTTCGGTGGTTACCACTCCCAATCACTGTTACATGTGTTTGTGTCCCTGCACGTGTAGGTCTGTACATCTCTGAGCTTTTCACCAAGGAGCAGTAGTTCTTGGGTTTGAGTTTTAATAAGCAAGTTCACTTTTGTTTGAGGTGGCCATTGCATCTCTGGGTGCGGCTCCTTGGGTGACTGACAGCTGTCAGTTCTGAACCCTCGGCACGGGGCTGGATTTGGCGGTGGGCATTTGGGCTTCAGCTCTTTTCTTTTCCAGGCATCATGGACTGATTTCTTGTCGCAAACAAGCCTTAGCGTTTCTTTTTTTGGCACATTTTGTGCTTACTTGTTGCAAACATTGCGGCCGCAGGCATCTAAGAACTTCTGTTTGAGTTACTGAACAGATGAAAGCTTCAGAAAGGGAAAAACAAGTGTTGTCTTACTCCCGTGGCAGGCCCACGCACTGTTTTCAAGGCCTTTGGAAAATAGCTGTGCAGCAAGATTTGCTGGGCATGTCGTTCCATAGTGGTGTTTCCAGAAAGATCCAGCTTCACAAAACGGACTCTGTCTCTGCACTGTGGCTGTGATAAGTTTGCAGGGCACCAAACAGCGGACGGCTCACATTTGACCTGATGGGTTTCACGTTAAGTCTTAGTGAAATCCATGCAGCGGCCAGCACAGAGGGCTGCCTTGTCCACCTTCCACGGCTGTCAGAAAGCACACGATGCTCGCTTTTCTCCTAGGGGTCTCTGTTGGGATTCGATGGTACTCTTCCCGCCCTCCAAACATTTCCACAAAGGGTTCTTTGTGTCAAGGAATGCTCCAGGAAATCATTCAAATTTTATGCATTCCCTTTGGTTTGTGTGTGAAATGGAGATGGGAGGGACTAGATGCTATTAGCATATCTCTCACACCGTTCATGATGCTAACACACACTGCCTTGGGCTGGGGAGAGGGGGTAGCTATTATGGGAAGGGCCTGGTACGGGGCTGCAGATCAGGTTGATCTCTCCCCCCCCCTTCCTCTTTTCAGTGACAGCCGAGCCTTATAAAGGAACTCAACCCCCTCCACACACACACACACACACACACACACACACACACACACACACACACACACACGCGAGTCCAGCCGGCCATGGCAGCACAGGTTTTTGATGCCTGTGTGAGTTTGTTGGCCAGCTGTCTCAGCATCCAGGCAGTCCCATGAGGAAAATGGGCCTTTCTTCCTGTTTGCTTTTCTCTTATCTCCCAGCACTCTTTGGATCTTTGTGCAGAGTCTGTCAGGCATCCTCGCTTGGTATAATTCATTGCAGCATTTGAAACAGTAGTGTGGTTCGCTTGGGCACGCTGTCTGCTCAGACAGTCTTTACTGTGGAAAGAACAAGCGCGTGTGTGAATTGATTAGTTTCACCTAAACCATGTCATCTGTATTCTCAGCACTGCGGCCTTTTTTCACTATTGTGCTGCGTCGTGAATTTGTATTTGTCTCTCTTTAAAACCCCAGAGTTGGAAGCTTGAGGCAGTGGAACAGAGAACTTTTTGTCCTGTACACATTTTGTTGGTTTATTATCTTTAAAACAGTCTAAACTGATGTCTTTGACGTCTTGCTCCCAGAATGCACTATTGACACTAGTGCTTCTGCTTGATCCCCTACAGTTGTGGCCCTCGCTGGCTGAATTGGCCAACATGGTACAACCGGACGTTCACACTCTGGCTCATCACCTGAAGCAGGAGCGCCTCTATGTGGCCTCAGAGAAGCAGCTCATCCAGCGGCTCAATGCTGAGGTGCTCAAGACCGCTGAGAAGCTGTACCGTGCCGCCTGGATTGCAAAGCAACAGAGGATCAACCTCGACCGGCTCATCCTCACCAGGTGACCTCCACAAGCTCTCTCAATGAGCTGCTCTTGTGAGCTTTAGCTGTCTGATCCTCATTCATTTCACATCACGTTACCACCATGTACACCAAGGCCAGCAGGTGGCGTTGTGGATAAGGACACAGGTTGTTCTGCTTCACATAACTAAAATTTTTTTTCAGAATGTAGTCTTCTAAATAAAGTCATGCAGACCACTGAGCAGTTGAGCATATACAGTGCTAAAAGAAAACAAGGATACAATAAATGTAGGTAGTTGTTGGATGGAAATCAGTTTTTAAGAAACTCAGCTGGCAACTGAGAAGTGGATATCAAAAAAAAAAAAAAAAAAAAAAAAAAAAAAATCCCAAATCAAAGAAGTGCGAGGGGGAAAATAAACCTAAATAAACACAAGTACCAGTGGCAACCCACCCCGGCAGGGCATCCTAGGTTATTACAATGGGCCTCTGTTGTATCTATAATTAAGAATTCCAGTTCATTTAGGTGATGCAGAATCAGTATCGGTGGAGACAGGAGCCATAATCCAGTCGCCAGACAGCTGGTCTGGCAGGCATCAGTGTCCAGTTGCTGCTCAGGGGCTTCCTTGATGAATAACATTAAAGGCTGTACCTGAGGTAGCCTTGAGCCTGATACTTAACTGATAAAATATTCAGCTTTATGGATGGGTGGTCATTTGGGGAAAAAATTGTCAGCTGAGAGATTGAAATAAAAATAAAGAGGACAAAGCAATAAATATATTTACGAAGTCTTGACTCTTCAGTTAAACTGACATGGTATTCTTGTCATATCTGGGTTACTTTCCCTCTTCCTATCCTGTTGTCCAGATAAAATGCAATTTGGAATACTTCTAGATCTACACTGTGCGGAGTTTTGTTACCAAGTAATGAGATTTTCAGCGTTCACCCAGAGTGCATGCAAAATACGTTAATGCAAAATCACAGCAAAGAAATAACCAATGCACAACATTAAAAGAGAGCAAACTGTACAGTGCGTGCCTTTATAATGATGCTATTGTATGCCTGCAAGTAATGCCTTACTGAGCTCGAAATAGCTTTTGCATAAACACCTTCTCATTTGTTTGAATAGAAAGAGTGTTTTGTTTTGAGCTAGCCAGCTAGCTGGTAAGTACTTAATCACACAGCTGCTGATTTTTGGAAATTCACTTGTAGCTGCACAAGCTAATTTATCACTTAATTTTCTTCCCTTTAATTACATTTCATTGATTTCCCTCCCCTCTGTTTTTTCCACACGAAAGATGCTGCCATTTTTACTGCTGTGAAGATGACACGTTAAATATTGTCCGGTTCACTTATTGTGTCATTATCAAGGCAGTTACAGAATGTTATAAATCTAAAGGGATTTAAATAAATATTTTGTTATAATGAATCCTTATGCAAAAGTAAGATTTAAAAATAATCAGTCACAAAAAATATATATATATTTTTTTTCCCTGCTAAATGATGCTTTTCCTTTGGAGGTCAAGTGCATAGTAGCTATTACTCAAACATGCTGTGTATAATACAGCCATGCATTTTGAAAGTTTGAAGGAATTCCGAGTTTAATGAAAAATGGCCTGAAACAAACTTGTTGCGTTGGTTTAACATATTGGTTTTGGCTCAGTTTGGACAATTCCACCTTCAAGATTTTCAGGCAGCTCCTCGCTGGAGAAATTCCCAGAGGATCATTATATCACGCTTGTCAGCTAGATATCCCATCTCTTTGTATGAGGATTGCTGGCGTATACATATGTGACTCTGCTTGAAAAAAAGATGGCATGGTGTGTTAAGAAGTTAGTGTTTCCTGTGTCCTTCCCTACATCGTTATATTATGCAGAATGGCATCCGTTTTAAAGCAATTAAGACCATGTGGTGGTAGATAGTGAAATTATTTGCCATAAGCGGTGAATTCAGGCCAAGGATATGGCTTAGGACTTCAGAAGCCAATAGCAGGATTCTTCCAGTTACTTCAGCCTGCAAGTTTTTCCTTAAACACAGAACTTTCTGGTTGGGTTGCATGTCATCACTAATGACATAGTGGCAGGCAGTGGTGGGTAAAACCTATCCCCTTCTGTTTAGTCCACAGCTGATACAAAGTGCTAAATACATATGTATAGATGTGGAAATATGACTCTGCCTGTTCTGACCTCTTCCTCCTGCGCTTTCCTGCTGGAGGCTGAGACAGTTGGTTCAACTTCCCTGCACCACCTACAGGTGGCCGATCTGGTGGGCGTCTCGTGTCTTGACGGCTATAGGCAAGGCGCCAGCACAGCACATGAACCTTTATGTGGGGTGGGGTGAGGGGGTGTGAGGGAGGAAGAGAGTGGATCCTTTCTAAATATAACCCCATGCACAATGTTCCAGCTGCTAACTAAATGGTTTGCTGCTGGTCCTGCTGGGAGCCAGGCAAGTGGTACCAAACAGGTACTACCCCTGCTGGGACACAACCTTCAGCAATCACAAGAATGCAAATGTATATGTTTTAAGAATCTTCACACTGGAGCCATGTTTAGCATTTATGTAATGATGATGATGATGATGATGATAATAGAATTGCCTCTGGGCATACACTTACAGGTCAGTATGTGGTGCTTGTTGTTTTGATCGCTGTTGATCCTTATGTAAAGCAGCTTTATAAAAAGCATCTTGCAACGCAGTTATATGGTTCCTGTTAGTACTGCTAAATGTTTCTACTGAAGCCCTTCAAGATAAATGTGTTGCTAAAGGGTACAACAGTAGGAGTCTTCCTGCAGCCTGAGTCTTTGGGTCACTGAAATAGGTCCTACATTACTCTTGCTATGACTGTGTCCGCTAACTCAATCTGCTTCCCTTGCAGTGCCGAGGCCTCCCCGGCGGAATGTTGCCAGCACGCCAAGGTGCTGGAGGACACACAGTTTGTTGATGGGTACAAATCGCTGGGCTTCCAGGAGAGCATTTATGGGGAGTTCCTGGGGCGCCTGAGAGAGAACCCACGCCTGGTGGCTTCCTGCCTGGTGGCTGGAGAGCGGCTGAGCCAGGAGCACGCTCAGGGCGTCATCCACACTGTGTTCACCTCGCTCTATGGCAACTGCATCATGCAGGAGGATGAGAGCTACCTGCTGCAGGTGAGGGGGTAATGGACATTTTACACAGACACACATGCACACACAAAAAGCCCTCTCCTCGATCTCACTGGGATGCCTCATGTCAAGGCAACCTGCTTCTAGTCTAATGTGGTGCTCTGCACCCTGACATGGAATTGACTGGATAGTCTTCACCTGGGGCATCGAGTAGCGCTGTTGTCTCACAACGCCTGGGTGGTGCGAGAGGACCTGGGTTTGGTCTCTGCTCAGTCTTTGTGGAGTTCGCATATTCTCCCCATGTCTGTGTGTGTTTCCTCTAGGTGCTCTGCTTTCCTCCCACAGTCCATAGACATGCTGTTCAGGTTCACCCATAGTGTGTGAGTGACAGAGAAAGTGTGTTCCAGTGATGTATGGATGAGTGACCCATTGTAAGTGGTGTATCTAGCAGTATAAGTCACCTTTGGTGAATAAGGTGTGTGGGCTGATAAAACTACAGAGTTCACTGGAAGTCACTTTGGAGAAAAGCATCTGCTAAATAAATAAATGTAATAAGTCTGAGTTGTGAGTGTCTGTAGATGGGGCGTGATGTCTGGTCAGGGCTGTCAGCGAAATTCACATCTTCCACTCCCTCTGTTTGCTATTCAGTGGATAAAAATAGTAAAGAATGCCCTCTGACACAGACCAGTTGTTTTCATCTTCTCCTCTCTATCCTGCTCTTGTGGTCATCAGGTGACACTGATGCAGAATGCCACTCGGTGACTGCAGGCATAGATGACTACCTATTTTCCACATTTTAATTAGCTAACCCTTAAGTCACTGTAATGCATCATATTGTCACAAAACTTAGTCTGTCATTTAACATGAGCACTGTTTTTCATATGTATGTTGATACATGGAAAATAATGCTCTCACATTTGTATATGTTTGGTAAAATGTAATTCTGGGTTTTTTAATGCATTACATTTTTATGTATGTGTTATTTTTCTTGCACAAAGAATACATATTTACAGGTAAATTTATTTCCTGCATTTGTTGATGTGTAGATTAGATTGAGCCTACCAGTATGCAGCCGTGCACAATATACACTCACTCCTCTTATGAATGGTCACTTTCTAGTTTAATTTTAATTGCATTTTATTCAGTTATCTCTTTTCTAAAATTTCTCTGCTGTAAAACAAAAATGATTTCAGTTCATGGAACCAGAGACTGGATTAGTTAAACTCACTACTTATCCTAAATTGTTCTAGTAAAATTTCCCAGCTGCATAAATGGGTAAATAATCTTAAGTAGGTTAACACTGAAAGTTGCTTTGGAGGAAAGGTGTCATCTAAGTGAATTAATGTAAATCAGTATGTGGAGACAACACATTTCTGTGATTAGTCATTTTTAATGGGTTTTTTATTTTTAATATATCTAAAATTTAAAAAAATGTTAAAATGAGCAGTGTTTACTATAACTATATTCAAGCTTTTAACATAACCTAATAGATAGATCACACATCTTATCATTGACACTTGATTGTATTTATGAACAAATCAAGTTAAACTTCAAATGCCAGCTGTGTTCATAAGCTGAGGAGCCAGTTTATGCACTGAAAAATGTTTTCCTCTTGTAATACAGTAACATACTGCAGTTACTGCTTCTGTCATCTGTGAATACACACACTGTCCTAAACAATGAATATAGTCTTTCATTATAGTCTCCATTGCTTTATCTTTCAATGCACAAGGGAACATTTCCGCGTGGTCTGCGGCATTAGTGTCGCACAGTGACTATTGGTTGCCATGGTGACCCAAAGTATGACTGTCTTGACTTTGCCCACAGGTTCTGCGCTACCTGGTGGAGTTTGAACTGAAGGAGAGTGACAACCCACGGCGACTGCTTCGCCGGGGCACCTGCGCCTTCAGTGTGCTCTTTAAGCTTTTCTCCGAGGGCCTGTACTCAGCCAAGCTCTTTCTGACGGCCACTCTGCATGAGCCCATTATGCAGCTGCTGGTGGAAGATGAGGACCACCTAGAGACGGACCCCGCCAAGCTGATAGAGCGTTTCATGCCAGCACAGCAGGAGCGCCTGTTTGGCGAGAAGGGTTCGGAGGCACATCGACAGCGCGTACAGGCCGTGGTTGAGGCCAACGAGGCCAAGCTCGTGGCGCTAGTCAACAAGTTCATCGGCTACCTGAAGCAGAACACCTACTGCTTCCCACACAGCCTGCGCTGGATTGTGTCGCAGATGTACAAGACGCTATCGTGCGTGGAGCGGCTGGAGGTGGGCGAGGTGCGCACCATGTGCACGGACTTGCTTCTCACCTGCTTCATCTGCCCCGCCATTGTTAATCCTGAGCAGTACGGCATCATTTCGGACGCGCCCATCAACGAGGTGGCCCGCTTCAACCTCATGCAGGTGACTTCGTTCGTGCCTGTAACGGTAACATACATAGCAACAAGAGACCAGCTGTGTTCCTTTAAACCGCTGGGTGTTTTAAACATCTCATTACTTGCCTGACATGTGGTTTTCTACTAATTTAGTGGCGTATCTTGTAATCCCAACCCTCCACAGAAATCCAGTTCAGTGTCAAAAGTCATCTCGCAAACCTTTTGAGCGCACCCTGCAGTTTTTGTTGTTTTCATTTCGAAATCCTTGTCCAGTCAGACAATCTGGTATCTGATACAAACATCCATCATGATCTTTCAACAGAAATTCACCTACTGTTAACATTTAATTTGATATGACTAGAAGTTTGTTGTACCTGCAGCAGACTCCATTTAGTTGCACTCTGTATTGAGGGACAACAGCCAAATCTGCTGCTTTATACTGCCACTTGTAAGAATGAAATGACAAGAACGAAGACCTTGTGCTGACAAGGAATGGGTTTGTTTTTTCCAACCAATTTTAACGACCATATTTTTGTAAACTTAGCTGCTGTGGCATAGTTAATATGTATTTTTAATTCATTTTTTAAATGAACACACACACACACATTTTCCGAACCGCTTGTCCCACACGGGGTCGCGGGGAACCGGAGCCTACCCGGCAACTCAGGGCGTAAGGCCGGAGGGGGGAGGGGACACACCCAGGACGGGACGCCAGTCCGCCGCAAGGCACCCCAAGCGGGACTCGAACCCCAGACCCACCAGAGAGGAGGACTCGGTCCAACCCACTGCGCCACTGCACCCCCTGCAGAGTGTAACACACTTTATCCCATATGCTTCCTGGATATGGGCTCTGATCTATTTTTTTTTTTTTAAGCCAGCAAGAGGCAGCCCAAGAACATAAACATTTACATTTTTTCATTTAGCTGACACTTTTTTCTTCAAAGCGACATGAAGTGTTAAAGTATCTACATTTATTTACCCATTTATACTGCTAGGTACTTCTAACTGGAGTGATTTAGGGTAAGTACCTTGCTCAAGGGTACTACAGCCAGAGGTGAGATTTGACCTGTCAACCATCAGATCCAAAGGCAGCAGCTCCAACCACTATGCTACCAGCTGTTCCTATTTTGGTGGGAAAAAAATGTAATTGAGTATACAGGTCATTGATATTAAAGATGGATGTAGAGGAAATGATTGAAACAGGTACTGAAAATTCTCCTTAACCATTGCTATTTTGGTTAGCTCCTGAATAACTCAAAGAACAGAAAAATCAGTTTGCTATAAATATCTTCTAGCTTCTGATGAATTTGTCATACTTTTGAGTAAGAGTCTAGAAAGAGGAGCTGAAAGTGCTGTTGAATATGCTTTCCCCATCCTTCTCGTCTTTCTTTGTCCCTGTCCTTGCAGGTGGGCCAACTGCTGCAACAGCTGGCAATGGCTGATGCAGATGAAGGTGACCCCAGACGGAAGAGTAGCCTCTCTAAGTTTGACAAAGTGAGTGTGATTGCAGTTCATTTGTGGGAGTCTCAATGCTCCCTGTTCCTCTGTAAACATTCTACTGAAGTGTTGGAGTCATCCAACCAGAGACTGATATCAGCCATTGTATGTTTCTGTATGCAGCGTTATTGCTTGGATGTATCTTTCAGAGCTGTGTTGCTGCTTTCCTGGATGTTGTGATTGGTGGCCGAGCTGTGGAGACCCCACCCATGTCCTCCATGAACCTACTAGAAGGCCTGACCAGGACAGCAGTTTATATAACGCAGAGTCAGCTCTTTGCACTGGTAAGTTGAAAGCATTGCAGAAACTTTTGTATGCAGGGAAATATGCTCAAGTAGCATTAAGATGTGTCTACAGTCCCTCTGTTTATGCAGAATGATAAGCTAATAATTGTGGTGAATGTGTCTGAGTGTTGGAGGTGTACTTCAGTGAAAGACTTCATTGCTGAAGTTAATTAGCAGTATTGAAGGGAACTTCTGTTCAGTCTTCTGTTAGCCTGTAGGTGTTGCCAGACATAGCAGCCACACCCAGAACATCCTACTTCTCATTCATATACTTGTCTTCCTAATGCTTTCCTGCTTCTTGGATTATTTGTTCGATCTCATTCAATGACATTGGTGTGATCAAGCAGAGTCATGTCTTGTAGTGTAGAAGGTGGATGCCCCAAAACTGCAGGCTGAGTGTATCTTCTACACCCAGGTTGACTTTGTGCGCAGCGTGGTTCAGGGGGACCAGCTTCGGGAGGAGGAGCGTCTGGCACTGGAGAGCCTGCTGGCCAACATCCCCAGATCACGAGCAGCGAAGAGCAACAGCCTGGAGCTAACCCCCTCCAACACACCCCAGCTTTCCCCCGCCACCACACCCGCCAACAAGAAGAACCGGCTCCCCATCGGTATGGCCCAACGCTGACCTCAGAGTCTGAGTATCACTTGCAAACGGTCTCCTTATGGACTTCTTGCCACGTTCTTTTAGCCTATTTACGCTCTATATACAGTCTTCATATAATGCACTCCCAACCTGTATAGCCATGTACTTGAAGTGTGTGTTTATTGTGGTGTGTAACAAATCAGAGAGGCCATCTAGCTAAAAAAAGAAAACTGCTCACTGCATTGAGTGGAAATTTATTGCATTCCTATTTAGGCGTTTTCACATTCAAAATGTATGACATCTAAATATCAAATCAATTCCTTGGGGGACATCAAGCACTGCACACTACCGTACTGTACGGGAAATGCAGGTTCCTCCCTTCCTCCAGCAGCACCATCATTTATGGGGAAAAATGAAGGGCCATCACGGCTTATTGCCAAGTGGCTAAAAATGAGTAGTAATGTGTTTGGGGTAGAGCTGCTAGTGAGGATTCTAATGAGCTGCTCAGTTTGTTAGAGGCTCAATTAACAACATCTGGAAAGGGGCAATATTACAACAATGACAACCAATTATATTAGAAGATACAAATGAACACTCCTTGGTTATAATGGCTATGGATGGAGACATGTATACCTTTATGTGGTGTGTGAAGATGTATGTGAGTGCGACCCCTCTTTCATCTGAAAGTGACTTAAAAGGGATTTATGTAAAGCAGTTTTTTTTTGTCCTTTAATGCAAAGATGAAGAATAATTGTAATGAGCGTTTTCCAGCCTTGCCATTAATCAGCAAACTTTTTTTTTTTTTTTTTTTTTTTGCTAAATTGAGTGCCGAGTAAGAGCAGCAGCACTGCATAAGCTCACAGAAGAAAACACTTCATATGTCAACGTGTACAATAACTCAGTGGTCTATGCAGTCATCGTAATATTAATTACAGGTGCCTGTTTGCACTTGTAGGAAAGAGACCGAATTCTCAGCGTCTCAGCGGTGTTCTTTTCAGACCTACCTGTCATTTGTGGTAGTTTTTCAACAGGGGGTTGGCTGCCTGTTTGTTTCTGACAACCATTGACAACTAATTTTGCAGGTGTCCACCTTGGACATCCTGGGGTGAAGCTCTTTTTCTTCACCACCCGCCTTTCAATCGTGGTCTTGACCTTCACTGCATCTCCTCTTCCTCCTCCTCACCTGCTCTTCTTCCTCTCTTTTTCTCTCCGCCCCCATCGACTTCGAGCAGGACAGCAGTTAGCGGCCATCACATCCTGGGACCCCTCCACGGCTGCTCTGTCTGCACACATTCCTTTAGTGACCCCGTTTGGTGGGTACCCTGCAGCACCGCCCCCTTTGCCAGCGCTGCGGGTGGTCCTGTTCTCGCTTGCTTGTGCTCACCACCCGGCTCCAGAGTGGTCGCGTTGCTTCCTGCTTTCATGCGAACTGTCAATGTCTGTTTCCTGTGGGCACACCTGCCTGTCCATCCATCCATCACGCCTCTATTGAAGCACCACGCCCTCCGTTACTCCCCTCTCCACTTGTCCGTCCAGCAGCTGTCCTAGTGACTTCAACATGCTTGGCATCGTTATATATTTGAACGTTTTAGTTCATGCTCCTTAGAACATAGCATTCATAAATTGCAGGCTGTTTTATTTGTATGAACGATCAACTAACTTTATACAACTTCACCTCAGGAGTATTAGGTTTGAGAAGTGGGGTCCCATGATATGAGTTACTGAGAAGTTCGAATAATTACTTGCACTGCTTTATTGTCCAGTCGTGTTTTCTCATGGGTTTGGGTTTCCTTAAATAAACCCTTGCTTATGCAATTTATTTTTTTCTTTTTAAATCTAACATTCAACTTTTGTCTAAGTTAATTTGACATCCTTTTGTTCCTGAATTCCTTTTAGAAAGTTCCATAAACGGTTCTTTTGGGGTGGGGTGGAAGTTAATCCCCCCGACAGAAACATCATGCAAACTACGTTAACTTGTGCTGCTTGTCGCTTCTCGTCAGTGTTGTGGCGGTAGCTAAGAAGCAGCTAGAACCTGCCATGTCCCTGTGTACCTGTGCTGTGCTGCACAAAGTAAAAGCACAGGCGTGGCACCAGCGCTGTGTTGCTGCACAGTCCATCTGCTCGCACCCTGTGCCGTCTTCCCATGTCATGGCTGTGTGTTCGCTGTGCACTTGTGACGTCCTGCAGCCGATGCCTTTCTTTCCTTATACGGTACATCAGTGCTGGAGTAGTAGCTAGTCCACTTGAGCGGAGTGGTCATGAGCACAGAGTATTTCCTAGTAGGATGTTGGTTCATGTCCCAGGTGGGGTTTTGCCATAGTACCTTTTTTCTAGGGTATTTGCGATATTCTACCTGGAATTACTCCACTTAGGTACGGTCCAGCAGCTGGTGCAGTGATGAGAGCTGCTGCCTCCCAGTCAAAGGGTTCATATCCCTGCTCCTTTTGCTTCATGCTTGATCAAGGTTCTCACCCTGAACTAATCGAGTAAAAATTACCTTTGTTGATAAATGGACACTAAGATACTTCAATTTATCCAAGTCTAGCATCAGAAGTTGTTTTGGATAAGAGCAACAGATGAATAATAATAATAATAATAAATATCCAGATGAACAGTTGTGTAAAAATATTTACTGTGCAACAATGTTAGAGTACTGAGCTGACTGCTCAGTCTCCTTCCTTGGTTTGCCGTTTTTTAAAGAGCAAAAATGAAAAGGGGTCAGATGGACAGGGAGCTATTCCTGAGAGCACTGGGTACAGCCTCTGTGCTCCAAGATGTTTGTCACAATCTCCAGCTTCTCATACTGGCTGATTCGTCTCGCAGTATAAACATTGAAATAATTTGCAGTAACACAGGCAGTGTAATTCAGGGACAGAAGCACTTTAAAGGGGGGGGGGTGATAGCGAGGAAACTGAGTGTGTGTGGACATGAACATTTCTGTGAGATGTTGCTTTTGCTGCTGTCGCACTTCTGTGGTCGTCAGTTGAAACGTTTTGAATTTCTCACCCATAACCCACCGCCTGCCGCACCCCCCCAGCAGCTTCCCGTAGCCGCAGCCGCACAAACATCGCGCAGGAGAGCGAACCTGAGGCCAGCTCCCAGGAGTCTCTGCAGGAGGTGATGCCCGAGGAGGTGCTTGTGATCTCACTAGGTACCGCCCCCCAAACCATTCCAGGGATGATGTCCGAGAACGAGGTAAAGTTCTTACTGGAGAAACACGGACAGTTTAACCATCCAGATCTCCTTTGTGAGCATGAAGTTTGAGAAATGTTGTGTGTGTTGGGAGGGGTATGTCATACAGGGAAGAATAAAGTTAAAATCCACTTGTATAAGTGTGTTTAGTGTTAGTATAATTAGCAGAGGTTTGCCTGCAGTGTAAATGCTTTCTGCCCCCAGGTGCTGACAATGCAGCTAGTGGACGGTGCTCAGGGTGAGACACCTGCCGATGACACCAAGCTCCACGGGAAACCCGACAAAACGCTGCGCTTCTCCCTCTGCAGTGACAACCTGGAGGGCATTTCTGAAGGTGATTCCCTGGGCCACCAGAAGGGGGCTGCCTTTCACTCTGAAAGTACAGCGATGAGTGCTGTTGCACAGCATTCCCTGTAATTTTTCACTGGTCTCAAAATAAATTTCTCACCTATTTGAGTTTTAAGCTCAGTGTATTAGTGCATGAGGTGATTCTGAGCATTTCTGTGTTAAAAAAACCCACTGTAGCATCTGAGGGTTGTCCACTGTGTCTGTGTTGGTGTGCAGGGCCATCCAACCGCTCCAACTCTGTGTCATCCCTGGACCTGGAGGGTGAGTCGGTGTCGGAGCTGGGGGCTGGGCCACCGGGGAGCAATGGGGCTGAGGCGCTGCAGCTACTAGAGCACGAGCAAGGTGTGTACCACAGCGTCGCCTCGGCATAAAGCACCTGCACTGGCAGGGTATCTGAGTTCTGATTGGAGGGTTTGTCATTTCTCCCCATTTTGGCCACTGTGCTGAGAGACTAATCAAGATTACAGAATGATTTTTGTTATAGTTTGGAGACCTTTTAGTGTGTAGTCGGCTAACCTCCCGTCTCTTTGGGGGCCACAGAAGACGTAGTAGTTAAAAGTATCACCTCGAAATCGCAGGACCCCTATTTCAGTTCCTGCTTCTGCTGTAGTAGCCTTGATTAGGGGACTTATCCTGATCTGATACCCATTTACACAGTTGTGCAATTTTACTGTAAGATGCCTGTGTACAGTCTTACTGTAAGTCCCATCAGTTAAGTGAACCATCATCATCAGTTTTATGGCATTTTTCTAGGAGAACCCAGGTTGGCAAGTGCTATGTGTCCAACATTGTAGCCATCAGCTAAATAAATTAATTAATAATAAAAAGCCAAAGAATTGAATGCTCAAGAAGTTTGAATTACTCCGTCGTCAATTTCTCTGTAGTTTAATAGGTGTTTGCAGCAGATGAGTCCAGATTCACATTCCATGCAAGCTGCTGATATCGGGGTGGATCTTTTACAAGAGCGATGGCTCTCTCGTTCACAGAGTTGTATGTCACTCTGGTGAAAAGCGTCTTCTAAATGAATGAACATAAATATGGTGCCACACAAGGGTGACTCTTTACTGATCTGATCAGTAAGCGCCACCCTCTCTCACTGGTTTGCTTGATTTCATCTCTTCTGCCACCTGCAGCCACCACTCAGGACAACCTGGATGACAAGCTGCGCAAGTTTGAGATCCGCGATATGATGGGCCTGACAGACGACCGGGACATCTCCGAGACGGTGAGCGAGACATGGAGCACAGACGTGCTGGGCAGCGACTTCGACCCCAACATGGACGAGGACCGCCTGCAGGAGATCGCAGGTGAGGCAGGCGGGTCCTCCGTGTCCAGCAGCCTATTAACCTTCCCCATCAGCCATCAGTCACCTACCTATTTTCTCTGTCTGGATGTCAGATTGAGCTGTCAAACTGCTAATGGGGTTCTGGGAAGTTGTGGCACTGAATTACATGGTGTGATAAGCCACTTGGCATGGTGGCTTGAACTGTAAATGCACTAATTTAATTTGCAACTTCAATCATTCTTTCGAGTTAAGCTACCATTCACCTGTCTGACATAAAGATGAAGGAAAGACTAGTTATTCTGAGTTAATTAAATGTAAACATGTTCATTCAGTCAATTTTCAGTTTTTAACTAAATGTTTTCCTTCTCTTAAAAGTTCAGTTATGCTGCCATCTTGTGGTAACTTTTCCAATTCACACCTTTTCTTGTCTTGCTCAAGGACAGATTCTGTCTTAACACATTGTGCCAGCAGCATGTCATATACTGTACATCGGCGAAGTGCACAGAAATAATCATTACCATCTTCTCGCTGCTTGTTTTTTATGTCGTCCCGCTTATGACTGGGTCAACACACGGCAAAGCATAGATTCAACATATCTTCACACTGCAGGAGATATAAAGGGCATCAGTTTAAGTAAAAACTGTCATGGGGGCGATCAGAAAATGAGCCTGATGTTAGGAAAGTGAGTGATGAGTGTTTAAACAAACATGATGGGCTGAAAGAGATTTAAGGTCACATTCATCATGGGAGATGAGAACAGTGACGCAACAAACATCTAAAAAAGCTATAAACATTTAAAGTCACTGTGGAGAAAAGTGTCAGTTAAATGGATGCATACATTATTACAGACTACTGTTATTATTTAATCACTCTCTTATGATTGCTCGGTGTGTGGATACATGTGCCCTCACTTTTGATGCTTTTCTATAGATGTGCATTGGAGTGCCTTTGAAAATGCAGCGATTTCTGTTTTAAATATATTCACTTCTATTTCAGTATTCTCTGTTTTAAACATTTATTTCTATTTCAATATTGTCTGTCTCTGTCATAGTTGTGTAAACCTCTAGTCTGTAGACAGCAGGACAGTAACTGTTCTGCTTTTCAAGGGAAGTTGTTAGAGAAACGTTTTTACTAGATTCTCAGCAGTCGTCACTTTGCGTTTTCACGGACACGATTTTTCTCTCCACACATGCTCAGCTATTGTTGCTTGAGATAATATGCACTCATCATGTTCCATATGAAAAAACAAGCCATCGAAAATGTTAATCTTATTTTATCACCACCCTTCCTGCCCCCCCACCCCCTCTCATTATATTAAAGTCTGACATTCGCTTGGTCCCTGCAGTCTTATTGACCTTGCTTCTCTCTCATTTGCATCCTCCATTTTTCATTCCTCGGAATATGGCGTGCGGGGACTTTTCCATCATTAAGTGAATTTACAGCGATTTCCTTATGTGTTTTCTCCAAGGGACTCGGTTATGAGATGCACATTAAATATCCATTAATACCTCATTATCCCACTGATAAGATTACCATGATAATGAGGCAGAAATTCTAATTGTTTCACTTCTGGTTCTGCCACTCATTTAATCATCCACCTGAAAGACAGGCGCTGTGTGGCCCCACCTTGAGGACTGTACACAGGGACAGCAGGGCCCCGCCCTCCGCCTGGACGGGAACGCAGCCATGACGACGAGATGCTGCGCCTCCACGAGGAGCGGGTCCCTGCTGTATGCTGGCCAAAAAAAAAAGAAGGAAACCACCCCTCTTTGCATCTGTTCTGCGGTTGTGGCCCGCTGTGCTCTGCCTGGTTAACCCTTGGCACTCCACAGTGATGAGCTGGTGTGTTCTCAGGAAGGAATGCGTGTGGCTGAGCGGCCATGCACAGCGAGGGTTTTTTAAATTGTGACGGCCAGCACTTTGGCTAACCGTCTGCATCTGGTATACATCTAGGTCAGGCAGAAAAGAATGGTGCACATTATCTGTTTCTCTGCCATACTGGGGTCATGTTGGCGTTGACGGTCCTCTCCATTGTCCTTCTGTGCTCCAGGGGCCGCTGTGGAGACCATGCTGGGAAGCCTGCTGTGTTTGCCCGGGTCCGGCTCTGTTCTGCTTGACCCCTACGGGTCCACCATCTCTGAGACAACAAGTGAGGCCTGGAGCGTTGAAGTCCTGCCCAGTGACTCAGGTAGGTTTTTTTTTTTTTTTTTTTCCCCCCCCGGCCCTTTATTTAAGAATATAAAATTTCAAGAAACACAAAAAGTTACAGACGAGAAATATGTCCATTTTTGAATATTTTTACGTGTGCGCGCATACGCTAGAATGCCCTATGGTGTACTTGCATCCCATCCAGATTGTACCCTATTCTGTGTTTCCAGGATAGCTTATGGACTATCATTCTGCATTAGGAGAGTCAGTTGTTGGAAACTGGGGGGGGAAATCAATGCATAGATGAAGTTACGTTGCAGTTTGAAACAGACTGGGGTGGGATGACTGTCTCCAGGTTTTAAGGTATAAGTGCATGTATTTGTTTTTTGTCATTTTTCAGTACAGCGTGTAGCACTAGTTACATTGACGGTAACGTCTGTTCGCCCTTCTTCCTTATGGCAGTGATGTTGTAGCTTTATACCATCTAGAATAAAACTTATGTATTTTATAACCTTCCTCATTAAATGAGGAGAAACAAACTAAGCTCATCTGTATCCAATCCACAGGGTTGGGTTATGTGGCATTGGTCTGCTTTTGGACTCCAGAATTTGGGTATCTGTGGAGTGGCCTTGAAGTGGGGGGGAGCCTCTACCTCAGAGTTCTAAAACAGGAATCTGCCAAAGCGCTCGCATACGCCCCTGCCAGGCCCCGATGCCTTTCTGCAGGAGTCTCATCGGAGCTCCAGGTGCAACAGACACCTGCAGCAGAAGTCAAAGTGAGGGGAATCGCGTGGGCAATGTGTGCGGACTGCATCCGTCTCCTGTCTCGTTAGGGAGCGTCGGAGCTTCACGTAGCTGCTGCGTTCTAGAACGTCACCATGAGCTTTATCCTGAAGGTGTTTCAGGCACGCTATTTTTTTAAATCTTTTTTTTATACATTGGATTGATTATACAGTGGTGCCATTTCCAAATGGCACGAGTGTAATTTCAAAGTATACTGCTAAACTATAAACGTGTTTTGACATAACCTCCCATTTATATTGCCTTTGGAGCTCAAATACACACAATAATTAGCTGTTGAATATTTATAACGATATGCAACTGAGTACTGAAGAGGGCAGGGTTTCCCCTTACCATTTTTCAAATTAATAAAAACTTGATTAATAGTGTATTTCCAACTGGCACCCTGGAAAACCCGGTTAAATTAAAGTCTTCTACACACGAAATTACACTTCATGAATATCCATGACATGTGATGGGATGAGAGCGGTACAAGCGTAGCTGGAAGGAGCGCCGGCCTGGCGCTAATGGAGCCGCGCTGCTCAGCTCGGCGCTGTGCTGTGCCGGCGCGCACGATTGCCCTGATCGCTCCCATTCGACAGGCCGGGTACCGTAATGGTGCCTGGAGCACCCGGCTCGCTCGTTTCCTGGCTAAGCAGCGGAAAACGGGGCTCGGAGGGGCCGTTGGGCTGGCGCGGTGCCGGAGGGCTGCAGTAGCTGCACTGGAACGGGACAAGAGAGCGCGGGTGGCACTCCTACCCAGTGGGGGGGGTGTTGATGCAAATGTGGAGCCTCGTGGATTAGTGAATTATTGTAATTTCTTATTCAGAAAAACTTAACTTATCATTAAAATTGGTTTTGGTGTGTGTTGCTGTGTGATTTTCCCCCCCCCCCCCCCAAAAAAAAAACCCCACAGAGGCCCCTGATCTGAAGCAGGAGGAGAGGCTGCAGGAGCTGGAGAGCTGCTCAGGAGTGGGCAGCACATCAGACGACACGGAAGTGCGTGAGGTCAGCTCTCGGCCCAGCACCCCAGGGCTCAGCGTAGTCTCAGGTACGATCCACACAACACCAAATCGCAGTGACTACTCTTACACTGTGCTTTACTGGTGTCAGTAATTGTGGTGGTGATGATGATGATGATGATGTCTGGATCTCGAAGGCAACACTGATCCTGAGCGCTCCAGTCTCCATATAACCAGTCAGCATTTCTGGAAAATATAAGGACTCACTCTCATGACACTGGAGGCTGTAATCAGTGGTGCTCATGCATGCTTCTGCACAGGATGGTTGTTAGTTTAGTCATCTGCATGCGTCTTGCACTTGGCCCCCCCTTTCTGTAATTGAAGTGTAAAATCACCCACACACACACTTTCTGAACCGCTTGTCCCATACGGGGTCGCGGGGAACCGGAGCCAAACCCGGCAACTCGGGGCATAAGGCCAGAGGGGGAGGGGACACCCAGGACTGGATGCCAGTCCATCGCAAGGCACCCCAAGCGGGACTCGAACCCCAGACCCACGGGAGAGCAGGACCCGGTCCAAACCCACTGCGCCACCGCGCCCCCCCCCGGAAGTGTAAAATCCTACTGCTTAATGTCCAAGATACAAAGCGCAATTGTCTTGTGAATCTGCGTTCTTAAATTCTTCTCCATTCACTTAGCTCCCCGTTTTCCTTTTTTGACGCTGCTCATCGTATACTGAAGGGTACAGTGGTAGGTGCTGCTTTTGGGATTAGAACCCATGGTGTGGTTCTTGAGTGTAGGTTCAGGCTGTCCATGTATGTCTGCCGGTTTCCGTTGGGATGCTGTTGAGAGCAGTGTGTGCGATGACTTGCAAGCCAGCTAGCGGGGCGGGATGAGGCGGAGCGAGGCGGGTCGGGGCAGGGCTCAGCGACGCGTGTACAGAGCATGTCCCCGGGGGGCTTGGCTGGATGGATGGTCCCCAGCTGAGTGTCGCTCACGGCTCACAGCTCTGCCTCGGCGGCCCCCGTGGGGACGATGCCGACAACTCGACGCACTGTTCTGCATGCGGCCACCACTTCATCATCAGCCTGTCCCCAAGTAATGTGCGCGACGTCCCTGTTGCTTCCCTAGAAATGTCACTCGCCTCAGGGAGTAGGCCGCTATTCCCCAGGTCCTGTTTGGAAACGAGGACAGCGACCTGAACGTTCTGCTAAGGCGAAGCTCCTTGGAGAGACATTGTGTTTGTGAACTGTTTCTTTCTTTTGTATTTATTCTTTTATTTCTTTTATTTATTTATTTTGTCGTTTTCCCCATGTGCCGATGGAGAAGGTATTAGTGCCACTTCTGAGGACATCCCCAACAAGATGGAGGATCTGCGCTCAGAGTGCAGCTCTGACTTCGGAGGGAAGGACTCCGTGACCAGTCCAGATGGGGAGGATTCAGCTCATGGTAGGAGAGGGCAGCAGGTCACTCACCTGGTGGCCCCTCCCCGCCCCCTTGCCTTGCCGTTGACTGGATGGTTGCTGCCTGGGCTTATTAATCGCTGTCACTGCTCCGCGTCTCAGAGCACAGCTGCAGCCATCACTGTGTCCTGCTCCCATCATTCACACTGGGAGCACATATTTGTTTTGTGACACTGGAACTGATAAAAAGCAAGTTATGCATTGGGTTAAAAACTTGTGTTGAGTTTCTCAGTGCCATAATCCCCACAAGCTGAATTGAATTCTTCAGCAGTCATGAGAAGGACCTGTTTTGTACGCAGTTTATTGGTACATAATACATTTGCTTTTGTTAGTTTAGCTGACAGCTTTGTACAAGGCTACTGGTAATTCTAGATACACTGCACTGAACTCCCTGCAGTCAGTCACCTGTTAATGCAGAAGAGCAATGTGACCCACTCACACACAAAGGCAATTTAGTCACCGATCCACCTGAAACACGTGTCTTTGGACTGTGGGAAGAAACCTTAGCACTCAGAGGAAACCCATACAGATAGGTGAGAATATGCAAACTCTTCCCAGACCAAGTCAGGTTCAAACCCACATCCGGTTCCACAGTCCAGGGTAAGCTGTGAGAACACCAGCGATACGTGCTGTGCCACTGTGCCGCCAAGTACTCTTTCAGATATGTCCAGTTTTCTTGATAAATTGTCATTTAAAAAAGACAATGTAAGCAGGTGTTCTTCGTGAGCATTTTTTGTACTCCAAGGAAGTGTTTCTGAATCTTCCTCTCCGTGTCATTTTAGGGGGACACCATTTGACATCACCCCCCTCACAGGCAGACTCCTTGCTGGCCATGTTCGACCCCCTGTCCTCAGGAGAAGGTAATGTTTGGGGGTAGAAAGAGAGCGCACAGTGGGCTGAGGGCAGGGAGTAAAGAGCCTCCTGCCCTGGTAGACAAGCTGGACAGTCGTGCGCACCGTCTTAGCAGTACCCTGGCATTAATCTTCTGAGCACACTGTTTGTTGAGGGTGGTTAGAGGTGGCTCTGAGGGGTGGGCCAGGTTGCGAGACCTCACTCCAAGCCTGTTGGCGCAGCCCCTGCACCCCACTGTGCACGTGGCATCAGACTGCCACTGGGAGTCAAGCAGGATTGAGAACATACCCTTGGAACAGGTGGCCTGCCTTCACCCTGGGCAAACCTAGTCTTGGCACTGCTCTCGTCTGTGCGTGTGTGTGTCAGACAGTATGTACATTAGCTTATGGGGAAATTTTTAAGGAAAATGTACACACAAGGATGGTAAACCATGAATAATTGACATTGTGGGGACATCTCCGTAGGGTAATGCACAGCTTTTTGAAATTGGTTCACGAAAAAACAGGTGTCGTAAGTTTGTATCGTTCATCGTTCATATGATTTTGTGTTACAAATTCAATTTAGAGTGGGAGGAAGACTGTTCAGAACGTTCTGAAATGGTGAAGCACTCGAGTCCTATCTAGTAGGGACCGAAGGGTTACTAAAGGTTTGCACCCCAGTGCCAGCCATTCATCCCTGTTTTCAATGCTGTCACCTTGCTCTGCAGGCTCCTCCACAGGCACCATTGTTAGACCCAAGGTGCACCACGCCCGACCAGCACACCCTCCTCCAGACCCACCGATCCCAGAGACTTGTGTTGCGGCGCAGGAGCCGCGACACACCCAGTTCGCTCCACACGGCCCTGTGCAGGGGGAACCAGAGGCAACCAAGCCGCGTCACTCCTTCCCAGACAGGCTGGTGCGGAGCCGTAGCTCGGACATCGTTTGCACGGGCCGTCGGCCCACCAGTGACCCTGGCCTGAATCGGCGTACCACCATTGAGGATCGGGAGCAGGCCCCCTGCTTCTCCCTGGGACCCTCGTCCTCACCTAGCAAGGACTCGCTGAAAGGGGAGGTGGGTCTCAGACAGGCTCCACTTCTCCAACTGTAACCATGGTGGTGTTTCTCTTTCCTTAGATGACGTCTTCTTATTAGACCTTTGTTAGTCTGTAGCCCTTTTGTTTGCCGTTTAAATCTAAAAGGTTGTAAGCAGCAAAGGTGTCTTGAGCTTCAGAAGCCCTGCTGATATAACCCTCAGTTAGTAACAGAATAAAGGTGTGTGTGATGTCACTTGACTCTGGGGATCCATCTTTACTGTTTTAATCCAGGATGCGTCACTGTCAGCGGAGGTCTGGGATGAGGTTGTGTTCTCACCCATCTATCACACAAATGTCCTCATGAGAGAGTTCTAGTAGGCCTGGAAAACAGCGTGTTGGTGACACTCCATGCAATTATGTTCAGCATCTCTGTCCTCATGCAGGAGGAGAGAAAAGACAGCGACGACGAGAAGTCAGACCGGAACCGTCCCTGGTGGAAGAAGCGCTTTGTCTCAGCCATTCCAAAAGGTGTGGGCATCAGAGACGTTTTCTTTACGTTGTCTGGTCCTCCCCCATTTTGGCATTCTAACTCCCACTTAGCGGACCAGACTTTTTCCCTATTTTGGTTATGAAATGATGTGGTGTGTAATGCTGATGGTGTTAAATATCAGCCCTTGTGTTTTAGAGTTAGATTTTTGAATCAACTTTTTAGCTTTTTTTTTTTTTTTTTTTCCTTGCATAATTTATTGTACAGCATACAGAACAGGTTTGTTAAGGAGTAGTTAAGGCAACATTGACCTGGTCCTTAGATCTTGGTGCTATAATCAAGTGACTGTACTAACTCTATGGGGAGGACATTCTGCTTGTGTCTTGTACGCTCTTGGGTGCACAGCAAGTGCATTGTGTTTGATGAGCACTTAGTTTGACATTGACACGTCAGTGATGCAGGTGGTCTTTTATTGTGTCGTTTAACTTTATTGTTTTGCTATTCAGTTTATAATACAAAATGAATTTTTATCCCCATTTTACCAATGTTTTTTTTATAGGGCGGTGACAAATGTTATCACATGATGCGTATTCCAGAAATGTCTTTGGGCTCATACACATATGAAAAATGGCATTTAGATCCAGGCAGTTCAGTCCCAAAAGGGAGTCTTTTGAGAAAAATTTTATGACCTGAACTGCTTCATTATCCTTTTGCATGCTGAAAATGGGTAATTGTAGGTTTTAGAAGCTGATAAATCTGGTACTTGTTTAAGTTGCATCAGATAAAGAAATGTGGCAAGCTAACAAGTTGTGAATTGAGTGTAGATGGCCAACCTTGTCTGTTGTGTTCCTCACCCAGTGCTGTATTGGACTGCTGACAGTGAAGTCACAGGTAACGTCTCCATGCTGTTTCCATCAGGCCTCAGTGGTGAAAGGCGGTAGTTAAGAGCCTAGCATCAGTAGACACGCCCTTCTGTTTTAGCTGCTGCGGCTCTGACATGGCCTGACTTTCATTTCTACCTCATTATTCCATGTGTCTCTTCATGGGTTTGATTTGCTTCACATGTGGTTCAGTTCCGCTTGATCCGCCTCCAAGACATAGAGGAAGAGCAGGGTTTGCTGTAAAACATGTTCTGAAGGAGTGCTTTTTTTTCCCTGTTTCCCCATATGCCTTGTCCTTTCTGAGGAGTGACCAGGCGTAGGGGTGGACTTGGGGTGCTTCATTACAAAAACAGAAGTGTTACTGGCACAATCAAGAGAAAAGCCTTTAGTCCAGAAGTATTTTTGTAGAACAACAGCAAAACTTTGGCCCATGTGTTCCTGTGGCCCAATTTACAAACTTTTTGCCAAAGCCCATTTTAATAGAATTGGGCTTCATTGGCCTAGTGCTCATTTCCTCTCCAGATACAGCTGATGACCTAGGACCTTAGGGCATGCCCTGGACTCCTGCGTGTCGTACACCCCCATTCCCTTAGTGTTGTTGATCTGTTACGTTAATGTCTGTAACACACTTTGGCTTCCGTGGGGAGAGACTGTGATGATCATAACGAAAGTGGGAAGAACAAATGTTTAGTGTTTCCTCTGTGGCCTCATAACCTGGAGAAGAGAAGAACCGCAGCGGTTCAGACCAGTAATCCAGTACCTAAAGTAAAACTGAGTGTTTTGGTCTCCAGCTTCTGATGTGGTTCTGCTGATATCGTGTCAGTAGTGTTCCACTAAGGCACGGAGGGAGCATAGTGGTTAGAGCTGCCGTCTTGCAATGAAAGCATTTGGGTTTGAACCCCACCTCCTGCTGCAGTACCCTTGATCTGAGTTGGGCCCATAAAAATGGCCCTGTTATTTAAATGGGTAAATCATTGTCAGTAGTTTTCAAGACAAGTGTGAGCTAAGTGAGAAAATGTAAATGTGCTTGGACAGCCAAAGGGAGCCAGAATAGCTTGGATACCCAGAAAACGTGAGATCCTGTTATGATGAGCACTGGAATATATTTGTTTTTTCTCCCTTTGGTAATTTTCCCTTTACAGGCGGCCCATCGGATTCAAATTGTTGTTTTGAGTAGGTTGAGGAGGAGGCATAATCAGTGTAAATGCACAGGGAGAAATGCACATTTTTAAATAAGGACCTGACTAAAGAAATACACAGAAACAAGCCGGTCGCTCTGGGTTCTCTGCAGGTTCTTTTGCTCTTTCATAGGAAACTCAACACAACTACTGGGAAATGTTGTTCCCATCTGAGTAGAAGGAACCAGCTCGACGCCCCCCGACCCCCCCACCCAATCTGCAAAACCTGCATCTTAATGCAGGGACATCCGAACAGAACATACAACATGCATCGGCACACACTCTATAATGTACATTGTTGGCTATAACAATGCGCATTGTCCCAACCTGCTTATCCACATGCACGTCTGTACACAAAGACTATTTTATTTTTCATTTTTTATTGCAAAGTTTTTTCCTTTTCATTTTTTGCTGTAGCATACATGTAAGAACGCTATGTCATTTTAGCTGGCAGAAATATAGTAAATGCTCCCGTAATTGCTGTTAATTTTCTGTATGATCTGTGTTAATTTGCTTTAGTTTTCATGCAGTCTGTAATGAAAGAATCCCTGGCTGATAATGGCTGTGTTTTTCTCACATGGAGCCAGTAATGACCAAGTATGCTGTTGGAAGAGGTAATAGTCAATTTTGTATTGTATGTCTTGTCCACAGCTCCTATAGCGGCGTTTCGGAAAAAGGACAAGCAGGAAAAGGAGGACATGTGCCCTGAGCGCATCCCACAAGGTCTGCCTTCATTTGTCACTGTTTCAGCCATATTTCAGGAACGTGGCTACAGAAACTGTTGACTCAGTGAAAAATGGTTTCTTACGTTTGCTGCGCGTGTTTTGTCTGTCTGTCGGTTGTTCCGTCAGATGAGCCCGCACCCAGGCATAACCGACAGGCCCAGGAAGCTGAGGACATCCTGGACAAGTACAGAAACATCAAACGCACCAGTCCCAGTGATGGAGCTGCGGCTGCTGCGGCATATGACGGCCACGGTGAGTAGCGTCATCTGGGCTCCTACTGTGGCTCCCGTGGGAGAGTTCAGGAAGTCCGGTTACCACCAACCAGGTTGCCAAGTATGATGGGTTTGTTACAAACACTTGCTTCATATGAGGGGTGTGTGCGCGTGTGTGTCTGGGACCTTTAGAGCCGTGCGGGACTGAGGGGGAGAGTGTACATGGGTCACCCAGGGAAGAGGCGTTACAGAACATCTCCACAGATGACCTGCCTGACTCTGCCAGCCAGTCCGCCCAGCCTCAGGACTTCAAATTCTCCTTTAGGTATGTGTGCTTGGTGTAGTCTGTGACAGTGTATATATACACATGCACTTCACACAAGTTTTCTGTTTTTGTCGTTTCCCCCCTCATGGCTGTTTGAGTTGTACACTCGGTGTGAATATGAGCCCATTGCTCTGTCTTGTAGCTCAAGTCTTGTGACCAGGTTTCTGTCTGCTCTCCCACCCTCAACCCCGTTCTCTGCAGTGATGCCAAGAAGAAGCTGAGGTTGGCACTGTGTTCTGCTGACTCTGTCGTTTTCCCCATGATGACGCCTGCCACTACGCGCAATGGTTTGCCAGACCACACAGATCCCGAAGGTAGGACCCCTTGAGGCATCTCTGTCGTCTTGTTTTAGCAAGTGTCTGTACAACAAATTTACTGACCAGGAGAGCTGTTGCTCGTCAGGTTTTCTGTATGTTCAAAGAGTCTTGACTTCAGTTGGTAAATTCACCTAAATTCTATTTATTTTTATAGAGCGCTCTTCTCACACAGTGACACAGCGCTGAACAAAGGCATAAGACAAGGAAGACAGTTCACTATATACTACGTATGAGTAAATCCCCATTAGACACTTCATGTGCTGTTCTGGTTGTAGGACCCATGTCAGGAGTTGTGTGGAGGTCTTTGAAGCCATGGGCTCAGACTAATGGCTTTAGGTCTCTAACAAGTCTGACAAACTCTCACACAAGTACACTTTGTCCATGTGTGTGAAAGTGCAGTGTGAGCAGAAGTAGACAGTGTTACTTTGAAAGGTTCAACATTTTTGAGCTTTCAGACTGAATAAGAAACAAAACCTGCAGTGCAGTAACATGGGGTGAGATATAGAATGGAGATCAGCCTTTGGAGCTGCTTTTTCTTTTTCTTTCTTTTCTTTTTTTTAAAAGTCCGGCATCCAAGGATAGTCACTGTAATGCTTCATAAACTTTGGTCACACATTTCTGTTAATGCGCAGACCTCCCAAAAGAAAGGTAACGTCATACAAATGCTTCTGCATAACTGCAAGAACCTAACCTCCCCCACCCTCTGTTTTTCCACTGGTGGCTCCTGTTCCAGACAATGAGATCGTCTGCTTCCTGAAGGTCCAGCTGGCAGAAGCTATCAACCTGCAAGACAAGAACCAGATGGCCCAGATCCAGGAGACCACGCGCTGCGTGAGCCGATTTGACTCGCGCACCTGCAGGAAGCTGCTGGCCGCCATTGCCGACGACTACAGGTAGGTCGGCGCACCTGGGCATAGGGGGTGGATGGGGACATAGAGAGACCGCATGGTTTGGTACAGTTTGGGTTCTGATGGAGGCTAATTAGCATAAGATCTTAACATATCTTAAGGTTAATGGAAAACCTTGAACTATAGTTTCTTCTCCTACCTTATGAAGGTAATGCATTCTTGCAAAACTCTTTTTAAGGTAAATTCCCTTAAATCAAAGATGTAATTGGCATTAGTTTCAATAGTAAAACTTTTTGTGTTCCAAAGCCCCAAACACTAGCCCCATTTATGTAAAATATCACCAGATCTCATTAAAATGGACACAGTTTCAATAGTTAACTAATTGCTTGTACTCAAGTGTCAGATGTCTGCATCCAAATCAGTTCTTCTGTTGTGTAATCCACTTTTTGTATTGTTCTCAGAGATGTACTTTGCTTTGATGAAAAGTGTTTGCTAAATGAATAAATGTAAATATATCCTGCTCTCAGGAAACACACACACACACACCCGTTGTCTGAACTGCTTGTCCCATTCGGGGTCTCGGGGAGCCGGAGCCTAACACGGCGTAAGGCTGGAGGGGGAGGGGACGCACCCAGGACGGGACGCCAGTCCGTCGCAAGGCACCCCCAGCGGGACTTGAACCCCAGACCCCCCGGAGAACAGGACCCACCCCCCAGGAAACGCGCAAAATCCAAATTCGGTTCTTTTAAACTCAAAGAAATGCTTCTTAAGTCGAAGCAGGCGTATTAAATGAAACTCCTTGTAAAGCCAAATGTTCGTAGCTCAAATTGGCATTTCTCAGGGGATGACTGTATCCAGAATTATTTCAGTGAAAACATTGTTTTTGTAGACTGATTTTATGTTAAATTGTACTGAGTTTAGCTTTGGGTATCAATATGTACCAATTTGAGCTATCCAGATACTAAGAATGTAATGAGGAAATGACATTTGATGGTCATCTCCATCTCCGATTGCCCCTTGACCCTTGTTCCCTTGCCCCCTCTGTGTGTAGGAAGCGTGCGGCCTACATCGCCTACCTGACACGGTGCCGCCAGGGCTTACAGACCACCCAAGCCCACCTGGAGCGGCTGCTGCAGCGCGTGCTGCGCGATAAGGAGGTGGCGAACCGCTATTTCACCACTGTGTGCGTGCGGCTGCTGCTGGAGCGCATGGAGTCCAAGATGCTGGACTTCATCAACAGTAAGATGCACAAGCGCTCCTTAATGTTTCCTCCCAGCGCTGGTCTGTCACTCTTTCTCCATGCGCTCGTTTCGTATTTCTCCAGGCCACACTGCACGTGTGCTTTGGACGTGACCGTTAAAATCACAAATAAAACTGTACCTATTAATCATTTACATGAAACCCCTTCAGTTCCATCCTGAACCTTATTTAAGAAAAGCCTAGAAAAACTGTAGCCTATACGTGCAAGAACTGAGAACCACGATCATTGACTCCATGTCTCCTGTTTTTCCTCCGCTCATCCAGAGTGCATGTAGATAGTGTTTTATGTATAGTTATCTACTGTCTGTTTTGAAAACCACTTGTCATTGACAGGGTCTTGGTGGTCCAGAGTCTGTTCTAGAGTCATACGGTGTGAGGCAGTACACCATGGGTGGGATGCCAGTCTATGCAGGAAAGCCTTACACACTCATTCACTCACGCATACCCACACAGCGGGCACTTTAGTCACCAGTTCACTTCAAACACATGTCCCTGAACTGTGGGAGGAAACCAGAACACCCTCAGGAAATCCAGATAGAGAAAACATGCAGACTCTATAGTCTGAACAGAGATCAAAGCTATTCCTGATCAGAGTCCAGACCTTCTGTTGTAGTATTTTATTTTAAACAGTATACATTCGTAGTATACAGACAGACCTAAGAGGTGTGATTAACAATAATGGGGGGGAAAAAAAGGTGCGGCACTTAATGAGCTATTCTGTTGGCAGGACCGGACTCCAGTTGTGGAGTTGTAATTGCGCAATATGTTGGTTTGAAGTTCACTCACCACCTGATACATTCTGATGGAGATATACTGAATGGAATCACTTTCATGTAAACGTAAGGTTTAGGTTACAAAAGAAAACCAGGTGTTCATGATTAGTGCTTCCAGGACCGTGTCTTAAGGTGGTGCTGTTTTACAAGGCATCATCCAACGAGTGTCCGTTCAGCATCACGTAAGCCATAGAGAACCCCCAATTTGGGGGATCGGTGTGAGATCCTGCTTCTATCTCAACTGGCACGACTTTCTTCTCCCAGCATTCCAGGGCTTCACAGCGGCTGATGACAAGACAGCGGCCGTGGAGGAGTTTCTGCGCCAGCTGTACGGAGCGATGGCCCACGATGCCATCTGGCAGTATGCCAGCGAGGAGCAGCTGCAGGATGCCCAGACGGCCATCGAGCGCAGCGTCATGAACCGCATCTTCAAACTGGCCTTCTACCCCAACCAAGACGGGGACATCCTGAGGGACCAGTGAGCACCACCGATGCGGAGACGCACGCATGCACGCACGCACGCAGTGAGACGCACATACTCATAGACAGAGGTGTGCACACAGAAATACATGCAAAAAAGTATACAAATTCACATTCACATACCTACCATCCTACAAGGACAGATGTGCAAAATGTACTGACAGGGACCTGTCCCTTTGCAGGGTGGTCTTTCTTCTGCAAAATTGATTTCTTCTGATATTATGTGTCAAATGACTTTTAACATGAGAGTGAGTGCTTTGCAGACAAAGTATGTCATGTTGAATTTCATAGTAGTTTGTACATGAAAGCTTAAGTAAATGGTAAAGGATTTATTTTTGCCTTTCTCTTAATGGAGTGTCATTCAATACACTGTAATGTATTGAGTAAGTAGTAATGTATGTCTCAAGTGTTTCTGCTGAAAAGAAAAGCAATCCATGAAATGTTGTATCCAGGCTTGTTGCCAATACCTCATCTTTTCCAGGCTTCTGCAAGACCACATCCAGCGCCTCTCCAAAGTGGTAACAGCCAATCATAAAGCCCTTCAAATTCCGGAGGTATTTGCCCATTTATTAATTTATCCTTTATGTTCAAATGAATTACCTTATTTTTCATTGGGCGAACTTTATATGTGCACCTTAATTCTTTGCATTGTGAACATATTGATTTGATTGTTTTAGGTTTCAGTTGTTTATTAGATGCCTAAAAAGGACATGTTTCCATTCAAATTGAAAATGTGCACTTGCTCTGAATATTGATGTTTTCTGATTGGTTGGCTATCATTCAACGCATCTATACACAATGTTAAATCAACTGATTTAAGCCTATGTATTAAATGTGGACTGAAAAGAACAGCTTTGTCTTTTCGCCTGTGGTCATAAGTGCTTAGAGTGTAGGTCTTCATATCTTAGAAAATGACAGAGTTGTGGAAAACACAGTCAGAAATTCTCTTTTTAACAGTGTCCACTGCACGCTTTTTGAGAACAAGTCCGCTTATTCAGGGGCCTGAAAAATCCCAGAAGCTTACATTTATGAACGGTAGATGAGTCTGATTTATGAGAGCCATAGACGGTTTTTTTTTCCCCCCAACTTGTGTTGCACAAGTTCATTAAACTTGAGCCTGATTAATAGCAGAACGCATCACAAGTAATTAATAAACGAGCTCGTAGCCTGGATGCTGCTTGGCTGTTTCCATGAATTGGTATTCCGGAACATACTCTCCTGCAAAGAAACTAATCCGGGGGAAGAAAAAAAAAAAAAGTACATCTTCTGTGGGAATGTATGTCCTCATTGTGCAGATCTTCAGTGTATACAACTTGTAGTGAAGTGGTTAGAGCTGCTGCCTTTGGACCCAAGGGTCGCAGGTTCAAATCACACATCTATCTGTAATACCCTTGAGCAAGGGACTTACCCTAAATTGCTCTAGTAAAAATTACCCAGCTCTGTAAATGGGGTAAGTAATTGTAAGTGGCTTTGGAGTAAAGTGTCAGCTAAGTGAATAAATGTAAGTTACTTAGCAGACAAGTGTCTATATTGCTTACATGTCCTGGTGTTTTAGAATATTTATATAACTTATGCAGTTTATCTTGGCTTTAATTAAAATGATTTTGGTCTGATAGTGGTGCAACTGCTAGTATTGGTAGCTCACATCTCCTGGGCTGTGTGTGTATCTCTGCCACAGTCTGTGTGGAGTTTGCATGTTCTCCCTGTGTTTGTGTGGCTTTCCTCTGTGGCAGAAAACTGGAGCACCCAGGTGAATTGGTGGCTCTGAATTACTGGTAGAGGTGTGGGTGTGTGGGTGTGTGGGTGTGTGGGTGAATGCTCTGTGATGGACTGGCATCCCATCCAAGATTGTACCCTGCCTCTTACCCCATGCTTCCTTGATAAACTCCTGGCCATAGCGAGACTACACCGAGCCAGTGTTCTTGAAGATGGATGGGATGGGTTAGCCTTCAGGTTATCGACGTCTGCACACTGTGTCATTCGCAGGTGTACCTGAAGGAGGCACCGTGGCCATCCGCGCAGTCCGAGATCCATACCATTAGCGCCTACAAGACACCAAGGGACAAGGTCCAGTGTATCATGCGGATGTGCTCCTCCATTATGAACCTGCTGAGCCTGGCCAATGAAGACTCTGTGCCTGGTGCTGATGATTTTGTCCCTGTGCTCGTATTCGTCCTCATCAAGGTGAGGGGGTTGGCTTCCCGGGGGGGAGGGGTCTCATGGCTACATATACACACACGGTTTTGTTTTACTTGTTTCTGTGAGGCCTTCATATACTTTAAAGTAATGTGTCATTTGAAACGCCATCCAGTACTCCAAAAGAAACTTTTTTGCACTTTTCTTTTGGAAAAGCTGACTTTCACATAAATCAAGAAATGGTTTTTGCTTATATTGTGGTCAGTGGTTTTTTTTTTTTTTTTGTGGTCTGCTATCGGTGTTGACACTGTCCTTGTGTTGAAACGCTGTCTAGTCTTGAAAATTTCCCCCTAAAGTGGGAAAAATATACTCAAACTTAGTCATACTGAGCACATTCTCAGTACTTGCAGCAGATAAGGAATCTGCAAGTATTTAATTTTTTTGTGCTAATGTTTGTTGCAGTTTTAAATATTTATTTTTATGATCCAGCTATCACACTGAGTATTTTTTTTTATATTTATATATTTCATATATTGTTTTTCTCATCATTAAATAAATAGTTTCATCAGAGCAAGTTGAGTTCCATATGTTTCCTCCTTAACCCATCTGCTCAGTGGAACAGAACAGAATAGGCAATTGATTACTTATATGAAGCACCCTCACAGCAAGAGATATCAGTCGATTTCCACAGATATTTACATAACTGGTTCATTAAGACGTTGTAATGAAAAAGCGTTAATGTTGCGCTAATGTGTCGATATAAACCTTGCGTCGAGCAGCCAGTCTGAGACGGTTCTTGGAGTTTGCATGCAGAGAACATTCTCGCTCTCACTCACTCGCATACACAGGCAGAAAAATACACAGGTTTGAAGACTGGAAGGATGTGGACATGGCAGCAGTGTCCCTAGTTTGAACACTATCAAGAGCCCCATATGAAGCCCCTGCGAGCTTTTTGTGATGCCACCAACAGTGAATCCATTCTCATCTCCTGAGTTGTTTTGAAAGCCATTTTAAATCCTCTTAAGCGCTGCAGAAAGCTAATCCTTTTCACGACAGAACCCGAACTTGCTCATATTTGTCTCCTCTCGCACCCTACAAACGGAGTGCTTTCGTACTATCATATTCCATATGCACGGTCTATTGTTTTCTCTTTTCATAACCACTTAATTATTTAATAATTAGTCTGGTACTAGCTTTCTGGCACCAGGTAACAAGGTTATGGAAGCGGATTGTAATCACTTGGCTATTTCAGCACAGTTCCTATTGTTTTACCCTTGAGCCGGCAATCTCAGCCTGAATTCCTGCTTTAAAACATCCAACTATAGAGCAATAAATTTGTAAGTCTTTCTGGATCGTCAGTTTAATATACAGCAGCACCTCACTTAACTCGTTGCAGTAAGTAGGTTACATAATTTGGACATTATACACAGTTACTTATTATGAATGCAGTTTTGTAACTCCACTGTTTGTAAAATTTGCTGACTATATATACCTTTTCTATGCTATTGCCAGCAACAGAAAAATTATTATAAAGACTTATGCAGTAATTAGAAACACTCCAAAGACTGCCATGATTACAGCGCAGTACTAGAAAATTTCTGTTTTACGCCATTGCTTACATACTTGGACGCTGCATGAGTCGGTGGTCATTGTTGTACCTCTGCACTCTGTTAGATTTCATAGTGGATGTAACATGGAATGTCAACAACTTCCCCATCAATATAGTTTCAACTTTGATGTTATATGATTGGTGGAGTGAAGGACATTTCAGTGAAATGTTGTGGGAATAGACTTTATACGAGATGTGACTGTAAATGAAAGACATGTATATGCCCATATACATGAGCATTAATCTTTTTCTACACTTCCTGTTTGCTTGTCCCCCTCCCCCCCTCAGGCCAACCCGCCCTGCCTGCTGTCCACCATCCAGTACATCAATAATTTCTACACCAGCCGCCTGACTGGGGAGGAGAGTTACTGGTGGATGCAGTTCACAGCGGCGGTGGAGTTCATCAAGACCATCGACGACCGCAAGTGAAGCGGAACCGCCACCTGCGCGCAGCAGACTGCGGGGACGGTGCAGCGGGGCGGCGGTCCGCTCACCGACCAACTGCTCCCCTCCTTCCCGCAAATCCCGCCGACCGCAACTGCGCCACACACTCCCCTTCTGTATAGCTGTACATAGAGCAAGAGACATTCAAAGAGGAAAAATGTGATCATTGGAGAGAGCAAATTTTATGTTTTTCTGTAAAAAGAGGGTGTTACCCTTAACTCATTTTGTTCCCCTTAAATCTTCTCCATCTCTTTTGATCACAGTGGGCTGCTGCCTTCGAATTTTATATATTTAAAAAGATGAGAAACTATAGCTATACATAACTGAAAATGAGATCAATCAGATGAAAAGGGACCATAGTTCAAATTAATGCGCCTTTTTTTTTTTTTTTTTCCTCTTTTGGGTGAGGTCTGCTATGAGTGGGTGCATGTGCTTATGTGGAAAGGGGATTCTTTACAGAAATCTTTACGCTTTTTCTTTATTGAGATCCAGTTCATAACTTGCACCTTATTGGACCTAA
Organism: Scleropages formosus; assembly: GCF_900964775.1. Taxonomy (NCBI): domain Eukaryota; kingdom Metazoa; phylum Chordata; class Actinopteri; order Osteoglossiformes; family Osteoglossidae; genus Scleropages; species Scleropages formosus. Next base: position 20,850,005 of record NC_041822.1, read on the forward strand.
TTGTTACAGCATCAAGTTACTTGACTGAGCAAAAACCCACTTGCTCATACAATTTTCCATCCAAAATAGTAAAGTTTACTGTTGTTCCTTAAGAGTCAATAATTTGGCAGCTTTTTCCTTGAGTAGCAGATGAGTACTTTTTCTTGCTCTCTCTGGTTCTCTGACCTTTCCCAGGTGTAGACCATGTTTCATTCATCCTTTCCAAAATCAAGTTCCCTTTCCTTAGTGGCAGCGTTCCTTTATTTATGTATACTATATGTATTTATTGTTAACTCATATTTAATGTTTTGCTAGTTCTTTTTCTTTCTTTTCCCCTTTTTTAGTTAGTGCAGGATTTATGTCCATTCTTGAGGTGGCGGAAGCGAGGGGTTGGACAGGGCCCATGTTCAGTGTGTTGTTGAGGCTGAGTGCGATGCTGTGTAACCTCAGCTGACTTCCTAAACATCAGGGATCAGATATGCTCCACTCAGCCAGATCCCGCAGCGCGCCCTGCAGCCATCTCTCAAGCTGTCACTCATTATGAAGCAGTGCCTTGTGGAACTGACCTGTGCAAAGTGCCACGGTTGTGCGAGCAACGTGAACATCCGGGATCTGGGATCTGGGGATGTGTTGGGGGATGTCATCTCCCTCACCACCAAAGTCCCTCCCAACAAAATTGTCCCAGTCATGTGAGCTGTTACCCTCATAGCCATCAACCATTCGTCAGGTTCTTGCAAAGTCCTGGTCATTGTTTTAGGCTGCTTTTTCAGATTGCTTTTCTTCAGTGTGGCTCCTTGTTTACCTCTAGGTTCCATAAGTGCTCAGTCAGTGTAGAATGAAAGCATTTAAAGGAAATGTTAAACATTTATTTTTATTTGGGAGATTTTTGAAATCTGGCATGAGTTTCAAAAGACTTTCCATAAATTACAGTCTCTTCGGTCATCACAGGAGGTGAGGGCACATTTGGTCTCTTGTTGCACTATTCTTAACAAGGCTCATTGTCGTTAAAGGTCATGGTTTCATTCAACTGAAACATCTCCATCCTGGTGGTCCTGTGAAGAAAACTTATCCTCAGTTGAGCAAATTGGTTGTTGAGTATCGTTCCATGCTGTATGTTTACGTTATCAGAGTGGCATTTAAAATGACAGACTAGTCAACATGAGGTGCTGTGTCACCCATTAATATAAGATGTAAATATATCAGCATGCAAACACTGATTTAATTAAAACTCTACCTCCTTGCAAGGTTAAGAAAAGGGACTGTTAAAAATTATATTGTACACTGCTGCTTTTTCTTCCTTTTTTTTTAATTTTTTTTGAAGTGGTGTGGGGATTACGGAAATTTTGTCTTTATTTTCACTTACTTCTGCAAAAATGGAAACGGGAAGCTGCTTGGTAAATTGTGGATCGCCATGATGCTGCCCGTCTGAGTCACAGCTTCGTTCCAGTCGCAGCTACAAGAACGTTGGCAATAGGAACGCTACTTCTGACGTTTATTTGCACTTTTACTAACATCTATCTTTAGTTGTGTTCTGTAACTTCTTTTTCCCCATTGTGTTAAAGTATAACACAAACTGGTATCCTCTAGTTGAGGTAGTGATGTAACCCTCCCCGGGTTACTACAAAACAGTTTTCTGTTTTAGGAAGAAAAGGAGGAAAAAGATCAATGTGCAATGCCTTTTTCACGCATCATTTACGAAAGCCAGATTGAATCAAACCTACCCATTAGCCAGGTTTTTTTTTTTTTTTTTTATATGTATTTATTTACTTCTTGGTTTATTTGTTTTCCAAAGTGGAGGATTATTCAGCAAGAAGCAGAATGTGGTGTTTTCTGTACAACAGGACACAGGTTTTCTTTCTTAACATTCTCTTGGTCATGCTTTCGTTTTGTTTTGTTTAAAGGTAGATAAGTAGAAATACAAAGCTGCTGTTTTTTTAATTGTATATACATAGACATTTTGCTTCATTGCTGAAAAGTTGCTATGCATACTGTGTCCTGAAGAATTGCATTGAACATTCGATTGTAAGTGGATGTGTGAAAGGTCAAAAACAAAACATTTGTTCAAATGTAGACATACTTGGATTACACTCAACTCCAGGTTATATAGTTGGAAGCCCCCCTGATTTGTAGAAGTTCCTTTGTAATATGTTCGACTTCCTTTTCAAAGCAAATCACTGGGAAATGTACAACATGTCAGGTGGAGTTCATGCCAAAACTCAAGATCTGCAAGTGGTCAGTCACACGTGGACTACGCAGAGTGTTTTTGTCTGCTGTAAGGTTATGGTCACCTTTCATTTGCTGGGACCTCCTGAGATGGTTTTCAAAGCTTGTGATCAGCTAATCAATTTGGTGACACAGGGTTTTCTGGTTTTAGGTGCTTAGAAAACATCTCCACAGACATTACCAGTAATGCAACTCTAGATGATAGCATTGAGTGCAGTAGTTTTGGATAGTTTGGTTATGGTGTCTTCAGTAAACAAAGACTTAAAACAAGTACAACAAAAATGTAGATCCTTTTGCTGCTTTTGTACTTTTGAAAACGAGTGACATGCTCACAAAGTATAAATTATGCTAGGATTCAGGCTGGGGAATCAGACTGCATGTACAGTGTTTAGGGTAAACTCCTGCAGGTGCTCGCTGCAAACGGAATTCCAATTTCAAGAGCAATTGATCAACAGTTAAACATACGTTTCCTTAACAATAATGCATAGATAATTTAGCACCATGACTTGTCACTCAACATAAAGTGACTGCTAGCACCAAGATACCATTTACAACCTGTTGGCATAACCTGTCAAGTAACCCAACAGCAAATGGAAACAGGAAAAACATAATTTTACATCCCATATGCGATATAACAATCTGAATTCAGGTTTTGATGTCTGGCCATAATCCAGTATAGCACATACGTAGAAATTTGCTGTTGCAAACCAATAATTGATGCAAACATATTGAGAAACAGATTGCTGTGAGTGTGTACATTGGTGTGAATGTATGCCTCAGTGCAATGTTTAATACTCAACATTAAATTTAGACTAACTTAACGGTTTGATGTTCCTCTGTTCTGTGGGGGAAGAAGGCTAAGTAAAAACAGTGAAAGAAGCATTTTAACCCATATAGATTAATATTTCATAATATGGTGCATATTGGGGAAAATATATCCTGACTTTAATGTGATTAATGTATTATATCATTCTATACAAATAATTAAAAAGATTTGTTGGACTTTCCATGTTTTCTGTCTTTTTTTATTTTATTTTAATTTTGAAGTTACATCCCAAAAAAAAATTCAGGGAACAAATTGACATGACTTCAGAATTCATGTTCTTGAAGGCTAATTACAGGAGACTTCTTCCATTTGTAGTTCATAATCAAGATGATGGGACTTTGGTGGGTAGAACCTGTCCCACTTCATAGACCTATACTGTACCTCCTCCTGCATGTTCTTAATTTATTCAGCTAGAAGTAGCCAAGGAAAAGCCAGCACATGGTAAATGGGGAAAGGATGTTACCAACAAGGAAAACACTTAACTTTGTCAACATGATCAGTTATCTATTTGTGCAGGTTGTATGTGAGTTTAGTCAGCAGGCTAAATTGGGTTCAAAAGTGATCCTGTGGTGCATCACTCAGGCTATGGGGAAATAGTGAACTGTTAAAGACCAAACTCTTCTGGGACCCTTCCAACAGTATACAGAAAACAATAAAATATTTTATATGCACTTTCCAAATAAAATTCCATCAGAATTTAAGTTTTGTGTTTTGTCTTCCTGGGTTCTGGCAACCCAAAGTCCTTTTAAAAGTGTTAAAACAACAGTTTAAACAAAACGCTAGAACAATTATGTAAGCAGCTAATATATTGATTCTCACTTCAGAGGGAAGGGAAGAGAGCTCATGGAGAAGTATTTTTAAAAAAATGCAATTATGCAGTTACGGCTTTAATTTTGAATGGAATTGAACCGTAAATGCTGAAAATGTTTTGACAGAATGTGTTCTTAATCCACTCTTCGGTCTTAATTCCACATCCGCCAGCAAACGTGGTGGGGGGAAAAAGAACCAGCATTCAGACAGGGTCTTCTTGTTTTCAAGGTGATACAAGATGTGTTTTTTTTGCTTTTTTTTTTTTTTTTGTTTTGCTGCTTCACCATATAAAGTGGGAACAGCTACCCCAGACCCCTTCTGACTGTATACCGCATCATGAGAAGTCAGTGTCGTCCATTCGATCACCCATCCATTCATTATCCGTAACCGCTTATCCTAAGGCTGGGTCATAGTGATCTGGAGCCTAAGTGCCCAAAAACATAGGGCATGAGCCAGGGTGCATCCTGAGTGAGATGCCAGTCCGCCACCAAGGAACCATACACACGCACCCACTAAAGGCAATTTATATTCAGAGATTTATCTGAAATGCATTGTGGCCTGTGAGAGGAAACCAACACGAACATCGGAAGAACCAGGAAAACTGCATTCAGTGGAATCCAAACCCACTGACCAGAAGCTCCAAGGAACCAGTGCTACCAGCTGTGGCACCATGAATAACAAAACGACGAATAATTCCAGCAAAGTCTCAGTCCCTTGATGTGTAACATTTCTTCTCTGTCACTTGGTAGTATCTCTCTCCTTCCAGCCACTCTCTCTTAAAGGTATGAAGAAATCGTAAACTGAATGTTGACTACATTAGATATGTGCGAGAGGACCAGAGCACGATCGGCACATCTTCGCGCCTCACCGAACATCTAATTACTACTGCTGATATCTGTACTTGGCAGAATTGTAATCAATGGTTCTTCTCATCTTGTATCGCCCCCTTGCTCATACCCCTCTACTCATTTTAGCCTAATTGTAATCTCTAGTTCAAATAATGGCCCAGTGGGGTCCCTACTTCTCTCTGAGCTAGTTTCAGTTGGTTCATTTAAATTTAAATTTTCTTGATTTAAATTTTCTTGGTCGTGAGATAATGCGAGCCGTTAATCGATTTCCCGTGCGTTTCTCAACGTAAAGACGCCTTTCGTCCGTGGTGGTGCGTTTTTAATCCGAGCTACACAGGCGCTTGGATTGAAAATGCCATAAGCGCTAATAGTAAATGAGGAATAATTCAGTAGTATCTAGTCCAATGTGTAAATACTTTGTGGCCCTGCGTGCGTGGCGCAGGGTCAGGAGGGAGCTCAGCAGCAGGGCGGATGGGGGTCGACCGGGTTCCGCGCCGATGTCAGGTTGTTGAATGAGGATATAAACAGCCTGGGGGCTCGGCCCAGATGGCTCTGAAATCACAGATAATAAGTCCAGCACAGCGCTCGCATGACTTCACACACTGGTGCGCACCGCACGCCCGCTGTCTCTAGGGGAGGGAGGATGGCGGGTGCCAGCTTCCCCCTCCTTCGCCCCACCCCCTCCCCCTCGTTCTAACTCGTGTTCATCTTCCTTTGGTTGCTGCCCTGCTCCCATCCGTGACTCCGGCCCGGCAGCGTTGGACTGCGAAAAAAAATCCCGTTGTCTTTGCTCCTTAGCTCTCAGGTCACCGTTGGCCAGCTTGTGCCCCCTGCTGGTTTCCAAATGGCTACATGCAGAACCAAGAATGCAACGAAGCCCTACGAGAAGCCAGCAGCAGGGTGTTGAACGCTGCCACGATTATTCGAACAAACCGAAATACCTAAAAACTGCATTTAAATAAGCCTTACGTCACTTCTAAATTGCAGGGAAATAACCAACAAATCCGATCTGTACAGATGTTTCCTGCTGGGGACTTGGACCTTCAGAGCGGTAAGGTGACCGTATCTCTTGCCAGCACTCGGCCGGTTGAGGTTGCCAGACGTGTCACGCTGGCTCATGTTATCTAGCAGTGTGAATCTTTACTAGGAAGCAGGGCAATTAATTATGCAGAAATAGAATTTTGATAACAAGCAATGTGTCATATCCGTCCAGTTTCTTTTTTGCAAGTTTTTCCCATTTCATCCTTTGTGTTAGATAAGTTTTTACTTGCTAAAAGTACCCATGCGATCAGAAGCGATTAAAGAATATTGCTGAACAAATAACGCAAAATGCTTGGCTGAGATGTTTATTAACATGAAGACTTTCATTGCGAATCAAACTTAATTACTGTTGATGTCTTTTGATGGTATTCAGTATTGGCTTTTTTCTTCCTCAAATTGAACTCATACCACCTTGCAGCACAGCACTGATGGAAATAATTTATTGCCAAGAATAAAAAGATGCACTTTAAGTAACAGGAAGGAAGTAATGTTAGAGGCAAAGATTTGTTTTACCAGTGGAGCTTTTTCAGGGATTCATGTTAAAATGATGCTCTCTGCCTAAACACATGAAGAGCAGGGATCCTTGCGTGTGACCGGCATGCCATAAGATTTTGGCCTGTTTCCATCCATCAGAGAAGTACATTCCTAATTCAGGCCCATTTCTTGGTCCTCAGGTGTGACCTCACTTTGGTCACACAGATTCACTAAACTTGCCTGGCAAACAAGTGAGGTTAACCGACCCTGATTTGGAGAGAAAGAGAGATTCTGAAAAAATTTTCAGCATTTAAGAGGAGGTTCCGTTCCGACAACCCTGTCAGAAGTCGACTATTGTCGCTCAGAAGTTCCCCTATAATGTATTATCTGAACCAGCCAACCAATCTCAACAACCACTTGTCCCGAGCCGGGTCGCAGTGAGCCGGAGTCTATCCCGGAGACACAGGGCATAAGGCTGAATGAGGGCACACCCTGGACGGGACGCCAGTCCATCTCAGGGCCTCAACTAGTCACCCAGGTACACAGTCAGGAGAAGGTACCGGAGCAATCGCAGGGCAGACACTTGGCTCAAGGTCACTACAGCCGGAGGCAGGGATTGAACCAGCAACCTTTAGAGCCAAAGGCAGCCGTCCCCTTATTAGCTGAACCATAAAGACATATTAACAATTATATATATATATATATACATATATACACAATAAGGCATGACTGCTCAAATTTATAATAGAGCATTTTTTCCCTATTTACTTTCACACAGTATTTGTATTAAAATATACCAGTATAGTATGATATATAGTATGACATCTACTAATAATATTAATAGTATAAATACTGAACATTGGCTATTATTTTCCCCTGATTTTTCTATTTTTAGCACCACCACCAGAACACTTGCCTTTTCCCTGGCTGGCTATTTTTTTTTAAAAAAAAAAATAACTTCAAGGGAATCACGAAAGAAAAGTAAACAAGAACGCAGTCGCTGCTGCAAACCCAAACACTGAATAAGAGCCAAAAACCAAGAAACGTGAGGTCCATGCGGCAGCACGGCCAGCCGATGTTATCGTGGAACAGATGGAGCGGAAGTCGTTAGATGTTACAACCAAACGTCGGGACCTAAAAATAACATAAGGTTGATGGGGAAGGTGGTCGTAAATTCGGGTGGTTCTAAATTGCGCGTCATAAGTCGAGGACCACCTGTAGAGTTGTCGTTATTTAACCTATGTGTTATCCATCACTGATGCCTAACACTTTGTTTTCCTACTTAAACTTTACATCCCCCCCATACAGCACAGATCACCACCTATTCAAAAAGCAACTTGAGTTCTGAACTCCCAGCCGGAACCTGAGCTACTCTGAACTTGACCCAGTGTCTGTCACCGTTCTGCACATGGAGCTAATGTGAAAGCCTAGCTGTCACAATACTTTCATGACTCATAAGCAATTCCCAGGACTAAAGAGGGGATTTTCTCCAAATGACATGTTTTTATCAGGAAATTATGGCAGTTCTTTCAGAAGTCAAAGTTAGGTATTAGAGATCCAACAGTGGCGCCTCTGAGTGAAGAACACCGTTTCTAAGAGGCTGATAGTTTAATAACTGTTGCAGCTGAATATTAATATTTTTTCTGGAATAGTAAGATAAGGCCATTGGTGGAATCTGTGCATCGCTCTCTGTCAAGTGTCATTGGACTCTTGAGCCGTTGAGTTGAAGTGGGAGGGGAACTGGTACATAAGTGGCCTTTTCCAGATCTTTCTTAGAACTGTGGCACTAGCGACAACATTCAGATTCCACACACACTATACTGGGTCCAGACTTATGCCCAAATGCACACCTCAGGCACCACGAGGGGTCAGGATTACTGCTGCACCACCATGCAGCCGGTCTCTCATAGGCAACATCATACGATGGCTGCCATTCACTTCTTGACAGGGTGTCAGAAAAGAGGTTGTCAAGAGAGGCTGACCTGACATTTACTTATTTAGCAGACACTTTTCTCCAAAGCGACTTCCAATGAACTCTATGTAGTGTTATGAGCCCACACACCTTATTCATCGCGGTGACTTACACTGCTAGATACACTACTTACACTGGGTCACTCCTCGATACATCAGCGGAACACACACTCTCTCTCTCTGTCACTCACACACTATCGGTGAACCTGAACAGCATGTCTTTGGAGTGTGGGAGGAAACCAGAGCACCCGGAGGAAACCCACGGGGAGAACATACAAACACCGCACAGACTGGGGATCAAACCCAGGTCCTCTCTTTGCGGCAAAGCTCAAAAGATGACGCATAAAAGGACTTCTTTCTGAACATAATCTCGACAAGAGGAGAATTTTAAGCCTTGACTTTTTTTTTTACTTTGTTCCTTGATTATGTCAGCGCAATATGGGCTGTATTAGACATACCTCCAACAAAAGGCTCATTCAGGATGGATATACAAAGCACATGTCTGCGCAGTGAGGCGTGCGAGATGCGCGTTCATCTCCGCTGGGGCCAACGAAACGGAGCGCCGGTCCTTCTCCTCCAGGTGGCAGTCACAGCATTCTCGAGGATTACCTCCATCCAAACAAAGAAAAGCATCTGGTCGGGTTCAAATTACGAAAACTGCGAATCGAATCAGTTAGAAATGAGACATCTCCCTCAACTGCGACTTGAAGGAACTCTGACTCCATAGTAATTTTTTGTAATTTTATAAAGAAATAGTAACGCTAATGTAGCGTGCTGTGATAAAATCTGTTGTTCTGGGATATTTCATTCATTTCGTGTCTTTAAGGTTAAAAAAATGTTCAGTTTTAGCCATTTATATTATTGGCTGTTATTGATAATCGATGCTGTGTCATGATGACTGAACTAAAAACATATAACGGCAGCATCTACTTTCTCTTTATGTTTCTTACTGTCACAGGCAACTCTTTCATACACCATGGTACTCTTAGGACAGTAATTCAGGGTTGGCACCTTGATCAAGGGTACTACAGTGTGGGCGAAGAGCGGGATTCAAACCCATAACATGGTGATTGCCACACCGTCTCAAGTGCTACACTACCTCTGTATTTTTGCAGCCCAGTTTTTTGGTTAGAATAAATAAAGTGAGCAAGTTCTCTTCACCGGCTGGAGGCTCTAGTGTGGACAGTGATGTAGGTAAGTCTCAAATTATAAAAACTGTCACTTTGGATAAAAGAGTCAGAAAAAGCAATTAAAATTACCAAGCTTTCATAACCGATTATGGGCGAAACCTGCAAAAAAAAAAAAAAAAAAAGCTGCAACTATGGAACATTTTCCTTTTCTGGTGTTTGAATATATAGTCCGTAATTTATTTTCAACCACCGAATGGTGACATTAATGTGTAAAGCTGAAGATAGCCATGTTTACTTTTGCACACATTTATTGGAGGGATTTGCAGGCAGGGAAGATGCTTGAATATAAATATGATATCATGACTTGTACAAAGACAATATTTAAAACGCTATTTTGCTAGTTTGTTATTAATAAATGAGATTACAGCTCTTATCAAAAGGCAATCTGTTGCCGTATTATTTGTCAGCAGATTTATTTTAAATTACATTTCATCCATCCACGGATTTTAACGTTTTTTTTTTTTTTTCCAGTATTGGTTTATACGTTTGTGCTTTAAACGTTCTTTGAGAGGAAGCCTTTTACCAGGGGCAATTTCTAGCAAAAACAACCTCCAAGTAAAAAAAGAACAATAATAATAAATAAAGGAGCATATTTTATCAATTAATTAAGGGTTGGCAAAGACAAAGAGCAACTCAGCAGGCAATGTCCGTGACATGTGGACCTGAATTGGCTCTGAAACCCAAACTGATGTGAACCACATTAATGCTTTTAGTCGGGCAACAAGTGGACCCATCAATCTGCGCCACCTAATCTAATGGCAATAATGAAAGGTGAGCGTCGCCATTCATTAGAGCAGGTCCACCGTTAGGGTTGCACTCCATGCAAAGTAGCACAGTCTGAGCTATTTACAGATTAATACGCATTACCATCACCGAGCGGCACGTTCCCTTTACAGGAACCATAAATAAAAATACACGCTGGGCTCATAGCTCTTCTACCATGTTTTCATTCAGATGTCCAGTCCATCAAAATATTGCTGACTAAGCAGTTCTAAATTAGTCCTATGCAAAATGTCGTCAAACGCAGCCACACGGCCTTAAACCGTGAGCTCTCTCGAAGAACGAATGTTTCAGATATGCTCCAGTATGTAATGCTTCCAAATCGTTTTCCGCTGCTGCTGTCTGTCTGCAGAGAAAATAAAGTATAGGATACTTAGAATAACGTTGCGTTAGTTTGTGACCGCTTGCATGGTTTTCATTTACATTTGTTTATTCAGCGGATGCTATTTTCAAAAGCGACATCCAATGAACTCTATGTAGTGTTAGGAGCCCACACACCTTATTCACCGTGGTGACTTACACTGCTAGATACACTACTTACACTGGGTCACTCATCCATACATCAGTGAAACACACTCTCTCTCTCTGTCACTCACACACTGTGGAGGAACCTGAACAACATGTCTTTGGACTGTGGGAGGAAACCAGAGCACCTGTGGGAAATCCACATAGACACAGGGAGAACATGCAAACTCCACACAGACTGAGCGGGATTCAAACCCACATCCTCTCACACCACCCAGGCACTGTGAGACAGCAACGCTACTCGCTGTACCAACATACTTACACATCCCAACCCACAACCCAGGAGGGGTGAAGCACCAACACTACCCATTGTACTGCTGTAGCCACGAGTAAACTCCCACTAAAATGAAGTGTGATGACTGACAGTTGACCGGTAGGTAGGTATCCATTCTTGGGCTCCACAGAGACAAGAAGTTCACATTTTCTCGATATGATGCAGACACCCCTCACCGCCATGCCTCCCTCTTCTCTCTACCCGACCGCAGGTTTAGTGATTCTCGCGCCCTTTCAGACTCCAAACCAGCAAGCGGTGGAGGAATCAGAAATTTTTTAATAACAGGCCCCTCGATCGGGAGAGTCGCTTCACTGACCTCTGCAAAAACAGGCCCAGGCGCAGGGAAGCCGCAGCGTGTCAATTAAAGAGGAGGCGAAATGAGCAAACGTCAAATACACATATTAAAATCCAAATGAAATAGCCTTGAGCGTGTGGGAGACGAGCAGATTAAAACAGAGGGGAAACATTTTTTTTTTTTTTTTTTTTTCCCCCGCCGGAGGTGATAAGCCTTGTTAATAATGAAACGCTGCTCCAGACCAGACAGGGCGCTCTCAGCACTTACAGAGGGTTAACAAAACAGCAGGTCAGGCCCTGGTTCTGGACCAGGTCAGAGCTTCTCCTTGACTCCAGATGGTGTAATAACATTGGTTCATTGACGGTGAGACGGGCCATTTTGGGCTCTCGAGAGAAACGCGCTCAAAAATGGGAGCGTGCGTAGCCTAAAACATGCCCCGTCCGTCCCTTCTGGTCCCTAATTATCCGCCCATCGCAGTTTCGTTCCAAGAAACAGGAGCAAGTTGAACCGGGTCCCGAAGCATTTGCAGCGCGAATCATTTCAAGAAACAAGGTGTCGTACCTTCTTCTCACAATGCAACTGACTTGAAAAAGAGTTAAAAAAAAAAAAAAAAAACGTTGCTTTTGTTGTACTGAAATTGAATTTTACAGCAGCTGTGGAAGGAATATTTTGATATAACCCTCAGAATGTTTTGGTACTGTTGGTCTTATGTGGAGGGGAGTGCGGTGGCGCAACGGGATGGACCCGATTCTGCTCTCTGGTCGGTCTGGGGTTTGAGTCCGGCTTGGGGTGCCTTGCGATGGACTGGCGTCCCGTCCTGGGTGTGTCCCCTCTTCCTCCAGCCTTGCGCCCTGTATTGCCGCGACCCCACTTGGGACAAGCAGTTTCAGCCAGTGTGTGTTTGTGTTTGTGTGGTCTTATATGATCTATCATCCCCAAAGTATGTAAATATATTTCTAATGAATTGTACTTACACCATCCTTATATTACTCCGACGTTTACCTGCCACCTTTGTCCAAGGCGACTTACAATATAGTAATACATTTTAAACCAAGCTGCATAATTATTTACCAATTTATACAGCTGAGTCAATTTGAAGGTATGAATTCTGGTTAAGTACCATGATGAATCATGTTGCAACAGGAGCTGTTATTCATAACCATGGCCCTGTGATGGCATTGTGAGGGCTCGCACCGCAACTCCCCCTGCTGGTCCCTGGTATTATTTACAGAGACCCTAGTATCGCTAGCAAAGTTGCGCAGGGCTATAGGGGACGATCTCTAAATCACGATGCAGAAAGGACCTTCTTCTCCCTTTGGAAATTTCCCACGTATCTAATCATCCATCACGACTCACAATAAAGTCAGCGCTGCGGTAAAGTTGCCATCCAGATTGCGTATGTCAGTCCATAGGCGAATATAACCCGCCTTTTTGTTTTTTAAGCGAGAATCGGTTGATTAATCTGACGAATAACTGATGCACTTTGTGCTGACAACTTTTCGGCTGCGCGGCTTCAAATTTCGAGCATCTTTTTCCACCATCATTAACCATTTGCCTCTCGATGCCCCCCGAGCTGTCAGGCGCTTACCTGAGTGTGTGTTTTGACTCAGAGGAGCATCTCTTATTCATAAAATGAATAAATGTGACTCCGGTTAATCTGTTTTAACAAATAAGCGAGTGCCTCACACTCATGCTACGGTGTGTTTTTAATGTTCACATCAGGTCCTGCTAGCAGGAGAAAATAGGCATGTCCTTACAAAGCAATGCATGGCTGGATAAGTCGCTTCCCCACCTGTCAAAATAATACTTGAAATTCTAATACCATACTGAATAATATTTCGCTACCGTAGCAACATCTACTGTGACATGGGGAGAAAAAAAAAAAAAAACAATCCAGTTCACACTTTCTTTTGTATCAGTCACTAAGCACTACTTTTCATTGTATCCACATTGCCTTGGTATGAAAAAATGTCCAAAACATTACTGTGTATTATTATCCTACTGCATATGTGCTTTTATACTGAACTCAGTTCGAGAGCCATCCATAGGCTGGGCATGTGGAAAACAGATATTGTTCATTGCTCATTAAATATCAACACGTTTAAATCCTAAATGATGAAAGGGGGGGGGGCAGTGTATAAAAATGCAGATGGGAGAAGTAGTTGATTAATGTATCCAGTCAGTCTATTAATTGCTGCAGCCCTAATTATCACCATTATGTTTTTCCTACCACTCTTTACGAGCGGTACTAGTCACTGAAAGTGAATTATAAGCATTGTATAATTGTATAATTGTCTATCTTCAATGGCAAACACACGGTTTGAATGTGAATAGTGTTCAAATGTGTATTGCTTGGAGGAGAGAGGCATCATACCGCGTAAACTAATCAGGCGTGTGCGGATCGTGACGACCGTGATTTTGACCTTGAACTGAGCTAAGAAATGGATTCTGCAGTTCCTAGTATTTGAAGGACTGCTTTCATTGCTGCACTACTTACACTGATAGCCTTTCAAGTTCTAACCCTCCTTAGAAATAGACCTTTTCCTTAGTTCATCTGTCCACCGGTGGCACAGTGACCAGTGCTACTGTCTCATAGTGCCTGGGTGGTGCGAGATGATTTGGGTTCGATCCCTGCTTAGTCTGTGTGGAGTTTGCATATTCTCCCTGTGTCTGTGTGGGTTTCCTCCTATCCTCCAAAGACATGCTTTTCAGATTCACCCATAATGTGTGAGTGACAGAGAGTGTGTTCCACCGATGTATGGATGAGTGACCCATTATAAGTCGTGTATCTAGCAGTGTAAGTCACCGCGGTGAATAAGGTGTGGGCTGATAACACTAAAAGTGTCTGCTAAATAAGTAAATGTAATCCACCTAACCATCATCAACAACTGCTTCCCCAGTGCAGGGTTGCAGTGGTCCAGATCCTATCCAGGAAGCACAGAGTGCGAGGTAGGGTAACACACGGGACAGGACTCCGGTCCGTCACAAAGCAATCACATTCACTCACACACCACTACCACAGTTGCCAGTGTGTCTGGAACACATGTCTTTGGACTGTGCGAGGAAACCAGAGTACCCAAAGGAAACCAACACAAAAGACAGAGAATGCACAAGCTTCGCCAAGGCCTTTCAGCTCATGGATGTGTTAAATAACTTCCCTTCACCTGCCTCGACTGTTTATGTCAACTCTAAACAGTACAGGTGTCAATTACCTCTGTTCATTTGTGACCCACTTTGTTAATTTAGACTAATTTCATTAGACAAAGGTAGCACTGTAATCAGATCTAATCACCCTTGCGAGGAGATGTGGGCTGCAACACCAAATTATGCCGTAGAAATGGAAATATAACAAGAGCGAAAAGTACTTAGCCATCAGATGTTAATGGCGACAATCAGTGGGCAATTACCCCATTCGCTTTGGCACTTTGACAAGTGCAGGTGCGTTTATGTGTTTTTCTCACTGGAACATGTATCTGCACATATTGCCAAAGAGCGACTTATGTCCGACTAGACTTGCAACACGGGCGATGCTAAAATATCTATTTGCATACTTTTAACACAAAGTAAGAGCCAAGGGTACAACACGAGGTGACCTCCCTCGGTTTTTTGTTCACAGTGTTGCAGGTTTGATTCCAGTTCCTTAACTAGGTTCGATCCCCACCTCCGGCTCTAGTACCCTTGAGCAAGGTACTTACCCTAAATTGCTCCAGTAAAATTACCCAGCTGTATAAATGGGTAAATTATTGTAAGCTTGTAACCGTCACCTTAACATTGTAAGTCGCTTTGGAGAAAAGCGTCAGCTAAATGGAAAATGTATTCACGTGCCAGGTGGTGCTGTTCATACATCCAGGAATGGGAAGCCCTCAAAGGAATTCGGTGTATTCATACTGATGTCTTGACCTCTGTTTTTTATGTCCTTCGGTGGATTAGTAGCATGATTTGTTCAAACTGCTCATCTGTAGTGTGGCATTGTCTCCCAAGGGAGGAGGAGACTCAACGAGCCTCGGTCCTCCTTACCCCCGTCCTCGCCGAACCCCCCGAGCTGCTGAAATGTACTGTCGTGGTGCCAAGGCGGCATTAGCCATTTGTGTGTCCAGTTCCTGACAGCAGGCCAGCAAACTGCAGAATCTTGGATCTCCTGCGAGTCTTTTACAACCTGCTGTGTGTGTATCTCACCACCTGATTATGACCGGTTTGCCTCCGCGAAAAGCGCAGCATTCTCTTTTATTCATTTAGCTGAAAGAGCTAAAGCACAGGGGCTCATGTGGCTTTATTATGTTTTATTGGTGCACATGAATAAGAAGTTATGTATTTACTATAATTACTAATGGAAATACGTGTTGGCAATATTGTTATCCGGAGCGGTTTAATGTGACAGGAAGTTGTTGACTTAGGCGTGCCATTATTTTTCGTTATTTAGACAACGCCGAGTTGATTTACAAAGCTGGGTTTGTATACTAAGCTATTAACTGTGCAGTGATTTATATTATATTTATTTATTTATTACATTTAATAGTATAATTATCAAATGTATTCATTTAATATATTGTTTATTTATTCATTTAGCTGACGCTATGCTTTCTCCGAAGCGACTTATATTGTTAAGCTACCTGCAATTATTTACCAGTTTATACGTCTACTTCTACTGAAACAATTTGCCGTACATGGCTGCCTCAAGAGGACTACAGCAGCAGGTGAGATCTGAATCTGTGACCTTCTGATTTGAAGGCAACAGCTTTAACCACTGTGCTGTCACCACCCCAATTTACCCATTTTTACATGTGGGTAGTTTCTGCAGTATCAATTTCGGGTAAACACCTTGACCAAGGGTACGCCATCAGGAACAGTGATTTGAACCCAGGTCCTTTGATTACAAGGCTGTGGCTCTAACCACTAGGTTACCTGTTACTAGGACTCAAAGAGAGTGCTTTCCTTTGTCGTTCATTATGATCGGGAGCTGTTTTTCCTGGGAAAACCCTCGGAGTTTACAGTGAAGTGCAGACTTCCGCAGCTGTAACAAACCCTGCTTCAGAGTCGGAAAATGGTCCGGAGAGAGAAGACTCTTTCATCTCACGGAGTAAGCAGGGGACACGCACCGAGAGACGAACCCACAGATGCGGCGGGAAGAGGCGGGAAGCGGCGTGGCCTTATTCAAAGTGACAATGATCTGGGGTGAACGTGCAAAGCAGACGCCTGTTATTTTGATTTCTGTCAGGGTTCATATCAGGAATCAGCTCTGAGTCTGAGACCAGAACTGACTGGAGACATCAAATTGGGTGAGTGTGCGTTCTGCCCTTGGGGTAATAAGCGATCCTTATTTTGCTGTCCTGGTGCGACTCGCCGGGGTTCTACAACCTCTAGCCACAGGTGAAGGTGCTTCAGGTGTCTCCGCTACTGGTCTCGACTCCAAGACCATGATGTTGGCTCCTCAGGACTCGAGGAAGTCCGACTGGCGATGTGCCCGTTCTGGAAGTGAGCTGTCCTGACACCGCCGTTCAGCCAACCGAAGATGTCACGTCAGGTCTTCGTCTCGGCGCGCACAATCCGCTGTTTTTTTCATGGGATGGACGTCCAAGAAGATCCGTGTGTCATCGGATTAGCATCCCCTCTGGAAATATTGGGAAATATCGTCGCAAGCACAGTCGACGGCAGACAATGTCCCAGGGTTACAACAGCCAAAATGCTACATAAAGGTCAAATATAAGGGCTCGCGTGTTCTCGAGGAGCATGGCTAAAAGTCCCGGCTTAACATATTGAACGTATTAAGGTGAAGTCAGCTGCCTCTGTGTGAAATCTGGTATATGTTTTCCACTTCCAATTCATAATGTTGAGCTGGTAAGCAAACGTTCAGGTGCATTTAAAGTGTAATGGACCCCATGTGCACCTAAGAGCTGCCATTACACTGGAATTTTAAAAAAAGAGAATACGTGTACCAGCAGCTCTGACAGGAGATTACATAGGCTTGTTGCCCGAAAGTGACGAGCGATGGTGAAAACAGTAATAAAGCACATGCATACTTTCTGGCCACTTTGATAGGTTCACCTGTCCACTTACACATACAGCTCATAATACACATTAAGTTTTTTAATACCAGCTAAGCACTGTTAAGCGACACAAGGTATTGCTGCTGACTAACGCACACCACTCCTTCTTGGCCAGTCTAATCTTTCTCAAAGACACTTCCAGCAGGACAATGTGCCCTGGCACAAATCACACTTCATCTCAGGATGGTTTGACAAAAATAACACTGCCTTTACTTTACCCCAGTGGCCTACACAGTCCCCACCTCTTGAACCGATGGAGTTTCAGGCTGATTTCTGAGCCAAAGGCGCTCTCATTTTAAATGAAATACTCAGCCTGTCCAACTTTGTACCTCTCCGTATTTTACACAGAAGGGAACTTCTGCACCTTCGTGCAGAATTGAACGGGAAGTTTAGCGCTGCACAGGATCTGCATAGCCCCAGGATGACAGGGTGATATCAGGGCTGCACACATTCAAGAAGCAGTTGGAACTCCAGAAGGGTATGTGAGGTTAAATATATCAAGGCGTGGGGAAATATGGGCAGAGGGCACACGGATGTGCGAGGACTGGTTGATTGGAGGGATTTACGGAGAGAGAGGGCAACAGGAGGGGTATGGCCAGCGTAAACAATGGTGGATGATGTAGGACGAGAAACCGAGAAGGACATAAAGACAGCACCCAAACTGAAGCTGGGCTGAGATGGCTTTACGTGAATGATTGAATCCAAAAGAGCACATCTAAATGATTTAGATCCTTGTAAGGAGAGAACAGCAAGATGTGTTCTGTCTGTCAGGCAAGAGGGTAGCTGACAGATTTCAGATGACGTTCCCTTGCAACCTTGACTGTTGAGCAAGGGGCAGCAGATATCATGGTGTTTGAGCATACGGACATATAAATGGATGAGAAAAAATCATTTGGCATCTAAATAACAAGAAAGGTCCAATGAGAAGATTGATCACTGACAAAATCACTCATATGATGAACATTGGTGCATATAGTGAAAAGAAACCAACTTTACTTAAGAATCACACGTCTGCAACTATGTCTCTCTTTTTCCTAACGTAATGCACAAATTGTATATTCTATGAGATGTACGTCTCTTTGGAGAAAAGCGTCCGCTAAATGAATAAATGTAAATGCAAATGCAAATGTAAAATTTCTGTCATTTGTGTCCTCAATAGGGGACATGAGTAACAGCACAGAATCAAGTAATTTCATCATAAAATTATTTACATTTTTCATTTAATTTGCATTTTTTGGAGCAACTGACATAAATACGGCAGCAAAATAAATATAACTTAAGCAAAAATATGTTCCAGTGCAACCATATCTTAGTGTTGTCGTTTCTCTCTCCGTTATTGTTGCATATTAGCTTTGGCTAAACGTACAGAAAACAAGGTAACAAGTTAATAAGTACAATTCAGGTCCCAGCAGTACATTAAACGCTGGCTTTCTGGCACCAGGGTAGAGGAGTAATTGAATTCTGGGGACTGAGGTTCCATGTAAAGAGGTGAGTCCTTAGCTGGCGACAATAGAGAAAAGGTTGCGTCAGGTGCTGGAACCTGATTTAGCCGTTAGCGGGGATGGCTCAACATGTAACAAACTCCAGGATGGACATCCCTAAGGGTAAAAATCAGTAAGTGCCCAGAGGAGGCAGTCAGCGTGATTTCTCATGGTGTTCTGGAAGCATTGCAACCCTGAGTCATTCGTAGCTCCATAAGCCAGAAGCAGATTGTTAACCCTGATCAGAGTCATAGCTGACAGTCAGTGGTAGGAGGTGAAAAACAGACTCTTTGTATGAGTGGGGAAGCTGCCCACAAGGAAGTTTATGTAGCCTGTAAACTGACCTTTTCATCTCCAGCGGTGCAACTGTCTCCATCCCCACCTCCAAGAAACAAGGCATCGCCTTTAAGTTGCAGTTCACCTTTTGTTCCTCATTTTTATTTTACAAGAAAATTTTCAACCGCGATAGCTCTGGGTTCAGGCCTTTGTCTGCCCAGAATACAGTTCGAGGAGGGTCTGAGAGTAGTCCGAGAGGTATGACAAGAGATCTGCCAATCGGATAGGCTCAAGGAGAAGAATGTATCCATGCCTTCACCACGCTATAATAAGAAAATCCACATACAACCAGCTCCGAGCGCCTTGCTTAGACAAGTCGTGTTTGAGGGACCCTTCACTACGTTAGCGTGGATACTTCTACTCACACCTTCATTAACTTCCAACACACGGGTGGATATTGCTTCTAAAAAAGCCAGACCACCAATTCGCTAATAAAGTCATTGTTGTCGGGACAGTACATCGACCTCTAGCCAGATTCTAAAGTGGTCTCAATGGTATGCTACGGGGAACTTTGGGTTTGTCAAAGAAAAACATTTCCAGCTGTGACGAACCAACAGGCACCCGATACCACGCTTCGACTGCCAAGGAGAGTTCGATCAGGATGACGCCTCTGAAAGTAGGGCATTTAGCTGGTGTATCCAATAACCCACCCAACTTCACAGGTTGTTTCATGTTCCAGAAAGGTCCCAGATATAAGGCGGCTGGTGACATGCGAATTCCCTAATGCCGCTATCTCAGCACAGCAACCGGGCAGATTATATTGCCCTTTGTGACGTGTGTTTTGCAGCCTGCTCCAAAGCATTGCATGTCATTGGCTTATAGGAGACCAGGCAATCTTCAAACAGCTAAGTGTGTGAGCAGTTTGCAGGTCTCGCTGCAGTGCATGAGAAGCAGATCCAAGCAAATTAACAAAATGGAACTCCTTCTCCCACCTGATTCTTCACCGTCTTTGCAACAAACTCACATCCTTTGTCTCAGGTGCCCTGCTTTTTTGCTGCTTTGCAGCACGATAGAGGGACGTACACCTCTTCAAAGTGATGGCGTGCAGGACACAAGACAAGCAGGACCCTCAGCAGGCCGCTGCCCCTGGTTGGGAGGTCAAAGAATCTCACAGTTTCTGTTCCGTAAGAAAACCTACTCTAGTTTCACTCAGGCTTGGCACCTTGCCGACCCCGAACGTGTCAGCCTTCCCCGTCTTAGCCACTCCGTCCAGACGTCATCATTACTAACCCAGGGGAGAGCTGACACTGTACATTTACAGAGGATTTCCAAATAAAACGAAGTAAACAAACAAGAAGTGAAATATATTTTGGTATGAAACGTCTCCTTCTCTTGCTCCACACGCAAATGTCAGATGACATTATGGAGCATATGGAGACAGCGCAAGAGAAGGACAAGGCGTTTTCTTTCCATAGTGTTGTACGGTTCGAGCGAAACTGATAAATTGTAGATCGTCACACTCCACTTCATCAAACCCAGATGCCCCACCCGCCCAAATCCTAAGTTTGTTAATTTCACACATTTCTTGCATTTGCAGCTTCCTTAGCCCATTATTTTTGCTCAATCACAAGAGGCATTGAAACACCAGACTCTGACAGACCCAGATCAAAAATTATGAACATCTTGCAGGAGTTAAAAAAGGAGGGGAAAAAAAAAACTCTCTTGGACGGCTCACATCACTTTTTGCACAAATCAGGACTGTGGCAGTGTGCACCAAGTTACGGCTGGTGACAGGAGATGCATGAGGTACATATTGTGCGGCTGAAGTAGACTTGACAAGTTGTAGTTAGCTGCCAACACGGGGACCTGGAACATGGGGGGGGGGGAGCGGGGCGGCTTATCAGCACCGCAGTACCTGATGTCTGGGCGGTCTGACAGCCTCCCAGGCCAATCAGGAGCCATGGGAAAAGTGGAGGTCTGCAGCTACATGAACCGTAACGTCCGTTAATGTCTGTTGCCCCGTCCATCGAGGCTCCGCCCATCTGGAGATTATGCGTTCGACATGTCATCGAAATCCTTTATTCACCCTGGTGGCACAATCCTATTCCAGAAACTGCACGTCAATGCGTTTGTCTTCACACCGAAGCAGATAATCCTACAAATTTACTGCAACCATAACTCGATGATAAAAATCCAACGTACCCATAAACACAAAAAAGTCGTAAAAAAGGAAACCTAAACCGAATGCAGTCATCGTCTCATGCGGCAAGATTTGTAATGTATATTCTAATTCCTCGCCTTAAATTGGAGAAATAAGCATTTCAATGTAAATTTATTCAAAGCCAAGGAAAGAAGGGGGTGGGGGTGCCGTGAGACCTGCCAGATTATGCATAATTTTAGTGTTGCGGCCCTCATTTCTACATCAAGCTCCTGCCGTATTGCCTGGTCATTAAATGCTAAAATAATGGCAACCTCGCAGCTTCCTCGTTCTAATTGCCCCTCCATAAAAAGGCATTCTCCAGACAATAATGATGCAGCGAGCCCCCAGCTCACTCCTGCCTGTTAATAAGATGGTATTTCTAAGGCAGAGGACGAATCCTTTGGAAGGCAATTCCCTGTGTATACAAGGAGGAGTGACTCCTCTCGCTTCCTCTCCTTCCTTTGTTCACACGTTTGTTGTTGTGCGCCTCCGAGCTGGCAAATAACCGCGGAGAAGGTACTCTTCAAATATCCAGAGGAGCGGAGGAATCCGTGCCCGTCGCGGGCAATTTCGAGATGCCGGCGAAATCAAAGGGGGAGAAAAACAACTCATTAATAAAAGTTGCTTCTGTGCATCTCCAGTAGGCTCGGCAGTCAGGAAGGAAAAGAAAATGAAAGCGTGCTATTTTAATGAAATCCCTACAATTTTTTTTTTCTTTTTTTTTAATTGCATGGCTTAAAGAAGAATCACAGCGTGCTTTTCAAAGAAAGATCAATATGTTGTGTATTTTTTTTGCTGGGGGTCAAGAGATTTTCTTTCTCTTGAATTCGGCGAGATCTAAATGTGTGCCTAATATACTGGCTCTTCACAACCGGTCTCGATGCTTCTTATCACGTTGGCTTCTCCCACTTGGCATATACAGTAAATCGGGTTTTTTCCCCCTTCTCCAAGGCGGTCCGGCGGGCTGCCCCAGATACAGCCCTTCATCCGTGCAGTTCCCAAAGCATAAACACAAATTCAGCTTTCTCACTTGTCTCATCTGTTAGCTATAATGAGGGCACAGGTGGATTTGTGGTTAAGGGACTGGGCTTGGGACTGAAATTTTGCTGGTTCCAGCCCAGACAGGAGTGTTGCCCCTGAGCTGGCGCACAAGCGGTTAACCCGGTGCTGTAAGAACTCTTGCTTTGGATAGGAGCATCTTCGACAATTAAACTGTGTTCCCACAATGGGCTTGGGATCTGAATTCTGCTTCACTCAGATGTACATTTCTGGCTCCCTTTAACTGCGAGCAACAGATCATCAGGAGAAGCTCATCAGGTGTTGGAGCGAGAGCCCAGCTCGCTGTACCTCTGCGGACCCACAACTCTAAGGCAGCTTGTGTATCTACCACCCCATACTCCCCATGAGGGTCCCTACAGGGGGCTCCGGGGGTCCGCGTTGCTAAAGAGGCAACCTCGAGTAGGCTCTCCCGCCCAAACCTTCTCCAGCTCAGACGCATAACCACACACCATCCCTGCATCCTTAAAACACGGAAATTAATGACAAGCTCCCCGGCCCCTCGTTTATAATTGCTTCATTATACCATCGTGTTCTCCTGACAATAATGGTGTTTGCGATGTATTTCTAATTATGTGGCATTTTTTTAGCTCGTTATCAGGGACTTCAGGTTTTTCTAATTGAGCGGGATGTAATGAGAGGCGAGCGGGCTGCGGCGTCTCTCGAGGGGCGGCGCTGCGATGCGACGTGATGCACTTTGGTCTCTCTGAAGCCCCGCCCATAGCACAGGCTCCTCCTCCCTATCTCGGCAATGGGAAAAAGCCATCCTTTGAGATTCCAGAGTTGTGAAGCTTCGTGCAAAGACGCACATTTGAAAGAACGCTTAATTCCTCACGGAATGTGATTAAAACGTGGTCTCGTGTTTACGGCACGTGCCGCTCCAGAAAGACCAGGAAACTTCTCACCTACAGACAAGACAAACGTGGAAAAAAAAGGGCTGGGCAATAACGATCAACACTTCAGTTGCCGTTCGCGGCAACATTTGGGGATGCGTCTGGCAAAGCTTTCCTCCTCGATGATGATGATGATAGCGCCGCTAATATCGGCCTTCTTTGAAATGGGATTTAATTCAGCGACAGGGAGATTAAAAACCCGCGCTTAATACCCAGCAGGCCTTCCTGCTCTTTCTTCATGGTACATTGCCGGATATGGATAATGACATTACAATAATTAAAGAATATTAAGAATAGAGAAGAATGGTGCATAATGGTGACCACCACTGTTATTTCTATTTGAAAAATCCGCTCAAGTGTGAAACAATAATAACCCCCCGGGAACGGCAGTGTCATTTTTATTCTTCTGTATGAAAAAAAATCTCTTGCTCGCTCGCTCACTCCTTTCCTCCCTCCCTCTCCCTTCTCTTTCTCGCTCCCTCTCTCTCTCTCTCTCTTTAATTTTGCTGTTGCAGCATCTAACCGCCGCTGCTGTCTGAAACCTCACAGGCAGACTTAATTAGTTGCTAAGAGAAGGCCGCTGTTAGCGGGAAGCCCCCTTCGAATCGGCGCGGGCTGTGGTAGGCTCCAAACTTTGCTAATTATCAGGTAGTCTGTAATTTCCCCTTCTCCCCAGTGGCCCTTGACAAAGGCCTCCAAGAACAGAGAGGATCCGAGGAACAATAAAGTGGAAGAAATAGGAGGAACAATAACGAATTAAGCAGTATGTTCATGAGTGTCAGTGTGCTGTAGAGAGAGCAATCTCAGCTTATGCAAAGTTATATAATGACAAAAAAGAAGTTAGTTTTTTTAAAAATTGTCAAATTATGAGTCGGTCTATCCGTTGCGTTCTCTTTTCAAGTGCTGTATTTACAGACACCAAAACATCGAGAGAATTTTTCCGTAAGTGGTAAGATACTCTAGTTTGCATATACATTTTTTAAATCTGTGAGACTGCAGCCTCAAGACTGATAACAAAAGCGGAATGAAATGTTCGTCGAGGACAGGCAGAGCTTTGGGTTATAGGCAAATCAGGGAGAACCTGTGGCTACCACCTGCAACTTAGCTGTAGACCCAGGTTCAGGAACCTGCTCGACCATCTATGGTGACCATCCGCCCAGATACGGGATGGATTATCAGCGTTTCGTGATGAGGCACATCGGTCATTACTTCCAAATTAACGATCAGACATTTTATTTTCTGGTGTTCCCCCTTGAAGACTGTTCTCTGGAGTAGTAATCCAACACAATCAATAAACCGTTTGCTCAAGACAGCTTCTGTGAATTCAAATTTGAAAAAAAAAAAAAAAATCTAATTTTGAAAGATACATCACACATCACGGTATTTTCGTTTTCAATTTGTCTGATTTAGCTAACTAGGAAAGACGCAAAAGACTCCAAATGAAAAAGGAAGCATTAACTAAATAGTGCACGCGCTGGCCAACGGGCGTCCAGCCTAAGTGGAAAAGACATGACTTTTAAAAGGAACCCACAAATCGAATAAAAGGAAGTACGATGCGTGTGCGGAGGAGTCCCGCCACGTTCGCTCGACTTGCCACTCAGCTTTGATTTGCCAGTGGCCTTTAAAGTCATCATGGTCAAATGTTCAAAAAGTCAAATATTCATCAGTCTTTCATCGCAGATGATTACAAGTGAATAATTACCCTTGTCAAAAGGAACCCACTATGAAAAGGGACGTATTCAATAGACTCGGGAGAACAGCTGAAATGAACTGAGAGCGAGGCCTTCTCTAGCTAATTCCACTGTGATGAAAGCATCCTTTTGTTTTAGTTTGGCGCAAAAAAAAGCGTAAAAAACTTAAAAGTTAAAAAATACAAAGAGCCGCTGGGTACTGGGGTGGGCTACGACACAGTGTGCTAATGAAATAAAAATCCGGAATGTCAGATTACTACCATGGCTAATATCCCTTCTAGGGTGTATCCCACCTCACACCCTATGCTTCTAGGAAAGGCCCTGAATCACCCTGCACTGGGCAAGTGGTAATTGATAATACATTTACATTTGCATTTATTCATTTAGCAGATGCTTTTCTTTAAAGCGATGTGCATCTCATAGAAAATACAACGTGTACATTACATTAGGAGAAAGAGAGACATAGATGCAGACGTGTCATCCTTAAGTACAGTTAGTTGGTTTCTTTCCACCGTATTAACCCAATGTTCATCACACGAGTAGCTGCATAAAACTTAATCCGAATACCCACAATTCCAAACCACACACACATGCACACTGGCTGAAACCGCTTGTCCCAAGTGGGGTCGCGGCAAACTGGAGCTTAACCTGGCAACACAGGGTGCAAGGACACACCCATGACAGGATGCCAGTCCATTGCAAGGCACCCCAAGCAGGACTTGAACCCCAGACTCACCAGAGAGCAGGACCTGGCCAAACCCGCTGGGTCATTTCACCCCCGAGCCCCCCAGCTGATTCCAGATCACCTTCCTAGTAATATTCTTAGATACATATAAACATTTCTGTACATTACAGGAAGAGCTGCGTAAAGGTTTATCTGGGCATGACCTTAAAGTTACAGTGCATGAACATTTACACCTTACATGAAGTTAAGAGATGATGGGCGAAGTGAGCTTGGAAGAGGTGAGTTTTAAGACCCTTTTCAAATATGGACAGAGATTCAGCAGAAAAATAAATGGATAAATGAAATATCACATTAAATTTCTGCAATATTTTTAAAAACAAGGTGGGGAGGAGGGGGCAAACATCGTTAGCAGGGAAAAAGAGCCCCCTTCCCCTTTGCCAACGTGTTTGTGACTTCGAGCCAACCTGTCCATCTACGGAAAAAAAATGCAGACGTGCTGGCTGCTCTAGGGGAAACTGCATCTTGGAGGAGGGAAAGGGCTTGCTGCCCAACCCGTGTCCGCTGGCCTGGCTTTGGGTGATGCCAGGGGCATCCCCTCCTTGCCCAGCGGCAGGGCAAAAAATACAAAAAAAAAAAAAAAAAAAAAAGCCGAAAACACATTTGATTTAATTGTCCCTCGGAGGCGCGCGGAATTGAGGCCTAAGTGGAACACCGGCGGCCACAGTCTCAGGGGCAAGGGGCCCGATGTACGGAAATGGAGCTCGACTCTTGTCTTCATCTCATTTGAGTCGCGCCGGGGCCCGGTCCGCGGCGGAGCGTTCGGGTGCGGGAACGTTCGGCTTTATTAACCCCCCTAAGCTCACGGCACCTAAGGGAGGTCAGACATCGGTCGTTAAAAATCTATTGTGACTCGAGCGGGAAAAATGAATAAATGAGGGCATTACTTCGGAGCGCACGCGGGAAGGCCGGCCCGTCGCTGTTTGTCTAATCGAGTGCGCGGGCCGGGAGACGCAACCAGGGCTGACGTGCACATTTTATTTAAGTTTTTTTGTCTGTCAGAGGAGCTTAAATGCATAATGAACCAAAGGAATGGTGATCTGAAATATAATCCCATTACACTGATGAAATTACAGAGACGGCGAGAGTTCACAAATCACACTCATTGTTTTCCATCAGGAACAATGCCCCCGCTGAGGCTCGGCCGTGAGGCGGAAGTACACGGGCGCAATGAATAGTGACAGCGCCGTAACCGGATTTAAGGCGTGCGCCACGGCTCGTCTCGCCTCGCCTCGCCACGATGCGCGGGCCTGCGGTCGGGGAGGGGACGACGCTTGGCGGCGCGTAGGCCAGGCCTGGCCGGTTCCATAGTCACTCCTCGCAGTTAGTTCCTTGATGACGTTCAGCCGTCGATATCTACTGGACTTCACGTGTCAAGACCCGACATGGAAAGGACAAAGACGAGGACAGTCTGTGTGTCCGTCATCAGTCGGACGTGTTGAAGCGTTTTGCGCACTGATAAGGGCAGTAATTTTATGCTCAAAAACGGCGAATTTTTTTTGAACAGAATGGATCTCAACGTTACGATTCCCGAAAATTTATTCCGAACGGAACATTTAAAACTCCACGCTGTTTTACAAGCATTTCTGTTTTCCTTTTTTCCACATTGCCTGGCAACCCAACACGAACGAAAGATGAGCGATGCTTTGATATTTTAGTTTTATGGACGCTCGCTGCGCAATCATATAATTTAATCTCAAAGAAGTTGCTGCTGTTATGTGAATCCTTTACAACCGCTGATATTAGCCTTCGATAAGGGTGGTTTTTTTTTTTCTTTTTTATTATTTTAAACAGCTAAGCCTTGAGACGAGGGTGGAAAAACTTTGCCCGCAGAAAAAGGCAAGGAACTTTTGCTGTTTTCGGCCCCCGCCCTTCCTCAGCTGCTGCTTTAATTGGGGGCCTCGTTTGCCCTTTAAACAACATAACGTGAAACTAATCAGACTTTAAAAGTACATCTTCCTTTAAAACGCTCACCAGTTTTAGCATTAATGAAGTGAGCCGCGCTCGGCGGAGTGTTCCGGAGCGACGGGGTGGAGCTACAGTATATTTAGCCCAACTCCCCTGCTGCTCGAGGAGTTCGAAAATGCGTCTGAAGACAGAAACTTGTATCTGGTTATTTGAGTTTAATTGGAGGTGCTGAGTGATGCGGAGCAGGGATTTAATGTGCTCCCCCGCTGCCAGGGAACAGCCGCTGGCCGCTGAGACGCACACCCGCCCGCCTGCTCCTGCCACTGCCGGTGCCGTCACCTGTTGGGTAAAGGAGTGTTGCAGTGTATTCACTTTTTTTTCCTGCAAATTTGCTATTCACTCGTTATTATATTACTGTTCGCTCTTTATTATATATCTTGCGTTATTCCTTACCCTTTATTGCATTGAGGTTACTGTTTTTTGTTTTTGTTATTAATCATTCAATTTTTCTATTATTTTTATATTTATTATTCTTTCTTCTTTATTATATTATTCGCCATATGGTATTAATCTTTTTATCTCACTGCATACTACTTTTTCAGATATGCCTATGGCCTGCTGCAGAAGTTTCTGGAAGACGATGCCTCTCTACTGGTAAATTCGCTTAATCTGGATTGGGTAAAGAAGACGTTGCGTGGTCTTTGCATCGTCCACGAGGAGACGAGGCAGGTTTGGAGCCACAGGAAAACATTCAGGGTGCACATCGGTGATGGGTAGCGTCTGGTGAGGGCTGTAATAAACCAAATTTTGAAGCTTTATTGTGCCTCGCCATTGAAACACCAAGGAATCTCCCACTGGAAAAAGATCAGTTCTGAACAGAATGGCATGAAAATACAGTTAAGTTGGAGAAACAGAAAATAGAGCAGATATGACCAGATTGATCCGGCATTAACATTTAATGATAGTGGCAATATACCGTACATACGGTCCATTTTAACGGAAGAGATATACTACCTCACAACTTCATTTCACCTACATCCATACATGATGGGGGGGGGGGAAACATGAAACGAGGTACTACTGTTTCATTCGAACATGCAGTTTCTTCAGGGTGCAACGATGAATTATGCAAAGCGAATTTCTAAATATTACATTTATACTTATTCATTTAACTGACACTTCTCCTCAAAGCAACATACAGTTTGAAGTTTCTTAGACTTATTTACCCATTTATTCA
Organism: Scleropages formosus; assembly: GCF_900964775.1. NCBI lineage: Eukaryota > Metazoa > Chordata > Actinopteri > Osteoglossiformes > Osteoglossidae > Scleropages > Scleropages formosus. The sequence goes on from NC_041822.1 coordinate 20,878,769, forward strand.
GCTGGGTAATTTTTACTGGAGAAATTTAGAGTAAATAGAAATAATTCGCTCAAGGGTAAGACAGTGGGAGGTGGGATTTGAAGCCAGGCCCTTCAAGTCCAAGGGGTGGGCTGTAACCACTATACCACCTGCTGCCCCAGCTGTATGATTCGTACAGAGATTCACAGGTTATAAAAAGAGCAAACTACATTTACAACATGGGTGAAAATTTTGAGGACGCCTGCTGGGAACGAGCGTCTTTTCACGTTGAGCGGTTAAAAAAGACCGAGCAGGAAATGAGCTCGCATGTTTGCTCAGCTCTTCTGCAGCACTTCCCAGAGATGTAGGACACTTGTGGCTCGCCTTGCCTTCACCGTTCCCACCAGTTTGTCCCATAAAGATGTTTCTCAGGTTGCCCAGGTGCGCACGCACACCTTTCCCTGGTACTCCTTATAAAAACCAAGACGGACTGAAGTGAGGGCCTATTAAGTTAGCACGCAGTTCTACGACGGCGATGATCGCTTTGTTTTGCGAAGGACAACCTGTACTCCAGCATCCAGTGCACGTTCATGTATTCTGTATGATAACCGATGTGTATTCTGTATGATAACCGATGCATGTCCTCATACATGAACGTGGGGGCGAGCGCCTTTGATCTGCATGACGTGCGTGCAATGACACACGCTATGAGAGCGACGCCAGATTGTAAAGAACAATGCTCCGATTTCCCACCCCCACCCCACCCCATCCAAAACAGTTCTGTCACGTCCTGTCCACGTTCATCTCTGCGCCCGGCTTGCCGGCACGCCTTTATTCGATGTGACAGCAGAGGGCCGGGGACTCTTTCTCCTGGCACCCCGGTACACGCTGCTTCGACACTTCGCTCTGAAGTGCCACATTAATTCTAATAAAGCCCGGCTCCGGGGGTGCCTGCGGAGAACGGGCTGCAGAGGGGGGATGGGGTGGCGGGGGGGGGGCGGTATAAATACCCGATTTAATGAAGGAAGGCGGCGGGCGCAGGTGGCACCTCTCGCCCTCGGCCTCCTGGGTGACACCGCCGCCACCGCCGGTCCGGGGGGAGCGGTGGCGGAGATTGCATTTTAATTACCAGGTATCCTCGTCCTCTGGACGGGTTGCAGCCTGCAGGAGCGCGCACTCACACGTGTGTTCCTGCATGCGGGTGTTTGGGGCTTAATTCTCATCATCCATCTTATCCAAAGACGTGACTCTTAAAATCGGGGAGAAAAAACACAACTTGATGCTTTCAAGCTATACTTGCGGGTGGAAAGTGGCGGAAAGAGGCGGAGTCTTCGGCTGCTGATCATCTATTCGTTAAACGTGAGGTTCGCGGTGTCTGAGCTGCACCTGGTTCTCTCCTCGGCCGCAGATGCGGTTCCACCAGGAAGATCTCCAGCACTGCTGTGTATTTGCAGCTTTTGACCTTGAGGGAGGTCCCTTTGTTGCCCATCAACAGCACATCCCAGATCTCTCCACCATTATCTGATGGGTGGCGGGTGCAGAGCACACGTATATGCGAGCCGGTTTGTGTGTGCGCGTTTAGAAAAGCAGAGGACAGGTGAGTTCCCCCCCCCCCGTCCCACCCGGGGGACGCCTGCGTCAGCACACCAGCGCAGATGTTGTTGCTTTGTCTCGGGCGCCGGCCCAACGGGGAGCAAGTGCTCATTAGCTATTGTCTTCCTCTTTCTGCTGATCCCTCTGATAGATGCGACGGCCATTCGACGGCTGCATCTTAAAAAGCACACCCTCCGCAAGGAGCCAGGCTCATGCCGGAGAGGCCCACGCCTTACTCATTTACAGCAGTAAGCTACCCACCTACATTGATTTACCAGGGTAAACATGTTGCTTAAGAGGACTACATGAGGAAACAAGACTTGAACTTGCAACATCCACTTTCAGAGGAAGCACTTTTACCTGCTGTGCTACCAGCTATGTCTTTTACCCAGGTTTGAATGACCCACATATTATATTAAAATTTCACAGAGCGGGTTCTTGAGTCTTCCACAGTGTAACTCAAGGAAGTGACTCTGATTTGTTTCCTGACATACGTGCCAAAAAAAGTGTCTAAGATGCGGTGGTTTGAATCTCGGGTTGAAATGGTAAGGTGCGCCTCTGACCCAACGTGTTAAGACTCTGCACTTGAGATTGCAGCGAGGCCACTTGGTTGCTTAAACATGACTGAGAAAAGCAATAAGATAACTGGCAAAATCTTGAAGACATTTGAATATGAAAACTATGCAAAGGAGTCAATTATGGCTGAGTGTAAAAAGGATAATAAAATAATATATTCATTCATTTAGTGGATGCTTTTCTCCCAAGTGACTTAAAATGATTTTTATGTAGCTGACACCATTTATCCGAGGCTTCTTAGAGTGCTAGATACACTACAGTAAACTCTTTACAATCATTCGTCCATCTTTAGAGCAGAGCGGTGAAACACACTCATGCTCCCACACATACGAACAGTGTGGCCTGTTTAGAGCTGCCAGCTCATGTGAAACACATTTTAAGACTGTGGGAGGAAACCAGAGCACCTGGGGGTTATGCATGCAAATAGGGGAGAACATGCAAACTACACACAGAATGAGCTGGATTCAAACCTGCAGCCCAGGAGGATTTTTTTTTTCTTCGGGGTAGTTGGGGAGGGGTTCCAACGTGGATGTTATGGAGGAGGGTCAGCAATACTGGAGCTTCAGGTTTAGAAAAGCATAGAAAGTTCAAGCGCACGTTCTGGAATAAACACTGGAAGACACTGACGCATGGTAAAAGTAAACACACATGCACAAACGTGCAAGTACAAGGCTGAATAAACAAACAAACAAAGATGCAAACATATAAAATGAGCTCACTTTCAGACACTGCAGTTGGGAAGCAGGTGCTTGGAGGGGGACTTTGGGGACAGAAGGCACCGTGCAGCGCACACACACACACGTCCACACACACACCCGCCGACTCCCTGCAAAGGCCTCCGAATTATTTATCTTATTTGCTTTTTTCCCCTTTTTGTCCCATCCGGGCTTGAACACATTGCGGAGCCTGAGGGCAGAGCGGCGGACAGGCTGCGCTCTCCTCAGACGCCAAGCCCGGGGACGGGGGGCAGGCGGGCGGGAGGGAGGGAGGGAGGGCCGGAGGGCCGGCGGGTAGCGCGAGGCACTGGCACGGCGGACCAAGCAGGTGTACGATCGGGAGGTGCGAGCTGCGAACGGTGCATCTCCTCCACCGGGCAATGTTGCTTTTGGATCGGGAGTCGCTTTGGCCCCTTCCCAGGAAGTGTTTACACGCGTTGGGGCCTTTCTCTGCGCGAGCCAAACCGAAGCCCCTCCGCCAATCTGGCAAGGGACGATTTGTTTAGCCTCTTTTCCACCCCTCATTTCCATTGTGCTTTTAACTTAATTTAGCTAATGTAGTCGAATCCTTGTATTAATAAATATTAATGGGATCTTGGATCTGCTTCTTTCGGATTGTAACTATTTGGCTTTTGTCGCCTTTTTGTGTTCGAGCGCACCTGGGGATTTGAGCAATTAAATTTTTCACTTGAGATTTCTTCTGTTCTTTCAATATAGAAAATGATAAACAAACAAAAACACAGATAGATAGATAGATAGATAGATAGATAGATAGATAGATCTACAGCCTATGGAGCCCGAGACTTTATGTTTGACACCCACCTGATGAAGGAGCTTACCCTGAATTGCTCTAGTTAAAAAAAAAAAAAAGAAAAAACCCTCCAGTAAAAATGGGTAAATCATAGTAAATAACACTGTGAGTCACTTTGGAGAAAAACACTAGGTAAGCATAATTTTAAAAGCAGTGCTGTAGCTTGGATGATTTCAGTGGCATTCATCAAAATGTGTCACATACAGGGTTGCGTGTTTTATTTTTTTCTACACATCCCCCCCCCCGACACCCCACACATCCACACCCACCGCAGCGAAGGAGCAAATTGCGCGTATTCCCAGGCACCGAGGGGTAGCCTCTCTAATAATCGTGGTGTAAGGAGCGTGTGGCGGACCTCTCCGCACTTTGGAATAAGGAAATGACACCAGCTCCCCGTGGAACCACCGAGGCACCGCGCATAAATCTCGAGCCGGCCGGCCAACTGCGGAAGGCTCAACCTCGGGGTTAAGATAAGAGACCATGCTGGTGGTTATTAAGTGAAAGTTTCCAATCGATAGCCAGACAGGCGTAATCAGGGAGGCTTTAATTGCACTGGGGACGACATCTATTGAGGTTATTGCCGCAGCTGTCTGCACGCGGCGTTCATTTCCAACACACCCCTCCATTTCCCAGCCCTGGTCCACATTAGCCCACGTGGCAGAAAAAGGGGACCGGGGTGACCTCACCTCTTCACCTCTGCCCCGTCATCACGTCATGCCACTCAGACTTGGCTCACGTTGGCCATTCATTTCACGCTAGCTCTTCCACGGAAGTCACTTATGGATATTGCGGCTGAAGACGCGAAGAGGAGAATGATCAAGGTCCATAAACATTAATTCCGTCTCTGGGTTGTGTGGGTGTCACCCTTTGGAATTCTGGGTGATCCGAGCATGTCCGCTTGCCGGCGCTCTCTACAGGTGTGGATGACGCGGCCGTACGGGTGAGTCAAATTCGGAGAAAGACTGAGCTGTCATTTGCAGCAGGCGTTTCCCCTGTTGAGATGGTTGGTTTGGAATCTGAAGGCAGATTTAGATTGCCTCCCTCTCACACACATGAACACACATGCAGACACACACAATATTCCATTTATCCCCCAGTCACTGAGCTGCAAAGGCCACCTGGCATGTCAATGAGATCCCCAAATTTGCTCTATCGTCGTGACGTCGAGCGGACTTCGCAAAGCCGTCGGCATAGAATTAAAACCCACAAAGAATCGGAGGAAAGGACTGGGACGGGTGACCCGACGTGAAAAAACACAGTACCTTGCTTTAAAAGGAACCATCGCTTTCAGTCATGCAATTTACTCTAAGCGGCACAACTTTCAGCAAAAACAAATTTGCAGGCAAAGGGCGAGGCGGGGGATGGGCAGGGTCAATAACAGCTAAGTTCCGGAACGCGGTCGCTCCAGCTACCGCTTCCCTGTCAATCCGGCGGGCGGCTCATTTCCACGAGCTGCCTGATGACCAGAGTCCGCGGGCCGCTTTGCTGCGGGGCGGGAGAAGCTCGTGTCATTGTCGCCGTGACGATGATGCGAGCGGATAGATGGCGCCGCATCAGATCCGGTAGATGTCACTAAACTGGAACATATGTTACTTAAACCGTAACGCAGGGATAACTCCGCTCAAAGACGGCTCGTAAAGCCGGAATTTATTAGCTCAAATCCGAGGTGATGATAACGCAGATAATTTTTAATGGAAGGTTAATGTGAGAATCCGAAGATAAAAACGAACCCTTTGGCCTTTTATCAGCGGAAGTTCCGCACCGCAGTGCTAAAACCTCAACATTTTTTTTTCTCACACACCGTGGGGTGTTCCTCTTTCATTACTTTTTATAGCTTAAGGCATAAAATAGGCGGAATATTTTCATGGCTAATAAAATCTGGGATCTTCGCAAGATTATGCAGTTCTCAGTCAACGGAGATCCGGCCCGCGCGCATTAGGCTGGCGGCCCAAACGTCTTCCTGGGTTTTTATTTTTTTTTCCCGTCGTATCTCCTGGCATTTATGTCCCTCCAGAGGATGGGACGAGTACGACAGCGTTACCGTCGCCCTCCCGCTCGGCCGGGACCCGGAGCGCCGCCCGCGGAGAGGGCCGCCGATCCCGGAGACACGCCTGAAAATAGGCCACACCAGAGAAAACACGACATCCACTATTTCAATAAATGAGCCGTCTGCCTATTTATTATTAATGATTTCCCAGCACACCCTTCTGATTAGGTTTGCATGCCGGTATATAAATGTAATTAATACCCGGGTGTGTGAGCACTGCGTGCGCACGTATGGTTTTCCTTCGTCTCCCGCTAATGCGTAACGAGATAAGATTTTAATGTTTACCAGGCTATCCGTGACCCTTTTAATCTTGCTGCTTTTTAGTACAGGAAGCCTCCAACGGAGGAGCCATTCATCAAAGTATCTCTTTCTTCGGCTCGCTTTTACCCAAAAGACACGTTCCTTTTATTTTAGCCGCTCGCGCCGCAACCGCAGCGTCGAATAAGCAGCGGAAATTAAAGTAAAAATAAATACAGAAAATGTAAAAAAAAAAAAAAATGTTATGTGCATCTGAGCCACTTCCCTGCCAAGCCCTGATGAGTGGGCGGGGCTTTATTGTGGCGAGGGGGGGGGGGGGTCACCCAGGAATTGAGTGACGGTGCTGTCAGTGCGCTGGTATACTGACGCTACCTGTACACACACACACACACACACACACACACACAGAGCGCGAAACGCACACCGGCTGTGCCCCCTCCCACTCTGACGGACGTCCGTGCCCTACTTTCCGAGCTAATTCTACACGGACCCCCCAGCTACGTGTGAAGCGTTGTGCCAGGGGGCAACGGCACAGGGTGTCACTCACAGGGGACCAGGCAGGCCTGGGGGGAGGGGGCCGACTGCGTCGGTTTCGGGTCACGCTGTGGGGGGGGGTTGGGGGGGTGGGGTGAAAGAGGAGAGGGTCGTCTAGAGGAGGGGAGGGGCGGGACCACAGGGCCCGTAACAAGAATTAGGGCACGCGGTGAAACCTGCACCTCTCTGTCGCACCTGCCAAGGGGGCTCCGTGCCCTCCGAAAGAGTCAATGTCAGACCGCAGGAGCGTAGCAGACACTCCGTCCTCCGTGCCCCCCCCCCCGCCGCCACCCGGCCGGCCGGCCGGCCCGCCATCCGTCGACGCGGCGCTCATCCCGCAGAACCGCAGAGCCACATCCGCGCCGTTTACGTAACGAAAAGCAAACGCACCGCTGAATTTCCGGTGGGAATGGAGAACACCGAAAATGAGCCAGCGGGCGGCGCAGTGCTTAGAGCTGTTCCCTTGTAATTGAAAAGCCGAGGTCTGGATCCCACCTCCCGCTGTAGTTTCTTTGATAAGGATGCTAACCTGAACTGATACAGCAAAAACATCCTGGGTGTGCAAGTGGGTAAATTATTACTATAGTAGCTGGGGGTGCAGTTCTCACACCATGACCGCAAAATCCTGAATGTTGTGAAATATTCAGACAGAAGGGTCCGAGAGCATCCCATCATACAAAAATGTGTACATTCAAGAGCAGTGTCACATCTAGAAGGGAAATCTGCTTTGTGCTGCTTGCGCACACACACACACACACACACACACACACACACACACACACACGCACACACACACAGGCACTCGCTGATGACTCATTATTGTTGTCTTCTTTGTTTTACACTGGCAGTGCTGTGAAAATGTGAGTGTTGCTGTAGGACAGACAGGTGTGTCACTGTTCGTACGGTCAGACTGCAGCTCGCAGGTGGCCGGAGGCCGTTTCTCCCAGCACGGAGCCTCACAAGGCGTCAGGGCGTCACGGTGACTCGCGGGCGGCCGCGGCATCGCCGGACCCGGAGCGGACAGCCGCCGCGGTAACAGCGGAGCGAGGTGGCGCCGAACTCCAATGTCAGGTGACCTACAAGGGAGGAGGATCACGATGTCGGCCCGTTGAAACCACGATGGCGGGGAACTGAAGGGAAGGATGGGAAACAGATGGTTACAGTGCTGTCTCTTGAGCACAGCAGAAGTGTGTGTGAGTGTGTGTGTGTGTGTGCATGTGAGTGTGTGTGTGTGTTTCCCATACTTTGAGAGGACCTTTTTGAAAAACATCCTTATCTAACTAGCCATACCTTTAGGGACAGCAGGTGGTGCAGTGGTTTGAGCTGCCACCTTCTCAAAAATCTAGGTTTGAATCCCACCTTCTGCTGTCGTACCCTTGATCGAGGTACTTGCCCTGGATTGCTCTAACAAAAATTACCCTCATCTGTAAATGGGTAAATCACTGTATGTACCTCAATGCTGCGAGATGTTCAAGTGTCCTCACAAGGGTATTTTTCAGGGTATTTTTCCCCGAAAATTAAAATTTTGATGGTGTCGCCAGTAAATAAAAATACTCCTTTGAAAGTTTAGTGAGATAAAAGTGCAGAAGAAGGAAGGAATCAATGTATAAAATGCCCACAAAGAGAGGAAGCTGAGTGTTTCTGTGTTTTTGCGTGTCTATGTGAGGATTTGTGGGTAAAAGGGGCATGGCCCAGGGTGATCAACATGGCAAGAGCCACCAACCCCCGTCTGAGCCACCTTTGAAGGACAGGGGAAGGTGACACTCACCACTGTATCAGATGAGCTACTGTTTAATAAAGTTCTCATCCCTCAGTCATCACGACAGCAGAGACGACGAAATTTCAGCCACGTGTGTGTGTGTGTGTGTGTGTGTGTGTGTGTGTCTCCACCACATCCAGGGGTAACCACTATGTGTTTTTGCTTTTGCTCTGGATCACCTCCTTTCATTCTGGGCACCAGGTGGCGTTGTGATTAAGGTCAGGAACTTGTAACCAGACAATTTCATATTTGAGCTTTAAACTAATCAATGAGACACCCGAGGGTGTGGGGTTGAGGCTGTGAGCTTGGCGCCGAGAGCTATACATTCAAATCCCACAAAGGGTAGAGCCGATGGACCCTAAAACAAAGTGCTCATTAACATCATTATCTTTACTGAGACACTTATAATGGTCTAGCAAGCAGTACAGTAGCACAGCAAGTAGCGCTGCTGTCGGTGTGAGGGGTTGTGGGTTCGATTTCCCCACTCAGGCTCAAAGGCGTTTGCATGTTCTCCTTGTGTGTGCTCTGGTTTCCTCCCACAGTCCAAACATATGCTGTTCAGGTGGATTGGTGACTCCGAGAAAGTCACCCATGGTGTGTGAGTGGCAAACAGGAAGTGTGTTTCACTGGTCTACGGATGAGTGACTCATGTAAAGTAGTGTATGTAGCGCGGTAAGTGACCATGGGAGAACAAGATGTGGGCTGACAACACTACGTAGCGTTTATTGGAAGTCGCTTTGGACAAAAGCTGAGCCTGACGGACCAACCGTGAAGTCGTGAGCGCCAACAAAATATTTTGTCCTCTACAGTGGACAAAATGAATGACTGTGTCAGTCAATGGCTGTGCCTTAATGAGACCTTTTCAGGTGAGCAAATGAATCACGTCAAAACCATAAGAACATTTTTCTAAATTCCAAATAATTTTCATATATATATTGAAAGTTCAGCTAAGCAGCTTTTACACGAGTCCGGAGTTGAAACACAGGGCAGCTCAGAATTCTCTCGCAATACGATAATTAAAAATCATTACGTTAATGATTAACACAAATTCCCTATGCAGAAATTGCGCAATAATTACAAAAAATCTTTAAAGCATTTGATGAATTAAAACGATGATGTCCATCCTATTTCAATACTCCTGCGACACAGTAAAAAGCAGCTTTCGGATATATTTCGATTATTTCTGCAAAGCTGTCTGAGGCACATCCATAAGGTCGTTTAAATGCTTTGAACGTTCTCTAAAATTTGCATCAGGACACAGCTTTGCGGCATGTACGGTTTGAAAGGCGCACTTGAAAACGTCCTCTACGGTGGACAAATTGAATGGCTGTGTTTAGGGAGAATAAAGAAGAGAAGGTGGTAAAGTTCCGAAGTGAAACCGGTATGTTAATGTGCTCATGTGGTGTTTTTGACAGGGCCGAGTAAAGCGTTTAGAAGGTGCTAGAAGATGGGATATTTTCCCCTCCCCGTTCCACCATCCCGCCTCTCAAGCGTGGTCTGCCAGCGGCTTTGCTCACCCAACAAGCCGACCATTTGAAACGGAACGCTTTCACATTCCAGCGCCGTCCTCCCGGTCTCGGCCCCTGATATATTAACACGCCTCAATGTAAATCAACCGCGTGGTTCGATAAACAAGCGGAACCCACCGTATGTAAATTTTCCAATTCCCAAATGGAGAACGTTACATTCCAGGGTTTAGCAAGTCGGCCATAATCAATTACGGCATTTAAGTGGTTACTCTCAGGTTTTTTTTTTTCCTTCTCTCCCTCTGAACAGTTTTTCAGAAAGGGCACAGCCCACTCTGCAGAGCACCCCAGAATCATGCATCTTTGGGAATAAAAATTAATACAAAGACAATATGTCAAAGGAGGGGGAGAAATGGGTTCTGCTAATGGATTTTCAACAGAAAACAGCTTTTATGCAATCAATCTTTTCATAGAAAGCTCAATTATTAAAGTAATTGTTCATCACAGTCTCCACATGAATTTACCTATTAGACATAATAAAAGTAAACATCTTTTTTTTGTCACTCTCAAAGACTGTAAAAGCTTCTGTTAACCCCTGCTTGGCCAGGCTGCCTCAAATGTGTCCGACACAGGGACAAAGTACTGGAGGTCGCCTGCGCGTCAAGCCCTCTTCGCCCCTCGGAAGGATGGTACACTGTCCAAGACTGGAAAAATTAATTTACAAGCAAAGGAAAGAATATTCTCTTAACTCCCAAACAAAGGCAAGAGATGTGAAATGGACCAAAATCCACCTGAATTATCATTGACATGTTAGGCTATATATATAATACCGTAACGGGCCATTTTGTGACACATTGCATTAGTTGGATGTTAACAATCTTTCTATATCTGTTTGTTTATTAGCAACAGAAGAGTATCAGGTCACAACAACAGAGACATAGAATCAGTATCCTGAGAAAGTGTTAGTACATGCATAACAGAAACTCTAACCCTAAATCCTATCGCAAATTTTAACCTGAGCTCTAACCTTAACTGTAATCCTAATGCTAATCTAAACCCCTACCCTAACCCTGATCCTAAACAAAATTTCAAGATCTATCTTGATTCTAAAAAAAAGGTGACCAATTTTTCAAAAGTCATTACAATTATGACAGAGGTCAAATTTTTACTTATTTAGAAGAACATTAGACACTTTGGTCAAACAAATATTTATGGTGGGAGATTCTGCTGCAGACCACAGCTGCAAGATACACTTGTCAAATTCAATGGTGATTGCACAGGTATAGAGAGGAGGGGAAATTCAAACTTTTTGTTGAACGCTCTTTGAACGGTCGAATGAACACCCATCCAGGAAGTCGTATGCGATCACATATTGATCAATCTTTTTTTTCTATTGTCTATGCAATGCGTCTCGCTCACCTGTTTCACGAAAGAGGTACAGAACAACGATGGGGCTGCAAAGGGCAAAGAAAGCAAACAGAGATGCGCGGGGACTCGCAATGGTCCCTCTCCTCGGCCATCCTGCCTCCTTTGCGTTAACTGTCGGGGGGGGGGGGCGGCGGCGCCAGATGATTCTCGCCGGATGAAAGCGGGCGGCACCGAAACAGCTGTGTGATCGTCACGCGCCGGAGCGGCTGTGCCGCAGCTGCTTTCCCTTTGTTTACCCATGCAGAATGCCTCTTTGCCTGCACATTATTAACCATTTATGCAGCACATGAGCTGCTAACTTATCAGAGTCTGTTCATTAAATTACTCTGCTGGCATCTCAATGCTCGTGCAAGCCCCTGACACATTATGAGCAAACATTAAACACGCACACTACATGAACGTGCATTAAAGGCTGCAGAGAAGAAGACACTTAATTATAAAGGAAAATAATAATCAAGTTTTACTCCATTTTGCTACCCACTTCAGTGTTTCCATGTGGCATCTGGACAAATTACACCACTGCCCCTCCTCTCAAGGGTTCGGTCAGTTTCTATAGCAACACGTGCAAACTAGGGATAAGGGCCAGGGACCCGAGGGAGCCGTTAAGCATCTGTCTGTTTGACCCCCCCATTCTTAGTGTAGGAAGGGTTGCCAGGACAGCAACAGTTAAAGCAACAAAGGTGGTGGTGGTTCTTCTTCAGCAAGTTCCTCCTGTAACCATCATGTCACGGCTCAACGCAGACCAGCTCTCGGAGATAAAGTTCTCAACGTTTGCTGCGATGACATGACGTGTGAACGGATGGAGTCCTCGAACTCTGTGTGGTGCCCCATCCGGCATAAATCACAGAAGTCTCCTTTAAAAACCCATCATTAATCCAATTTCACAAATGACTGATGCTTCCCAACTCAACAATGCGCAACAATACAACACACACCGTGTGTCCAACTGACCCATTATGAACTCAATAACTAAAAGAGCAGGTTAACCTGCACTGATAATCTGCATACTATCATTAAGAGGAATCAATGGGGGCAGTATGGTGGGGCGGGGTGGGGTGATAGGGTGCTCCTTTACCAACCATGCTCAACATCCCCTTTGGGTTTATATAATACCTCATCTCCAAGCATTGGCTCGGTGGGATGTGAGGCCAAAAGTGCTCTTTCAGAGTGTATCAGCAAATCTCAACCAACTGATCATAAAATTTTTTTGAAATCATATTAGGCAGCAGGGTGGGTGAAGGGATATGGAAAATACACTTTAAAGCGCGGCTGATGTGCACTCCTGGTTTGCTATCTTAAACTGGCATGGTGTCTTTTCGAGAAGAGAGGGGTGGTCTTTCATTAACTCTGACACAACTTTCTATGTATCTGCTCATTAGGGTAAGAATAGCCCCATTACGAAGAGCACACTTTTTTTGTTACTGACAGACTAGTCTAGTTAACGTCAGTGGGATCCTGGACTCGCTTCTCAGCAGCCTTGCTGTTAATTTAGAATGTAAAAAAGGGGTTTTTAACAAGGCCATGAATGGATGACTGGATGATGGGAAAAGGCTGTAGAGTGATTCTCCTGGGCTATAGATGTTCTCCAGTCACTGGGAGAACAGAGCTGCTTTGGGGACATACCTAACCCTAACCCTACTCTAACCAGAACCCTAACAATAACAATAACCTTAACCCTAACCCTAACCACAACCCTAACCCTAACACTAGCCCAAAGCTAACCCAAACCCTAACCTTAATGCCAACCCTAACCTTAACCCTAACCACAACCCTAACAATAACCCTGACCCTAACCCCAACTCTAATAAACAGAGTTTACATTTACATTAATAGTTGTATTTTAAATATGATTTTTCCCCTGTTCGGTCTCCAAGAATAACAGTATTTTTTTGAAAGGTAATTAAAAAAAAAAAAGAAAAATTAGACCCTAGGGTTGAGTCTCAACTGTTATATTAGATTGGGACTCCAAGCATATCTGCTGAACCGTCGTTTTGGAATTCTGGGCTAAATAACTAGAGAAGGTGATGAATTGAAAGGTACGGTGCACATTAACAAAGTCTACAGTTTTGGTTTTAGAAAAAGGGGCCTAGGTGGAGGCGGGTGCAGTGGTCAATCTTTATTCTATTATTTCTCCACTATTTGTTGTTCTTTCCCGACACTCTGACCAAATTGCCGTGCCATGCTAATAAAGCACCCTTTAAATTGGATTAAAACTGAAATGGCGGGAGGCAGATGGACAGGAAGGGAAAGAGAGAACAAGGTAAAAACGCTCCGATCGGATTAATGAAGTTGCAGTGGCCGGTACTCCTGGGTTGGGGGAAGGGCGGGGGGGGCAGAAAGGCCATTTGATATAGGGACACTAATTCCTCCGGTACAGTAACAGAAGGTCAGCCCTTTGTTGCCGTGGCACGGATTCCTGTGTCTGGACCCAGGCGCGGGGTTTAAAAGATTAGCTCAGACAAAAGGAGCAGACCCTCACGGAAAACAAGACGAGGAAGTCAACATTTGGATCCATTCCACAGATTTAAACAGATCAATATTTAGCGTCCACCCCCCCTCCCCATTCCCTCCAATTAATTTACATGCTTTTATTTCAATGACCTCAGTGCTATTCAGTTATGGGCAAATTCTGAACATTTACAGTATAGTCATTTATGACAAACTTTATTCTAACCTTTACTATGAATTTTTACTCAGGACATTTGCAGAGATTTTTGGCATTGCGGCATAACGACAGATGACTTCAAATTATGCTGCAGCTAACATAGTGGTCCAGGCTGTGAACTGGTGACCAAAAGGTTCCCGCTAGAATCTGGTTAATCTTTCTCATCTTGAACCCTTGAGAAAGGTAGTTAACCAACATTTACATTTATTCCTTTAGCTGATGCCTTTTGTCAAAGAAGCTTATAATGTAAGGTAATGAGCTTCAAATTGATTTACCAGTTTACTCTGTAGGGTGTTTTTCCCATGTCGGTTCAGGATCAGTTTCTTGATCAGTGGTACTACAGCAGGAGTAGGAATTTGAGGTTTGGGGTTTAATCCCACTTAGGCAAATACAATAAATCAAAGGATATGAAGACGTGTTCACAGGTGATTTTCCAATAATAACAGATGGACAGAATGTACACTGCCTCCCTCCCTCTCTCGCTCTTGCTCTCCCCTCACCATTGTCTGTTGGCCAAACAATTTCCCCCGGCTGCCGACCGGTCCTCTCTGCAGCCACATGTCCACAAATTTTAAAGAGGTTTTAAGTGTTTCTTTTGGTTCCAAATTGTTCGGCCCGTTCACTCATTGAGGTCAATCACGGGATTAGATATGGGTCTCTGAGGACTCCTCGTAAAACCAAAGCACAGCCAGAAACGGTGGAGAATCACCACACGGCTGCTGCTGCGAACCCATCGGTGTCAAAGACGTTGTCCCCGCTAGGCCTCGTTAGGATCATAAAGCTGTTGTCTACCATATCCCGTTTTTACTCTTATGGTTTAGGTGTCTTTTTCATAACTGTCTTCTTCAAGCATAATTTGATGTCCTTGTATGTTGGTGGAATAGTGTCTAAAGCTGTTGGCTTCAGATCTAAAAGTCGCAAGAATAAACCTCGTCTTCTGCTGTGGTACTCTTGAGCGTGGTACTTACCCTAAGTTGCTGCAGTAAAATTAGCCAGCAGTATAAATGGCTAAGTAACTGTAAGTAGCTTAGCATTGTAAGTTGCTTTGGTGAAAAATGTCAGCTAAATGAATGAACTGGATGAGTAAAACCAAAACCTTTCTTCACGATGCCCAATATTGCATGAGCTGTGTGCTATTGCTAACTGATGACCCTCAAGGCTTTTTAGCGTAGCAATGCCACTGGTGCCGCCATCATTTTCGCAATTCTCAAGCTACAGTTTACGCTCTGCAACAAATATCCTTTCAATTTAACAGAATAACAGCCAGCCAACGTCCCGTCTGATGCCGATGTATGACACAATGGGAAATGGCGATGGGAGAAACGCAGGAATCCGCATGACGAGGTGGGGAAGGACCTGCCCGACACGTTCTTTGCATCGCAGGGCAAAGCAGGCGGACGTGTCTCTTTTTTCAAATCTGTCCCCCTCGACCCCCACGCACGCCTCTATTTAATCCGCCTCTGTACGTCGACAGCTTCAGCCGGGCCCCCCGGCCGCCACCCAACGCTACGGGCCTGGGAGCAGGCAGCCTTGTTTGAGAAACAGATGATAAATAAATCAAAGTGCACTAAGCACTGCTTCCACATGGCAATGGCCTCCTTCATAGCGTCTGCACCTCATCAATCACACCATTGTCTGCCTGAAAGGCGAGCCTTGTAAATGTCATATCCACTCAAACCCAAGGAGAGGCAAATCGGAATGCGGCGCAGAGTTTTTTTTTAATTGGATAGTGTAATTAAACTAAAAAACCCTGCTAGGCCGCCTTTTGACAGGACGGATGAAGACCCCTTTTAATAGGGCTATGAAATGTATTTGTTAAAAGGATGAGGCAATATGTACCATACGATTGGGCGCCCTTACGTGTCACACGTTTTCATTTATGATTAAATGATTAAAGCGAAAAAATGCCCGGGCTTTGTGGCAGAGGAGGGAAAACTCGATGCAGATTGAATTTCGGATTTAGCCATCTGCGTTAAAAATAATAAACTCAAACGAACACAAAGGCGGATTCCTGAAACAAATTGATAAATGTCCGGATGTGTAGAGAAAGCCAATAACGTACACGTGAAAGATTGAAATGCGCTATATCAAAGCATATGTTAGGCTATGTTTGGATAATATTCGTCTTGGGAATAAACGATTAAGAGGAGGAATGCTTGTTGCTGATTAAAGTAACGAGGCAAAGAGGCAGCGGTATAATATTGATTACAGGCCAGTATGAGATGCGGGTCATTTTGGTAAAACCGCATGTGCTTTCAATTTAATTTCAATAACGGAATTCTTTCCCGGCTTGCTAAAGTGACGGGGGGCCACTCGTGCGAAACTCAAGTTTCATTTCAATCATTTAGCCACCTCCCCCCCCGAGCTCCGACCCCTTTTTCTCCACCACCCTAAAGGTTTTAATGTCCACTTTTGGACGCCTTGCCCGGGACCGAAGGAGAGGTCACGTGGGAGCACCTTCCCCCATCCCACCCCACCCCACCCCACCCCAGCCCGCCATGAGAGGGGTGTGAGGACCCCTTAGTGCAGATCGATGGGACGAAGGGTTGCGCAGATAAATCACAAGCTGTTCTGAAGTCTGTCATAAAAAGCCTGGAGGCAAAGCTCTCCGTTTTATAGAGCCGCTGAGTGTTATTGCAATCTTTTGATAGCTTTAGTTAATTTACCTGATTACAGTGCACCCGCAAACAACGACCCCCCCACCCCCCGGCCAGCCCGCCCGCCACCTCCATCTCGCCCTGAATATTTTCTCTGCAGCACAAATGCTCACTGTGTAAAATAATGCAATGAGATAAATCGACCAAGGGTCAAGGGAAGGCACGAAATTTGGGTGAACTCAAGACTTTGTGATGACACACGTATCGAAATGCAGGAAACAGTAAGTTAAACCAAGATTCCAACATACGGACCCGGCGTCAGCCCGCTGCTTTGTTTGGATGTTTTATTTATTTTTTTAAATTATTAATGTATTTATTATCTGAACTTTTCCATTGATGCAAAAAAAAAAAAAAAAAAATGAAATAAGAACCGCGGTGATGGCAAGGACGCGAATGAAGGGAGGCAGAGCCAATTCGGGAGCGCCTCGCTGGCGATGAATGAACACGTCAGGTGCCTTTTGGGTTTAAATGAAACTACATAAAGGGCTCCCCTGCCATTCCGCACGCTGGCAGCCGCCGTGAATTGTGCTGGAAAATCTATTTCGGAGCAGCGGCCCCTCAATTCAAAGGGAAAAGACTGACTGCTGTAGTGACATCAATCAAAGCCAGGCGATGGCGGCTCGCAACAGAAGAGGAAGGTCCAGGGTTCGCAGGTTAAAGCAGGCAATACAAAAAAGGCTAAAAAGAAAAAGGGATGGATTGGGGAGAGAGAGAGAGCGAGAGAGAGCGAGAGAGAGAGCGAGAGAGAGAGGGAGACGACTGTAGGCAGTGGTGTGCAGCCCTGATATCTCCTCAGTGGAAGTGTTAGAAAGGTACCCCCTCCTGCATTGGCTCGCCTTCATTAATCTTCATGCCATCTTCTTTAACTAGTCATGTAGAACCGCTCGATAGAGAGCCATATAATGGGGAGGGCCCAGTGCCAATTACTAGGTTAACATAGTGTTCAGCCCCAGTGCAACAAAGGAATGAGATCTTGGAGGAGATCTGGGTTGCATGGAGCAATGCATATCATTAAAAATGGAAAGCGAGAGGGAGGGAGGAAAGAAAGGATGGGGGGGGGGAACGGTGACCTGTAAAAACCACCGGACATTTACGATCGTGATTTTCGTCACAAAATTCTTGCTCAGAATGGAACAAAACAGACCCCCCAGCCCTCAACGTACGCGGCGATGTCTGTTGAGCAAAGGGTGAGGAAGAAGCGCCGGGGCACTGCACAGCGACCCGCAACAAGGCGAGCACCTCCGCTCACACCCGTAAGGGATAACGAGACAATCCGGAACCTTCCGCAAGGACAACACAGCTAAAGCCCACCCAAACCTATCTGACATGAAAGTAACCGAGGAATAAGGAACGATGCACTGAAGAAGTGTAATTAAAACACAAACGATCATTTCGAAATGTTAATGACGAACATTTTTATGCAATAAAAAAGTGCCATCATAACTGAAACGTTTGTTGATTTGCTCCTCAGTAATGAATGAGAGACTCGCCACAAAAGAATATCCCCCCCCCCCCTCCGTTTTTACTTTTGTTATTGTCTTTATTTGTCCTCCATTTGTTTCTTTTTTACTCTTTATTTGACTCGGGGGGCTGTGCGAGGCAATCCTCCCGTCACGGCTCCTGTCAGAACCAGTGTGGCGGTAATCTGCAGTTATTTAATTCCATGTGATTAAAATAGGGCTCGCTCGGACTGGGGAAGGCCTGGGGGCTACAGTTTTATTTAGAGGACCAAGATTAAACTCAAGTAAAATGGAAATGTCACACCGTCGCTGAAGAAGCTCAGGGAGTCGGGGGAAGGATAATATTATTGTGATGCGAAGTGATGATTCGGCCCCGTCCGGCCCGATTATCCAATGTCCTGCTGTAATTTGAGAACTGCGGTAGCGACGACGGTAGAGGTGGCGGCGGGGGTAGCAGCCGCGGCAGTAGCGTTTGTGGCTACATGTGTGAATATGAGTCTCTCTTTCCTGGCCCTGTGGACCCCGGCGGCACCCTCACCGGACCTTCAACGGCAAAAAAAGGGGAGTGGCTTGACATACCTGTTAGTACCAGTCGTGTTGGAACCGGAGCTCATTGGCCTGTACATGCCAGACCAGTACAGCAGGTGTTGCTATTGTGTTTTTTTATTAAATACATATATATTATATTTGTGTATTTAATGATGCATACGACGAGAGTATGAGCATGCGTATAGAAACAGAGTATGAGCAACGACTATATGCTATACTATGCAACATATAGTTGCTTTCGTTTTTGCATTTATTTAGCTCAAACGTTTTTCCAAAGCAAATTACAGCATCGAGCAGCTTACAGTTATTTACCTATTTGAATTGCTGGGTAGTTTTTACTGTGTCAGTTCAGGGTAAGTACCTTGATTCATTGTCCTAAAGCAGGAGGTGGGATTGAAACCTTCGTTCTCCTTGTTCAAGGCAGCAGCTCCAAACTCAGTGCAAGCCTTATACAATAATAACCGATATAAAAGCAAATATACGTAAAAAAAAAAAATTACAAATACCTCTTTCTGTTATAAAATCGAATGAGCACAAAGGCCTGTAGACATAGATCAACGGACTATTACCGCGCTGTTTTTTTAACCCTAACCCCTCAGTCACTGGCTTTACGTGGGAACAAAAGAGCTGGAAAATAAATAAATAAGCAAACAAAAAAGAGAAGGGAGAAGGTCTGGAGTCATTCTGTGTTTACGCCGCTCCATGCAAGCCCAGATAACGTTTACTTTTGTCTGGCCAGATAAGGCGCAGAAAGCAAACATATTACAGGGCTCACAATTCCATATCTATCGTTCTCATTCCTGAGTCCCAATAATTCATTCATTCATGCCCTCTGATTCCAACCACCCCCCCCAACACACCCTGCCTTCTGTAGCATCTGCTTCATACATACATCACGGCGCTGATAAAGATCGCAGGCCGGATTGGTAATATGCTGTGAATAGGAGACTGTAACGCTGATTAAATAACTTCCGAGCAGTAGTGGAATTGAAGAGGCGAAGGGCTGAGGAAGGGGCTAAGTTATCGTGCGTTTACCACGGGCGGGGAGAGACGGTTTTGGGTTAAAAGCGGCACAGATTGAGGCCCACGGCATGGGATGTAAAAGAACCAAGCGCGCCCCCCGTGACCTCTGCGTCAGCGATTATATTTCATCTCTCCTTCTTCCAGTCAAAGTCCGTCTTTTTGTGGCGAAGCATGTGGTCAGATTATGCGTTTATTTCACGTTACGGGGAAGACAACGGTAACAGAAAGTGAAAGTAATCAAATGCAGGGGCTGGATTCAGACGAGAGGGTGGGAAAGGGGTGGGGGAGGTTAAAAGCATGTTTTGTTAAAAATTATGTTAAATTTACATTGCACGTGCAGGAAACGGCAGTCAGCAACCCCCACCCCTGCCGTAGTCCCTCCCTCCCTCCGTCTTATGTGAAACCCAGCCCCCTCCTGTCCATCCACACAGGACATAAACATGAGGCCTGCTCACTCGGATGTGTCTCCACAAGGTCATGGGCAGAGAGAAGGTCAGCATCGATCCAAATGGCTTTCTGTCCAATCCATAATTTGGTACTGGCCTTCCGATTACTTATAGGGTCTTCCTTCTGCATGGGGAGGAACCCGCAGGGGTGGGGCGCATCTAGGGCGGCAGAAGACACTAAATGATTTTAGGTCAATCACATGGCATGGCGCGGTCCCGACAAACGAGGTGTATAAATGGACATCATTCAAACGGACACCTGTGACTGACAGGTAGAAAAAAAGGACCTTCCCTCCCGCACATCGGGTGGATCCAGGTGTTCGGCGCACACTCCCATCCCTGCCGGTTACACGCTAAACGCTCAGGGTGGCGAGGGGCCGGCCATTACCTTTATTGGGATCACTCGTGATTAGCTGGAGATTTAAACGGGCGCCGGGTGTCATTGCATTACAAATGCCGGAACAGGGAGGGTTCACGTCGCGTGTCAGGCACCACCGATGTATGGCCCAATCCATCTCCTATGAAATATGCAATAGATTGAAATTTATATGGAGCCAGAGTCACATAGCCGGGCCCATTAGAAGGGAGAGGACATTTACGGCCCGACGTGGGCTTGGTGTGAGGAGTCTGGGGACTGACGGGCTGATCGCGCGTTCAGGACCCTGCAAAGACGGACATGCGGCAGGATCCGGGAAAGTACTCACCTGTGAATTAAAGGAGTTCTTTTCAATTCAGAAATAGGAGGGGCAGGGGCGTACTTTCCATAGGGAAGAACAAAGGAGAAAATGAGAAAATGCCTGCTGTCCTGTCTAGGTTATTCTGCATACGCTTTTCACGTACTTTTCTCCTTTTTTGTATATTAATCGCTCTAAATTCCTCCCGCGAAGAGCAGTTTAATTGCATATTCAACGCACACTTATATAGACACTTATCATAACTCAACACACACTTTCCGTTTTTTCGTCTTCCTCCCAAATGTCAGTCAGAAAAAACAACAAAAAAGAAAAACAATATATTTATATATAAAATAATACGCTCCTGGAATACAGAAAGAAAATGCAGAAATAAGCTTCTTAGGGGGGAAAAAAAAAACCCATAAAAGTTGCCGTTTTCAGGGTGCTTTGAAAAAGGAAAAGCGCCGGGTTCTTTAAAAAGCCTCTGTCAAAGCAGAGGAGAGGAATGAAATGTGCGGCGGAGATAACGCAGAGCGCACTTGCTTGATTCCATATCCACCCGCATCCTTCACCTGTAGCAAAATTGAATGAATTAAAATAGGAAGCATGTATCAAAGTGTAAAACTAACCTTGTTTCACCCCCCTTCCCCCCATTCACCCGCCCGTTCCTCTAACCCCTCCCCCGTTCGGCAGAGATGCATCCAGGACAGCATCACCAGTGACAATGTGAATTCCGTCGAATGCGGAAGGCGAGCGCGGCCTCTCCGTCATTAGTCTTTGCGTCGAATATTAAATTGTGTCCCACGAAGAGCACTGAGCCACTACAGCTGCTCTTATTAAATAACGGCGGATAATTTCAGTGGGGCGCCGCAACTCGGCAGTTAAGGAGTCATGTGCGCGGTTGCGTCACCTCCTTGCGTGTCTCTCTTCTGACAGTTTCGCTCACATGGGTATCCTTCCTACGCACATATGCTACGTGTGCAGGAGATGCACGGTGTTACATGTGCTGCGATTTAAATTTTCGAGCACGTACTTTAGGAAAATACGGCACAGGCTGGAGCCGCGAAAGTGGTGATGGCGGCCACCGGAATCACAGTGAAATCGATCTACCATGGATCATGGTGAGACAGGCTGCTTTACCGTTACTGGTGATGCAGACCGATGATGTGTCATTACTGTGCCTTCGAATTGCATGGACTTTGTGTCTGATAAACCCAGAAGGCCGTGCGGCATGGTGTGAGACCACAGAGTAAGAACATGGAGTGAGATCATTGAGTAAAACCACGGAATGATACCAAAATGTCCAAAAAGACCTTAGACCTCAGCTGTTGGGAGGACCCTCTGATATGCTTTGGCGACATAGTGAAAAAAATATACATAAATATAAATATAATTTTAAAAAATTGTTTGGGTGAATAAAGGGGGTGCGGTGGCGCAGTGGGTTGGACCACGGTCCTGCTGTCCGGTGGGTCTGGGGTTCGAGTCCCGCTTGGGGTGCCTTGAGACGGACTGGCGTCCCGTCCTGGGTGTGTTCCCTCCCCCTCCGGCCTTACGCCCTGTGTTGCCGGGTAGGCTCTGGTTCCCCCGTGACCCCGTATGGGACAAGCGGCTCTGAAAATGTGTGTGTGTGTGTTTGGGTGAAATTTAAAAAAAAATTGCAGTGCTCACAGAATCATTTATTATGTATAATTATTAATTAATTTATTCATTATTCACGACTGCTTATCCAGTACTGCGTTACAGTGGTCTAGAGTCTGTCCCGGAAGCATAAGGTGTGGACAGGATGGCAGGCGATACAATAATTACTCTAATATAAATATATGTTTGTTTTTTTAATACTTCTGTTCAAAAGTGAATGAGATTAAATCGGGGGGATGCAAAGTTGACCCAAAATAATTTAAATATTCCACCACATCGGCCATTTACAACCTTTTGCTCAAGGGTTTATCATTTTTAAATATCTGTCATTAAATAGGAGGCGCGGCTCCCCAGCAGCTGGTCTAGAGATGATACGGTGGAGGCCATTAGTCTGCCGAGATGCAGTGCGGCCAGCAGCGTTTGCCGGTGCTTTCCGCTGTCCGGCCTCCCACCGCGAAGCACGAGGCCGGACCCCACAACAGGTTCTCTCCGCGTTCTCAGCTCTGGCACATTCCTGGGGTCCGGATGGCAACAGGAAGGGGACAAACAGAACGAAAAAAAACACAGCTCCCGACCGTGATTCCGGGAGGAGGCAGCGGTCGGGGGCCCCGGGCCGCCGCTAAACACCGCTAACACGTCCGCTTAATTCGATAGGGTTTGTCAGGTGCCTCCTCTGGAAAATTACATAAAACCGTTCCAGATGAACTTGGGCGATGGCGACGTGAATTAAAGTGATAGTAACAATGGTAGAATATAAACCAGAAATGACACCCAAAGTGGCTGTTGATTTATTGCCATGGCGAGTTCGGTACTGGGCATCCATGTATATTAGCGCTACAAATCTGGGTCCATTTAGCAGGGAGATGCTCATACATACATCACCGACTGCAGCTCCAAGCCAAGGTCAGCCCTCATTGCATCAATCTTCTCAACAGAGGCTACTTCACACAGCAGCAGTTTTGTAACTGTCGCAGCTGTAATAGAATCTTTTTCCTACGCTTCATCTTTCCCTTATCGTCTGAAATATATATTCAACTTTCCATTCTCTCCCTCGTTCTCCCGATCCCCCCCCCCCCCCCCCCCCCCCCTTTCCCTTTTATCTTTAAAACATTCCTTGATCCTCATTCTTTTTCCCGGGACGCTCGGCTCCCAATGGTGCAGATTTTAACGCTTTGCTTTAGCTACACCCCACGTTCAGGGACTCTTCAAGGTACGTTCACACCAAGGCCGTCGTCCGGACCGTGCTGAATACGCTTTAAATGCCGTTTGGGTAATTTACGTGCAGGTTCTTTCCGGCTTCAGCAAAACATCCAATATCAGCAACTCTCGATAACCGCTTCTGTTTTCAGCTACGAGATGATTACTGATTTCATATCAGTTATTCATTCATATGCGGCTTTTCGCCAACGTTAAGTTTGTACGCAGAGCTACTTACAAATATTTACTCATTCGTACAGCTGGGTAATTTTTCTCATTCTCATTTCAACTCAGGGTAAGTACTTCAATAAAGGGAACTACAGTGAGAAGTACGATTCAAACCCTCACTCAACCTACTACGCCCCCTGCTGCCCCTAAATTCATACTCCATACCTGTCGCTACAAACTAAAAGTAACGTGAATATAGTATTTCAAAACCATCATTTTTTTAAAGCAAGGACCCAACTGGAAAATGCAGTTTTACCACAAGTACATGTTTTTTTTTTTTTTTTTAGCTATCTATCCTTGTCGAAGGACAGCTCTAAAAATTTAGAGTTTAGCTCCCGACCGGTTCAGCAGGGTTGACCCTGCCTGCTGGGGCCTAGCAGTTCGGCTGAATCGTCCACGGTTAAATCAATCCCCGTGATGTGACGGTCATTTAAATACAGTGATGCACATAAGCCTTACTGCAGGGCTTTGGCAGCTGAAAAAAAAATTGCCAATAACTCAACAAGAGATGCATTGCATCAAATAAAGGACGTGACACATCAGGTCGCATGTAGACGTTTATTTGTCAATATGTCTGTGCTGACACACCAGGGCACGACTGCAGGGGTAAGTACAACAGCAATATTTTCATTTCTGCCGTTATTATTGCTCTTATTGCTATTATTATCGAACATCAGTCAAAGACTCGACGAAGCCCTTTACGTGTGTCTACGGAAAAAGGAATCGCATTGAAATAAGCTGTAATAAAGATATGATGCCTTCTGGCAATGTGCTTCTTTTCTCCGAATTTGAAAGCTTTAATGCTAATTGCGGAATAAAAATTAATTATTTGGCAGCGGTGTCTTTGATAATCAGCTTCGATAAAAATACGTATGGATGTGTCTGTCATCTGCTACTGTGATTTAACCGTCTTTCACACACCACCAGCGCTGAATCTCAGAACCAATGGAAGATGCGTTTTAAAGGGCTTTATTGTTTTCAATAGATCTCGATTCCCAAGCTGGGAATTTGCGGAATATAAAAAAAGGCAAGAAACGAAAGAGAGGAAAACAAACAAACAAAGTCGTACCCCCTCTGTTCTCGGAAAAGAATAAACAAGTATTGATTTATGTATGCGTTTATTTATTTATTAACGATAAAGGGAAATCTTCCCGCGTCGTGACAGTGGCGAAGGGAGATCCTTGTAACGGGATATTGGAAGTGATGCGTAAGACATGAGATTTGCGGCGTGCCGATCGCCGCCGATGCCGGGCCTGTCAGCGGACGGCTGGCGCGACGACGCCCCGCGATCAGTTAAACATTCTGACAAGTCTGCCTAGAGCTGGGCTTTGGGATCCACTTTGTTTCCCTTTTTCCTTCTTCTGTTTCCTTGCCAAATTCTGATCTTTCCTCTCTTTTTTTTTGTCCCCAAGCATGCGCATAATGCACAGTATTAATGACATGATATTTCAGGTCAGTTCTATCAAGATTTTGCTCAAGTGTAAAATTTTGAATGTGAAAGGAAGAAATGCAATTAGAATACTGATGAAATAGTAAAACAAGCCGACAACCACGTCATTCTGGATTGGGCTTTTTTGTTCCTTTTATGAAAAAAAATCAAGGGTAATTTATGCACTGTAGTAAAAGCCTTGTTCTCATTTTCTTGGAAAAAAAAAAAAAAGTCTGCTGTTTTTTTAAAATATTTTTGTAGATATTTACGGGATGTGTCCTTGTTCAAAGGAACGAAGGCAAGGCCACTACTTCGACTTAAAAACAGACTTAAAACTTGAACAACAGTTTGAGTCCTAAACCACTACGCCCCCTGCTGTCTCGTGTGTCCCGTCCAGCCACAGGACACAACTGATTCTGCAGACTTTGATGTCACGGGGTTAATCATTGTTATGAGTGTTTGCTGCGTCAATTTGGATTACCCATGCTAAAGCACGGCATACTTTGCGCTCAATAAATACTGAAATCAATCACTTGGAACAGCAGTTTTCCAAGACAGGGCCTTTTAGAGATGGAAAAAAACGCTCTAATTGATGAACTTGACCTGCGTTTTCCTGATAACAATTTTCATTTGTTCCGCAAAAATTATGCCCAAATGACATTATTTGACGGCATCTTTATCACCTGGAGAGTAAATAAGAGTAATTTATGCTGCTTAATTCTGAGCATGGTCCATAAATCAGCGCGCCGTCATATATCAGCGCGGGTGCACGGACGAGGCAACCGGCACCGGGGCTGCACATTTGGTAGTAAAGGGACCGGATTAGGCCCGGTGTGACATAAGAGGCCCGGCCCCCTGCATGTGCTACAAACGATGTGCCGATTGATACGGTCGGCTCTTAATATTAATCATCGAACGTATTTTTAAAGCACCGAGGACTAGATTTTTAGAGGGATATTAAAGTGCGAGGTTGAAAAAAGTACTTCACAGGGATAAGAGATGGAGTAAAGCTTTACTGCCTAAGCCAGGTGCTGTAAAAACCCTCATTTGCAGCTTGGGCTGTTTGAGGTTTAATGCGTAACAACCCGAGGCAGCAATCCCACAATGCACCGCTGCTCAGGTGGCGCTGCTACCTGCGTCAGTCAGAAGTAAACGGTTGACGGATCAGCAGCGATGGGCGCACTCCTGGCCACCTGACATCCCGCCCGCATAAAAAAAGAAACAAACGAATGACCAAACAAAATCGAAAAATGGTGGATACTTTTCGGACTGAGCTGTAAGAGTGTGGAGTAACATTCGGTAAGGAAAGTGTCGGCGAAACGCGGAGGCGGCTGATGCTCCTCGTGACGCCTGGCTTATGTTGCAATACCTCTGAAATTATGAGCGAAGCCACTTCGAAATAATCCATGCGGATTTTCGCCACAAACTCAGAACCGAGTCGGAAATTTCCTTTAATGCTTGCAGTGATTTGTTGCAGTAACTGTGTGGTCAGCAGGTGGGGTGATGATTGAGGGGCTGTGATGTTTCAGGGTTCAGTCCCAGGAGGGAAAAAGCCATTTTGACCCCTCAGTTCAGTTAATATTTGGTTCTAAATATCACATTAAGAGCAAAAATTACTTATGCCACATCTGTTATCTGTTGTTCGTCACTTCGCTCTGGTATTTCTCAGTAGTGAATAAATCTCAGTCCAAACAAAGAACAACATGCATTTATGTAGATCTGGAGCAGCTGAAACAACTGTATATAAAACAAGTCCCTTTTATGACACAGGTCTTGTAAAGAGCAATATGTAAAGTACTGTATGTAGGGTTGAATACCTTCCAGTGTGGTAAAATGCTTCCTGGAGTCAATGACAAGGCCTTTCTTGGCTGAATAAGAGGAGGCCACTTGATTTGTTCGTGGTCACTACGGGAAATGAGAAATTGTTGAATGAAATTGTTTTTTTTTTAACTCAGCTATAAAACCAGCGCCCTGTTGTTAACCCAGCGCCTGCTTTTTAGTGCGCTCTTCATTGACGCTGCATATTTAAATACTTTCTACGCCTAAATCACGCGCACCTCTCACGGCAGCGTGGAATGCTCCTAACCTTGACGTTCTGCAAAAATAAATAAAACAATTTTTGCATTTTATGCAGAAAAAAAACTGGTTGCCGGAGAAAGTTTCACAGTTTATAGATGCTTTCATTTTGGTGATCTAATAAATAACAATAAAAAAAAAAATCTAATAATCACGCAAGTAACCCGCTGCTCTTTTTTCTTTTATGCAGTATAATGAACTGTTTTATGCCACCTGGTAAAGTTGGAGGTGCGAGCTGACATTCGCCACGACCACACACTCCGCCCCGCGATGGATTAGGAAAAACTGTCAGCACACTTCCTGCCCAAAGCCTCTCCGATAAAGTCCGTCACTGAGATTGCGGCTGACAAATATCACTGGCTAGCGCCGCTGACTTGACAGCTGTCAGTCACCCAACGGTTAGGCAAATGGCTGGCCGCCATGCAACAGTCCCCCCAGGATACCCAGTGAGACACCCAGAAAACGGTCAACATTGCCCGGGGACTGGGCTGGGCGCTGCATGGCAGCAACCTTTACACAAGGTTGACATATCCTCCCGAGACCTAGCCATTCATTTTTGTCCACTCTAGAGGACATATTTTTTAAAGTGAATCTCTCAAACTGTGCATTACTACAATGGCGCGTCCTAATGTGCCTCATGAAGGACATTCTGTGCTTTTACATGACGCCACATATTTAGAGGTGGGGCTTGGACAACTGCCAAGAAATCCTAGAAATATATATGAAGTATATTTTAACTTTTTTGCTGGAACTTGTGATAGGCATTTTCTTCTGGGTGTCACTGCAAAGCCTTCATGTTTAAATGAATTCATTTAGCTCATTCTTTCTCCAAGGTGACTTACAATGTTAGGTTTGTCCACTAAGCTACTCATGTTTGTATCACTTCAGGGTAAGTACCTTGATCAAGGGTAAAGAGATGTGGCGGGGGTTCAAACCCAGATCCTTTGACTGTAAGATAACAGAACTCACAACTACAATATTTTATCAGGAAGGGATTAAAAAACAGAATGAGACTTTTTTCACGACGCAAATGTTTTTGCGAAATAATAAAAACGACTTACTTCGACTGCTCGGAAAGTCTGACTTGAGGTCGCAACCCAGGGCTCTGGTCCGCACTCTTCGCTCATATGAGTGATGATCACGGTCAATGTGCCCCCATTGGCTCTGTTGTTTCTCGGCCACCTGCAATTGGTTGCTATAACAAAGCCTAATGCAATATAATGATGTTGAGCCCTCATAATGCTCTCGGGCCTGCGAGGTCGGCGTATTGCGCCTCACGTGTTCAGGTTATTAGGATTAAGATAACGCACGCCTTTTTCCCGTCTCCGAGTGGACTCTTGCAAGCATCTCCGACGTCTGCCTTCGAAAGCCATTAGTGGCTTCCCCCCCGATAGGTCGAAGGCACCCGCCAAGAGTGAGTGAGTTGTTCCCGCTCTAATGAGGAACGACACATTTCCAATAAGCATACCGATAATTCTGCCCATTTGTTTTCCGCAACACAGTTAACGAGCTTTATTAAACAGGGGGCATCGTATTAATTCCACCGCCATTTTTTATCATTTGCTTCAATTACGGCGTAGCGCTGCCGTCCCTGTCTGGCGTTCGGCCTCCTCACCGTTGTGGGCGGGAGTCTTGCTGAGGGCAGCGGCGAGTGCTGCACTCAGTGAGCTGGTCTCAGTGGTGAAAGGTCACAGGTTCCAAGCCCAGAAGGGCTTCTGCTCTTGAGAACCCTTGAGAAGAGTACATAAGGCAAAGTAAATTCCGTAAAATAGCGAAGTATAGAAATGGCTCAGTAACTACAAAAGTATTTGTAAAAGGTGTTTCTAATAGTTGTCATCAATACTTCTACTACTACAAATAGTAATAAGAAAAAATAACAACTCCAATAAAAGACAACATACACACATTACCTAAAACAGCTTGTCCCCTGCGGGGAGCCCAAGCCTAACACGGCAGCACAGGGCGCAAGGCTAGAGGGGGAGGGGACACACCCAGGATAGGATGCCCGTCCATCACAAGGGACCCCAAGCGGGATTCGAACCCCACACCAACTGGAAAGCAGGACCCAGTCAAACCAACTGTGCCACTGCATCCCCTTCTAAAAAGCAACATATGTAACAAAGAAATAAATTGACTAATTAATTCTAAATAGATAGATAGATAGATAGATAGAATTTTTGTTGCCTAATCCACATATAAAGACTACAGACTTGGCCTCCAAATGTCCCAGGACAAAGAGATCAGTTCCACCTCCAAGGTTCTCAGAACAAGAGCCTGACCCTGGACTCGTCTCCCCCAAGAGCCCCCAACCGAACAGCTGTCCTCCCCACTCACCGTTTATCTCCCATGACACATCCTGACCTTTGCTGGCTTCCGCCCCATGACAGCTTGCAGAAACACAAAGCCACACTTGACCGGGAACCGACCGTCATCACACACCGCTGCTGGAGCGTCCAAGGGAGGCACACCGGCACACCTCCTCCGTCCACCTCTGTGTAAACCTGGCTGCTGTGACACAGATCAGACTCACCCCAACGTTCCTGTCCAGGAGAATATGCCACAAAAGTTACTAGGCTGAAGAATGGGTAACGGAGCAATTTCTACTCAGGTTGTTGGCCCACATGTCTAGGGGTCAGTCTTCATCCTTGGCAGACTCAGGAATGTGGGGTGGACGACATATTTAATTTCTCCAGCACCAGACGTAACGACTCTGACATCCAGCCACCTTTGGAAGGATATGTTGAAGTCAAACTTTTCCAGGTACCGTACTGCATAAAGGACTGATGAGTAACTGAGGCTGCTGCAGAGAATGATGGGAAAGAACCCATATGTTCCCTTCAAGAAATCTTGGTGTTATTTTGCATATGTCTAGAAATGTGTTAAAAAGCACATAACAAACCTCAGGTGGCTTGTTGGTGGTGGAAAAAGGCAGAGAAGAGTAATTCAAACACAAACCCTTATGTCTTACTTTGGTTGGTTCAGTGTTACATATTCAAGGTATTTGTATCCATGTTTTGTGTTACAGCCCTTAAGGAACCTTTCTGCAAAGGGCATAAAAGAAATAACAAATGAAAATGGAACTGAAGATTTTTTTGTCTGGATCAGCAAGGGTTTGGTAGCCCTTAGGTGGGGTTTGGCTATTATTTTGAAATAAACGTCACCTACCAGGACTGACCCCTTAAGAAAAAAGAAAAAAAAAATATATATACATATATCCACACATACTCTATATAAATTTTTTTTGTATTATTTATAATTTTTATTTATTAAATTTCTATAAATATTTTAAAAATGTATAAAAATAGAAATTTATATATAATATATATAACCGATATATATAATATATTTATAATATATTTATTTATATATATTTTGAAGGAATCAGTCCTGTAGCTGAGGACCTGTATATATATATTTACAGATACTCACACACATCACACACACACATATATATATACATGTATTATATAAAAACATGAAAACATACCAAAAAATATGTTTTTAAAGCATCAGTCCTGTCTTTAAGGTTTCAGGTGTTTGCTATTTGAGGATCAAGTTCACCTGGGCCGGGGTGTGGGGGAGGACCGGTTGCTCATCGTGCGGTAGAGGAAGTGACAGTATGACGGCGAGAATAGGAGCTACAGAGAGGACCCCCCCGTGCCTTCTCCTTGAGAGACCTGTCTATTCCGCAGCGCAGATTACACTCCGAAGGCCCCGGCGGGAAGTTCAGCACGTGTGTGACAAGTGGGTGCAAACAGGAGGACAGCAGCAGCAGCAACGAAGATTTACTGACTGGCATGTACAGGTCAGCCAGAAACGCTGGGCTCTCGGCACGTGGTTTCGGACTCTGGTGACCCAAACTCAACTACCTGAAAAGTGAACCCTCCAAAAAAAATCCAGTTTTGTCATAAATCTTTTTCCTGGGGCGATAAATAATAATGAATGAAGGCCCCGGAACCCAGATGAAAAAAAACTGGAACTACAAAATTTTATGCACGGAATGAAGTGTTGTAGTGTCATGTTGCTATTTTCAGACCCATAACCAGCAGGTGGTGTAATGGTTAGTGTAGCTGTTTTTCCTTCAAAGGAACTGGGTTCAAATCCCATCTCCTGCTGTAGTATTCTAGATCAGGGTAAATCATTGTAGGCAGCTCAATATTATAAGCTGCTGTGGAGAAAAACATGGGCTAAATGAATGAAGCAGGATGTAAAGTATGAGGTCTTTGATTCGATTATTCATAAATTAGAGCTCATTCACATTTTAGCAAATGTATCAGTCTTAGAGACATTTTTCCGTACAATAAGCTCTAAAGGCTTAAAAAAATCGTTGCCTGAATCACCAGAACCTGGTCATGAAAAGCAGGTTCTGGTTTGCCATGTAAATTAATTATTAGCATTATGAGGAGTAAAAGGTTCCTATTCACTGAGTTGGACTTCCATGTCCTCATGGGGGATCTCATACTGAGTTCCCCCACCTCTTGCAGGGGTGGAAAAATGGCTCAAATATTCAATGAGACCCAATGTCAAGGCAGGGTAACACCATACAATTTACGGTAATGATTTCAACAAAAAACCGTGGACATGACTTTATACAGAGGACTCAAGTACGGACCCATCAGGCAAATGCAGAATGAAAGAAAATATTTCACAATATTAATATAGCATTCAATATAACATAAGGAAGAGGAATTGAAGCAAAAATATTGATTTAAAAAATCAGGTTTCGACTAGGGAACTGCGATTATATTATTTTTCTCTAACTGATCTGGTTCAATAAATACAGATTTATTGTACTTTGAATATTTTCAAACTATATGAATTGCTTGGAACTCAACTGTCTTTAAAATACATAAAGAACTTTGGAAAAAGTTTTCAATAAATTAAAATTTAGCTGCCTTCTTGAGCATAATCAGTTGTTATTTTCTTCAGATTATTTTTAGCAGTTTGCAGGAAGAATTCCATCTCTTTTCTGACAACGACTGGAAATTTATTTCCAGGTCGGGCTGTCTATGCCAAGCGGTACCAAGGAATTCATAAAACCTAGGAAATATAGGATACATAGGACTACAGACATGTTTAATCAACATAATACTGGCTGCTAATGTAAAGTTCTCCGTCTCATCAATAACACTATTTTCAGTAACTGCTAACACAGAGAATAGGAGAAATTCTGCACCAGACCCAGGAAAATCTAAATATTTCACATAGAAAGACTATTAAAGTGATATCCAAAAAAAAAAAAAAAAACTAAAAATTGAATTGAAGGATGAATTTAATGTTTAAGAAATTAAAACTGCTTTCAGAAATGTGGGATATGAATTTTATAAGTAATTAAATTTAATGAGAAATAAAATAAATCGCATACTGTATATTTAAAATATGTTTGGATTGCTGAAGAAGACTGAATAAACAATGAACTTTAGGCATTTCACAGTTTGCTTTGGAAATTACATCTGGAACATGTCTGCAAGGTGTGGGTCCATGAGCCGACTCTCCGGTGAGGGAACGGGAATGAATCAGCTACTAAGCGTAACGGAAAATAATGGGCAGACAGACACACACCTAACCTTGGGAAAATGCAAAATGATTAATAAAAAAAGTTGATTATTTTACCTATTTTATAACTTTACGGAAAATCTACTGAAAAAATCCGTTCTAATGGAATTTTGACACAATTTCAGAGTTGATGGAAAACATAGCTTTTGCTCTTTGTTTACAGTTAATTTAATAATCTACCTTCCACATTTCCAGTACATTCATATCCATATTCTGGTTTGTGATGCTATACATCGCTGGCTATAATCATGTACAACTAAGAGCTCTTTTTTCATTTTGTTATTTTTCCTTTCTTTTTGTAAAAAGGGAAAATAAAGGCCCCAACTGGTAAAAGGTATAATTATGCATATTTGAAAAGGACATTAACAAAATTTGCAAATACATCTAAAAAGGTGCACAACTTAACTTAGACAATAGGATGACAATGAAACAACACTCTCTCTTTAACATGTTTGCAAAACACGCAGCAACAGGAATAACAGCAATTTTAACATTGATCAACAGCTAAGTATTTTTTTTGCCACTAATCACGTTAATTGATATTTTATTTTCCTCCCTAACAGAGCTCTAATTTAATTAGAGTTAATGAGAATTTAATGTGAGGTCAAGAGCAGAGCTGGAGCGTACCTTGCTGGGACACAACAAGGAGGATGTGTTTGTTTCTGCTCGTCGCGCCTGCTTGTTGGTGGGGGGGAGGGATGGAAGCCCCTTAACGGGGAATATGGACCCCATTCACATCACTCCCTGTAACCCCCCCCACCCCACCGCACCCCAGCCCCTGATTCCATTTGCCACCTATCAGTATGTCATCTGAAACCTCGACCAAAGTCATGGCTGCACTGGAAGACGGGGATTTGTGTTTGTGTGTGTGTGTGTGTGTGTATATGTGGGGGGGATGTCTTTCTTTTTTGAGGTGAAGCTGTTTTGAAGCACTCTCGGGGTAGCCATGCCCGTTTAGGTCTGCACAAGCAGAGATCATTCAACAGTCGTACGTCAGCTTCCTAACAGGCAAAGAAACAGAAGCTGTCACGTAATTGGCATATGAAGCCATTTCAGCTTTCCACAGAATGGAAAGACAGAATAAATCGCAAACTGAAAGACACTAAAACATCTCTATTTCTCAGTGCTGCCTGTGTGCAAAAAAAATCTGACTGGACATGACAATATGTCAGTTTTCCACCTTCCTGTCCACTTTTGGTACTTCATTTCCTCACACTGGACATGCATAATGTGGTGCTCCATCTCCTGTTTAAACAAAGAGCTGAATTTTATTATATACTGTGGGCAAATATCAAATCCAAAATATAAAATAATGCAGGCCACTGATGGTAAGAGGAATCAAGTATTTGAAAAAAAAAGACAAAAAGAGGAGAGGGTAAGATGAGGGACACACACTCTGCACAGACAAGGGCGTGAGGAGCACACACAGGGCTGTGTCCACCTGCTCCTTCAGATCAAACTGCACAAAAGGCCACATTCAGCTTGTTTATGAACATCCTGGCTTCTATTCATCCTTAGCTGTGTGTATGTCAAGGTCGCGTCGTAGCCCTATTTAGAGGACTGTGGCTGGGAGTCCAATTATATCCACAGCCTATTCTCTGTTCCCGCTCGGCCGTAATGGGGCTCCCGTTTTTGGTGACCTCACTGGCTCAGATATATCCAGATGTAATCGTATCTTCTCGATTGTGGCTAACAATGAAACGAGCCACAAATGTACATGCAACACGCAAACAGCTAACTGTTAAAAAATGCAATTAGGTGAATATGAAAATGATCTACCAAAGACTTGACCTATGGAGTGTGGAATGACATGTCCATGTCCGGTGGAAGTATACTCATACTAATCCTCATTAGCCATTTGTGTAGGAGTGGCACAACGTAAGCCATCACAAGAAAAAGAATTTAAATCATGTCTGCAGTTTTCCAGAAAGCAGGACCGTAACCCAGCTGTGATGTGAGACAAGGTTTTGTTGTCAGATGAGACAAAGTTAGAGCTTTCTATCCAAAATTTAGATAACTGCCAATACTGCATACTGGTGGTGGCAGCACAATGCCCTGGGGCTGGTTTTCATCAGCTGTGGCTGAGCATATTTTGAAAACAGAAGCAAGAATGGATGAAGCAAATACATTTATTCATTACCTGACACTTTTCTCCAAAGCAACTTACAATGTTAAGCTATTTAAAGTTATTTAGCGATTTATACAACCGGAAAATTTTTAGTGGAGCAATTTTAGAGTAAGTACCTTGCTCCAAGATACTTCTACTGGAGGTGAGACTCAGATCTCTGGGCTTTGGGTTTAAAGGAAATAGCTCTAACCACTACGCTACTAACTGCAATACTACAAAAAACACTTGCTTCAGTTAAAAAAAGTGAATGTCCAAATGTGGCACGGTTAAAATCCTGATTTCAGTCCCATCAATAATTTGTGGCACCATTTGTGGCCCACAACATCATCCAACGAAGATAAAGTTCCCTAAGCAAATATTCTTAGAAAAATGAGACAAAATTCCTCCCAGTGAACTAAGCTGGCATGTAGTTACTCCAAAATACTTGAGTATTACAGCAAAATGTGGCTACGCCAAATGTTATTGTGTGGGGTTTGAATACGTATGATAACAGCATATAACAGTTTTTAAAAATATTTTGTAACCTTAAAATAACTGAGTTTCATTTTTTCACCAAGGAAGAAAGTTCAAAATATTACTTGTGATTTAGTACAATGACAGAACTAATCACAGGTATGAATAATGTTCACATATCTTTTTTGAATCCCATGACAAATTGCACATACTGCAGTACACAAAACACAAAGGTATTTCCTGGAAAAAAACTGGAACAAGAACAACAAGAATAATAATAATAATAATAATAATAATAATAATAATAATAATACCATTACCATTGAAAAAAGGAGGAAATTTCAACTGCTCTACGTTTTTCCTGAAATGGTTTTATTCATCTACTATTGTCAGATCCATCTTAAAATCCAAGTAAAATGAAGTGCCCACGTCCTCTTCTGTTGCACAAAGCTGCAGCAATGCTTGAGTGACACCCAAATCATTTCAAAATGACCTTGTGCGTAAATGGCTGTCACTTAGTCGGTCATTTCACCTGATCATTCACTAGCTAATATTTCAATACAAAGTTAAAACAACAATTCCTGGGCAGCAGTATTGATTGTAATAGTAGTAAGACCGGAGAATTACTTTTACCAAGAAGGTTTGAGAAACACACACACACACACACACACACACACACACATTTTCAGAACCGCTTGTCCCATACGGGGTCACGGGGAACCGGAGCCTACCCGGCAACACAGGGCGTAAGGCCGGAGGGGACACACCCAGGACGGGACGCCAGTCCGCCGCAAGGCACCCCAAGCGGGACTCGAACCCCAGACCCACCGGACAGCAGGACTGCGGTCCAACCCACTGCACCACCGCGCCCCCTGGTTTGAGAAACAGAATTTTAAAAAAAATAAATACAAATCCCTGTAACTAAATAAGAAAGAAACTTGAGATCGAAATGCCCGAGGACCGGGATTAACCAAACAGAATCTATATGTAAAAATAGTTACATATTAAATATACATTATGTGCAGACTGCAGTCATTGCTAAGCAGTTGTGTGGGAAAATTCCAGAACTGTCTTGCTGTAAAAGCAGAAATGTTTGGTGGTAATTTTATACGATAGAGCACATTAAAAGAGAATACTTACTCGAACTGAGAGAGAGAGGGAAAAAAAAAAACGACATAAAATTGTATAATAAACTTGTCACTCTAAGTAGGCCCAGGACTTTAGGCAGTATTTACCCTTTTGGAAACAGTTTCCAAAATGTCATCAGAGACCACCTGAGTCTTTGCCCTCTTTTGGGTGGAGGATAAAATATCTTTGACCTCTGGGGCCTTCCCATACAATGGCTAATATGTTTTAATCTAGGTGGAACGATGGAACGCAAACAAAGTCAGGCTGGGGGTTGGCTGAAAAAAAAAAAAAAAGACTCGATGTAGTTTCAACGAGAAGTTATGAATTCAGAATTTCCTGGGGCTCAAACACTACTTGGGGGAAACAAAAGTGCTGGCAGAGGTACTGCTGAATTACGGCTTTAGGAATGTAGGGCAATGCAAGCAGTAACCAGTTCTGCTGGAGAAAAGGCTTTCACATGAAGTGTAGAGTCGAGAGAAACTCAATAGCAATCCGTCGGAGCACTGGATATATTGGTTATGCTCTCCCATTTGGATCCCTATGACTCTGCTGTGTAATGAGAGACATCCACAGAGTGAAGCAGATGCTACACAAATAATGTTCCTGGAGAGCTGCTATGCTTTTCTATAAGGGAGCTTATAAGGTAGTAGAACTGTAAGACAAGATATATCCTGCTGGATGCTGATTTTACGTGAATCTCAGCACTATTACCTTTCCACGGACAACTCCTCAGGGTACTACAGTGGCTCCTCGTATAACAAATTGTGGAGTTACAGATTTTCAAAGATAGGGACATTTTAAAAAAAAGAATATATATATTATATATATAAATATGCACATTATGTGTATATAATATATATAAAATTTATAGCATTTTCTTCACTTATTCTTTGTTAGAAACATCAGTTGCAAACTGAAGGTGTCTTGCATTTCTACATGTAGTCTCCATATTTTAAGTTGGTTTTCAAGTAGATTTTTTTTCATAATTGTGAATTTGCCCATATATCTACATATCACAGACAACACTACTTATATAATATGTTCACAGTGGACACTGGAGCTCTGAAACTCAATATGTAACTCTACCATATATATAATTCACCTCTACTTAACACTGTAAAACATATTTAAACACATTTAGACGTTCATGTTATTACACTGGGTAGGGGGTGCGGTGGCGCAGTGGGTTGGACCGCAGTCCTGCTCTCCGGTGGGTCTGGGGTTCAAGTCCCGCTTGGGGTGCCTTGCGGCGGACTGGCGTCCCGTCCTGGGTGCGTCCCCTTCCCCCTCCGGCCTTACGCCCTGTGTTGCCGGGTGGGCTCCGGTTCCCCGTGACCCCGTAAGGGACAAGCGGTTCTGAAAATGTGTGTGTGTGTGTGTGTGTGTTATTACACTGTGCCGTCTGCTATGGTACAGCATATTTAAAGTGATAAGGATGAAAGTTTGACATCTTAAAATGTCCTTCAAATGTAAAAAGATGTCAATAATATGGCGAGTACAATTCTTCAAAAAGAACTCTAGGAAAAGAAAATATTAAACGTTAAATAACATTACGTGCATCATTACTTGCAATAATACACAGGAACACAGACTTGAATGCATGCTTAGAAATTCAACTCCACATGCTCATAAAAAAGGGCTGTTTAAGTTTAATCATTTAGAAATACTTAACTGCTGCAATAAATTAAATTCACCTTTCCGGTATTTTATTGTGCTTCTAACGGTTGAAGTGAATCTGTCTGATTTTTATCATTAAATAGAACTACAGAATAATACGGTTTTGATTGGTTAATCGAGTGTTTGTTAAGGTAACTTGATCGGCATCTAGTGGCTGGAGGGATGGGTTACGACTGCAAACAGAGCTTTGGTCGAAGGCCAATGGCCGGCCTCAGAACCACACTGGTGTTTAGCACAACTACCGGTTTTTTGGCAGAGTAGCCAAATGCTCCCTGCTAATAACATTTACTTCCCATCAACTGCTGTGGAAGGGCAGCCGTTGGGGAACTGTAAGGCTCACGGGAGGGGCTGACGGGGGGAGGCTTGGAGAGGCGGGGGGGGGGGGGGCCGGAGGAGGATAGGCCTTTCCAAGCATGTCTCCTTGACAAGTTTGCATTTCAAAAGACCTTGGTCCAATCCATTAGGGGACCTAGGAAAACAAGATGTTCCCCTCCAGTTGGGCTAATTAGGGGGTTTTTGAAGGAACAGTCCATATTCTTTAAATTGCTGTGGGGATCCAGATGTGTAACTAGGCTAATGACTGACTGGCTAACAAAGAAAAATGGGGGCCCGTTCTTGAGTGGCGAGTGTAAGTCACCTTCCGCTCATAGCTGTTGCGGAGGCTCTGTCATTGTCCGCGTCGTTCCTGGCAAATCGAGCACCAACATCGTCCGCTAAGCACACGTTTTTTTTTAGCTGCGGAGTCTCTCGAGAATAATGTAGGCACTTTAAAAAAGTACAAGGTCAGGGATCTATTTTATTTTTTTTAGAATGTAGTAAAAAAGTGCATTGGGCAGTAGTAAAATGACAACAGTAAAACTGCAGCTGCAAGTGAAAGTTTTGATTTTTAAATAAAAAAATAAAATCTGCAAGAGGAAAATTAATTGTATTGCTCCCAGATACATACAGGACCTGATTACTGGTTCCGCCCAAACCAGACTGATATACTCCTTCACTTCTGGCCACTTGGTCAGGCTTCTCACTAAACATCCAAAACAAAAGCCTGAAGGTTTTTGTTCTTCCTGCGTTGTGGTGTAATATTTTCCCTCCGTCCCTCAGACCTGCTGATCCCTCAGTTCTTAAGAAGGGTTTTCAGAGCACATCTTTTTCAGGTTCTTCTTGTCTGTTAGTGAAATACACTTTGTTTTCTTTGAGATGTATATAACTTTGGGAAAAAAGCATCTATAAAATGAATAAGCATAGATGTGAATGTACTAGTGTACTGGTCTACATCTCTAAGTGAGAATGAGTCAGTATTGTATAAAAGAAAGGGAGAGGGGCGGGTTAGAGCTATCACTTTCCAGTCAAACGTCCTGGGTTTGAATGCCACTCCTTCTTCAGTGCCTTTGATTAATGTATTGCCTTTAAGCAGACATAGTAAAAACACCTTCCTGTACAACAGGTAAAAAAATATAAATAGCTTAGTGTACAAACCAAACATTTTGCTTTTGAGAAGAGCGCCGGATAAAGGAATTAATGATATTGAAAAAGTGAGAGTTCTCAGATTGTCCTAAAAATGAAATTTTAAGAAAAAATAGAAATGCATGGTATATACAACATGTTAACTGTCTGTGACCAAAAACGATCTTCTCAAAGCTGGCAAGGCGTATAACCGTGAATGAAAATATGTCACGGAAGTGTTCAGAGGAGAAAAACTAAATGTAAAATGATGTGTGACCTCAGAGGGATGCAGTACACAGGGGTTCTTCTATGTTACCTGGATGATGTGGACCTCGAGAAGGAGCAACGTGGGGACGGTGGGGCGGGCCATGCCCTGCTGGGGGCGGTCTTCTCCCCACCACAGCACCTGTCTCATTTGAAGAGGAGCGGAGCTGACAGAGGACTCCTCAGGAGACTCCCGATTCCCCTTCACACAACTGAGGAGAAGAGGCAGAGGGTGTCAGGGGTCCTTCCTTGGCGCAAAGCCCCCTGCTGCAGAGACGTCTCTCTCTGTCTCTCTCTTTCTCTCTCTCTCTCTCTCTCTCTCACACACACACACACACACACACACACACACAACATGTACAAACCTTACATCCACCCCATTACCTCCCCTAGAGTGAAACTCCATTCAGGGGACAAAAATTCCCCAAAGCTATACTAGTTTTATATA
Organism: Scleropages formosus; assembly: GCF_900964775.1. Taxonomy (NCBI): domain Eukaryota; kingdom Metazoa; phylum Chordata; class Actinopteri; order Osteoglossiformes; family Osteoglossidae; genus Scleropages; species Scleropages formosus. Next base: position 20,919,051 of record NC_041822.1, read on the forward strand.
AATAAGAAAAATTATGTTAAAAATATAATTAACAAATTGTTACTGTTGAGCTACATGTCATATATATATATATATATATATATATATATATATATATATAGTATAAATTCTTGTGTATATGTACACACATAAAAATATATATAAACAAAAATATACAGTATGTATATATATATACAGACACAAGAATATATTTATATATATATATATACACACACACACACACACACACATATATATATTCTTCTGGGAAAACCTGACATTTCATTGTACTCACAAATCTTGTGAATTTCCAACTCCAAATACAGAGTGATGTTAACTGGCTGATTTCATTTTAAAGCTACAGACAAAGCTTGCTGTCGATGTAAAGGATTTTGAAGCAATAAAATGAAATAACAAGTGTTTTTCACTGCGAGAATGTCTCCATTGCTGAAGGAAGAAGTGAAAGAACAGAGTGCAGGGTAGGAGAACATGGGGAGTTGAACTATTAAGCTATCAAGCTGTAGTCGGGCACGTCTGGCATCAAATTACAGTAATTATTGTTACTGTGCAACTCAGTCGGAAGGGCCTTCGCTTCTCGAGGTCTGAAGAAAGAGATAAAAATGGTGCAACAGATAAAGTGCCGTAAGGAAGATTCTGGGTTAAATCCTCCGTTGTCAGTAAGAGATCTGCAGGGGAGAATAAGAGTGCTGCCTTAGACTGCAAGTAGGTCTTCATATTAGAATACAGCAGACAAAATGGCAAAATAAATGTACAGTCTAAATTTTTATAGAAATGTTTTATACATTTTATGCTGAATATCCTTGTTTCTTATATATTTTGTATTTTAGAACTTAAGATATATTTCCATCACACCTACTTACTTCACATATAGCATTCAGAGGTTTTTTTAATTTAATTATAGTACACTTTCTCAGTTCATTTAGCGAAGGATAAATGAATATCACGTCTTCATGAAGGTTGCATTGACTTTTCTGTTATGAGGTATTACTTTATATATGCTATATGTAAAAAAGCTTGAAAAGGTTGCAGTTTTTTATGTAATGATACTATGTACCGTTTTCTCCAGAAGACTGTAAAATTAAATGTATGGAAATGTAAAAGAATTAATGGTTTATTTTTGTCTACACACCTCTGTGGCTATATATAGCATCATTAATATGACCTTTCTAACCTAGCGTGAAGCTACTGAAAGTATTACTTTTCTGCACAGTGTTCGGCTTAAAAATATTATAATTGACTAAAAATAAAATTTAAAAAAAACCCCATGAGTCGTTCCATTTGTCAGTGAGGAATAATGTACGATTTGTTCTTGTGTAATCAGTCATATAGAAAATTGCCAAGAGAAAAAGTAAGCAAAGAAGTTTACAAAAAATGAAAAGTTAGTCTCAGCAATTAATTCATTAAAAATAATTCAAGTAATTTTCATACACCAGAGAGAGTTTATCGTTCAGGTGTAATTTAAATGATATTGTTATTTTTTCTCGAAATCTGACTGTATCTCTTAGTCCAGCTGAACACTACTGAAATTTGTCTTCTTGACAAAAGGTCATAAGCCATTCACTGCATACTAATGGTTCCTCACACTTTTAAAACTCTGTAAAAGTTTACTTTTCAAAAAACTCACAAACTGGAGCATAAAAGAATAAAACTGCACAGCTTAATTCTCAATTAAATTGTAATATTATAAGATAAACTAATAAATTATCCAATAAATTTCACTCTTTTTGCCGCTGAAAACTGAGACGCCTGTTAAACCCATTAGACAATTTAACTACTTATTATACCAAAATAGGCATTTTTTTTTTTTTTTTCTTTTTTGTGCAGGTGTAATAGTACACTACCATCAGCCTAATTTTGTACCATAGTTTCACAGTTTCACACACAAACAGTGTAAGGAACTAATCTCACACCCTCCTGTTTGCTTATGAATGTTGGCCAGCAGTTTTTATTACAGGATGTTAGTGGAAAGTTGCTTCCATTTAATGATAAAAATAGACTATTTCCAATACAATTTACCTGACCCAGACAAAGGGGCCCCCCCTCCATCGGTAGCACCCTGACCATTTCTGGACAACCAATTTGACTTGTTACCCCGGTAAATTGAGAGCCTTTCACCTGGGCCCCTCAACACAGAAGCCATCAGTTTTAATTTTCAAAACTTTCCCTTTCTGTCAAAACCAGGGAGAGGAAGGAGAGGGGTGGGGGGGAAAAGAACGCCATTTTAAGTTTTATCTGTTCTACAAAATGCTGTTATCCTAGTGTGGTGTCAAGAACTCTATCTCTTTTTTTTTCCAGGTGACAAGCCTGGACGAGAGAGAGATAAGATTGGAAAGGAATCCCACTCCACTGAGTAAATAAATAATCAATACTCATCTAAATGTAAATGAGAAAGTAGCCCTTTGATAGCAGGGTTTTTATCAACGACCCAATTTTCCACAGACACTCACAGGGACTCAACCAAATCACCATCATTCAGCTCTCGAGTAATGGATATAAAAAAAAAAAAACATTGAAGCGGTCACCTGAGATCAACCAAGTTTGGCGAGGCCACACCAGTAAACTCGCAAATGTCACCCGGCTTGATTGGTTTTTAGCTACTCCTCATTTCTTTTTCCTGGATGATTTTCTTTTGTACTTGACACAGAACAGTGTTCACGTCTCAATAATTCAATTAATATAATTTCTATATGGCATGAGTCTGATCATATGCTCGTTACTCCGTCATCGTGGTACATCAAACTATCAAAGTCTCCATCCTTCCATCTTCTCAGTCCTTTGTAAACATATCAATCATCTATTTAATACAGGGCTTCTTAAACTGAAGTCCACAAAACCCAGATTTCAGAAGTTCCATAAACTTGGAAAGGAAAAAAGTACATCTTTATTTTCACTACCCTCCTATTGAAATTTAGCATTTCCTTCAGTTATGAATTTCAACAATATTAATATTTTGATAACTGCATGTCAGTATTATTTGCTTCCTTTGTAATCCTATGTATTTTATTTTTTGTATTTAAAACGTTATTCTGAGAAGGGGTCCATAGGCTTCGCTAAACTGCCAAAGGAATCCATGGCAGAAGAAAAGGTCAAGAACCTCTGATTTAACACATTTATCTACCACGGCCTTCCAAAATGTGCAACCTTATTTTTTCCTAAACGAAATAAATTTTTGATATTTGTCTATGAAAAGCAGCCACTTTTCTGTACAAATTTTAAAAGCCTAAAGAACTAATTAAATGCAGGGAATTGTGTATGACCATTGTCCAAGAACTCTGGCTTTCTTCAGCACAGTTCTGATGTGCTAAAGTGATAGAGTTGGATTTTCGGGGAAAAATATGATATACATACAGTTAATATGACACAAAGAGTCTGATCAGTGTTTGTCAAACCGTCAGATGATACTCCCTCCATCACAGTCGCATGCTGAATTATATTTAGTTTCATTTCACACTTTGTGGTGCACAATAATAGGGCAATTTCATGTAACATTTATCCCTCTACTTGGTCTTCCGAAATGCACCACTGAGCTCCTTTTTGAGAATATCAAGTCGAAGTTCACCTTGTGCAACAACAATCTGTGCTTTAAATTTACTCAATTTAAAATAATTACTTTCATATGGCAAAAGCACCACTTTGATGTGATTTAACTTGTTTTATATGCAAAATGTATATTAACAAATTTAAAACCTCCAATTTTTTGCTTTTACCTCAGACATTTTATTTTATATGAAATGTGGTCTGCAGTACTAGTTCCGGTATATATGGAATAGGATGTGGCCAATTTGAGATATGGTAATCAAGTATATGTAGCTAAGCTGAAAACTGATACTTTTCCTGTCTGAATGTTACAGTATTTGAAATAATATACCTGTCCTAGTCATTTATGAAATGGGCAGATATAACAATTCACTACGTAAATGCAATACAATCCATTTGCCAAAACGCAAATTCATGTTTCTTTTTATTCGGAATGAATGAATGAATGAATGAATGAATGAATGAATGCATGCTAATTATGCTGAAACCTTTGTCTAAGGTGACTTTGGTTGTTAGACAGTCAACTTTATAATGATTTACTCAAGTATTCTTGATATATCGATTCAGGGTACATACTATAGTAATACTGTAGTGGGAATAGAACTGATACAACAAGATGATTGCAAGACAGCAGCCATAACGAATACATTACCCAGAGCCCCATGTTTAAAGTAGTTCACGGTCTTTACCTCTGGGATGCTACAGTATTATCGATGCTATACAAAACAACAACAACAGCAATAACAATAATGTCTTGCAAAAAATCAAGTGCAGAAAATTAGCACAACTGCAAGATACAGGCTACACTGGGAGGTGAAAATCTGGGTGTTGTGGAAGACAGTGCTGGAGAACCATGCCACTCGCTTCCCGCTATGGAGCGTAAAGACAACACAGATAGGTGGGTAACAAGTCAGGGTGCCCCGCTGTTCAAAGCATGTAAACTAACAGATGGAAGCGCTGTGTCTCCTAGGCCTCAATTATACAGACACACACAAATTAATAAATAAATAATAATAACAAAACACAACAAGTAAATATTTTGACAGCGGAGGATTAAAAAAATGCCAATGAATTCCTTGTTTAGACATCTGGTATAGTTTTCATTTTGAAATGGGGGGAAAGGAACGTACCTGACATGAGTGTTTAGCTACCACTGACTGCTACGAGATTTTTTTGCAAGAGTTTATACTGAACTCAAAATACAGTACGAAATGAACTTGACTTATATTAGGCTAAAAGGACAAAGGAAATTTTAAGTAATGTCTCAGCAGTAAAGGATGTTTTCGGTACAAATGCTGAAGCCCTGGTATATTGTAATACTCAGACAGTAGTCTAGTGTGCAGCTAAAATAAACCACTCTTGAGATTACAATCTATTCTAATGCTTAGGAAGTCAAGTTTTAAGGTGGTGGTTTCATACTAAGACAGTAATCCACTGCTGAAGTTGTGATCTACTCTAATGCTACAGTACTCAGCCAGCATTGAGATAATGGCCAACATTAATGTTAAGAAAATCAAGTTTTGAGGTGTTAGTCTACTTTAACTATAAACTACTGGCCCAGTGTTGAGATAATGGTCTACTCCAATGTTTGGATAGTGGTCCACTGCTAAAAGTGTGCTTTACGCTGATGTAAAGTATGTCTATGTTGAGGGAATGGCCTACTTTACTACTGAGCTACTGGTCGAGTGTTGAGATCATGCTCTAGTCTAATGGTTAGGTAGTGGGTCAGTGTTAAAGTTGTGGTCTACAATAACGCTAAGTACGTCCAATCTTGAGGAAGGTGGCTACAGTAATGGTAAAACAGTGATCCAATGTTGAAGTCATGGTCCATTCCAATGCTAAGATAGTGATTACGTGTTGAAGCCATGATTAGATGTAATGCAAAGACAGTGATCCAGTGATAAAATTATGGTCTACTGTAATAATAATTTAGTAGTAGGTAATTATAAGTTACTGGTTCAGTCTTGAGATTTTGGTCTACTCTAATGCTATGGTAATACATTCTCGAGGTGGTGGTTCAATCCATCACCAGCTAAGGGAGTGATCCAGTGTTGAAGTTGTTGTCCGCTGTGATCCAGGGGTAGTAGTTCAGAGTTTAGATCATGGTCAAGGTAATGTTAAAGTACTCCACTGCTGAGGTGGTGGAACACTCCAATAAAGCACTGAAATGATCAAGTGTTGGCCCAGTCTAGTGTTGATGGTGGTCTTCTGTCCTGCTGCAGGCAGACAAGAGATAACTCCAGATGGACAGCTCCTTTGGAGACATCATCCATCTGCTGACATGAGCCTGCACTTTAAAATCAGTTTTCCACAAAACAAACAGTGAATTGACAGTATTATGATGCCTGGACACTAAGAAAGTGTAAGATACCTGTCTGACAGACACTTCAAAACCCAGGTCAGTGGAAAAAGAGAATTTTCTGCAAACCCACGAAATACGTTTTTTTTGAGCTTAAAATTTAAAATGGCCATTGTACTGGTAATAAAACATACATATCATAAGACTTACACACAGAGAATTTTGCTGCACATTTTTTGGAGAACAAAAGGTTATGAGCGGTCTGTGCAGTCTTTACATTGTAGCGAAAAGGTGAGCAGAAATGGGCATTGAAATCGAGCGACACGCCAATCCAGGTGCACAGGGGTACGTGCATGCAAATACCATGGGAAGGGGAGCGCCGAGTCTGAGTGGCTGTCAACAACTGGAGCCATCTGTCTGGGATCTGTCAGCTCCATCAGCTGTCCCTTCCTTACCTCTCGCAGTCGTGCCTTGACACAGACTCTTCGCCAGAGGAAGTTGGATCCGAGTACCAAATTAGAATCCCATCGGAACAGGAAGGGACATTAAATAAATGTTAAAAAAGTAAAAAAAAAAAAAAAACAAGCGTGGATCAACATCAACATCTGCCAGGCCTTCTACGGGAGAGAAGGCCCTCGTTCATTTTTATTTTTTTCCCCCGTCCTTCTCTAACTCTCTCTTAAACAGCAAGAAACCAGGGAGGCATGCAGCAGAATTAGGAGACACCTGTTATTCAAGACAAAGCTGTCAGACATGCACAAATACGTGGGGGGAATGGGCACAAGGGCCCCTTGTGGGAAGCGCACGCTTACAGGATGCCAGACTGTTGATGAGCAGTGACGCTGTCTAAATGGCACAGGCCCTGCCCACCACAGGTGGAGGCTTCAACACAGAGTTTACATGTGTCCGAAAGGCTCGATCTGTTCAGGCAGCAATGCGCAGGGTGTCCGTAGTGACCGTCTAACATTAACGTTGATTAACATTTAACTTGGACACCTTTGTTCAAGCAGATTTACCATGTTATTCTACAATACACTCTCTCTCACACACACACACACACACACACACACACACACACACACACATACACACACACACACACACACACACACACACAGGCTGAATCCGCTTGTCCCAAGCGAGGTCGCGGCAAACTGGGGCCTAACGCGGCAACACAGGGTGCAAGGCTGGAGGGGGGAGGGGACACACCCAGGACAGGACGCCAGTCCGCCGCAAGGCATCCCAAGCAGGACTCAAACCCCAGACCCACCAGAAAGCAGGACCCGGCCAAACCCGATGCGCCACCGCGCCCTCCTTACACTAAGGTATTTCTTCCAATTTTTGGACCACTTATAGAGCAGGGGATTTTTTAAAATTTATCAGCTCAGGGTAAAGACCTTGCTCAAGGGCACTACAGATGGAGTGTGGACTGAAACCCTCCACCTTCCCGTTACAATGCATCAGGTCTGACCACTACTCCACCTCCTGCCCCAACAACACTGGGTCCATTAAACATGGATCAGTATTTTTAAATCTGCCCATGTTTTTTTCACTTTGACCTCAAAAAGACATAAATACAATTATTAAAAACTTATTTCTTCTTCTCAAATACACAGATTAGGTCATGCACATTGACAAACCTTTCAAGCAAAACTTTTTTTGAGTAATTGCAACCTTTCTTTGCAGTGGGCGTGCTATGTAAATATACGCACCATATTTTGACACTAATGGAAAAATTAGCTAATCCATGAGCCCCATTATCTGAGAATGATATGGAAAAAACATCAAACCCTTGTTTATCCAAGAATTTTCTTCCATTATTATTAATTACACACATTAAATAGTCAGTGTAGTGTTACAAATAATGAGTAATAATTTTATCCATGTTATAGTAGATATAACCCAACAAAAATTCAGTTTGTAAGTAAATGTGATCCTTTTGATGGGACAACAAGTAAAGGCTATTGACAGCGTTGTGTACTTCTGGTTGGAGATCTTGCAGCCAACTGTTAAGCAAAGTAAACAAAGCCCCATGAGATCCCATGGATCTGATCACACACCAAAACTGTCAAAACCAGGGGGGGAAAAATACTTAAGGGAGACCGTGGCAAAATGTGTTTTTCTCATCGCTTTTCATGACCCCGGCTCTCAATAGGTGTGGAACATTGTCCAGCTTCTCCTGGGACCACATTTGTCTTTGGGTACTTTATCTTGAGACATTTATCTTGAAATAACTGGCCGTCTCGCACAGACAACAAAGGCGAACTCTCCCTCGGACAAACACAACTGTGCCTACTTTCCTCCCGTTAAACGGCCTATTATGGACATTACGTTAAATTGGATAATTTCAAACACTTGTGGCAGATAGAGAAAAGAAAAAGAGCAGAATGCAAGCAAAAGAAGCAAAAAAAAAAAAAAAAAAAAGAAAAAATCCAAATGCTTTAAAGTAGAATTTACACCTTTGATGCTGTCATATCTGAGCAATTTGGTTAGCAGGGAAAATATTTTCTGTTACTCTATGTTTTTGTGCTCTGCTCAGAGAGATTTGCAGGTGATTCCAGAGCCCCTCTCAAACACCGTTCTCAGCATCGTTCACGGACTAAAACCCTTCAACAGAAGCTTTTATCCAAATTATTTCCTTGGATATTCCTTCAGCGGACCTCAGGTTTTGTGTACTTGTCATCCGGCTGCATGTTTGAGCCTTTTTGATTCTGATCCTAAGCACAGCTCTTTAACCATCATGCTGCTTTCAGTCTAAGTTTCTCATTTGGTTGACGCCTTCTTCCAAAGCGACGTGTAATGCTGTTTGCATATTACGTTACGTTAAACGATTTACAGATTTATTTGGCAATTTCTGCAGGATAAACTAAACTCAAGCTCATTGACCAAGAAGACTACAGAAGGAGGTCAAATTCAAAGCCAGGATCTTCACCTGCTAGGCAACAGTACTAACCATCACACTGCACTTGTACAGTTATTTGCTTAGCTAATGCTTTTCTGCAAATCAAATTATAGTGGTTTACCTGGGTGGGTAATTTTTACAGCGACAATGCAGGGTAAAGACCTTGCTCATGATTACCGCAGAAGAAGGGAACCAAGTCCTTCAAGTACAGGGTGACAGCTGTAGTCACCACAGTACCAACACTACTTACATCACCAGAGTACTTTAACACCCTAACCCTAAACATGGCCTTGATTTCAGGTCAACCATTTATCCTACAATGCTGTCTCTGACGTGTCCTCACCTCCAGAACCTCAGCTGTGATGTTATATCCCCACCTGCGTGAGGCTACAGGCAGTATCGATCGGATCCCCTCCCCGCCTGCACCAAGGACAGGAGAGAAAATGAAAATTCTGTTACAGTACGTTCTCACGCGTGCCTCTATTCGTCCTCGGCCTCGGTTACGGGCTCATGCTATTGCTGTCACGCTGCTCGATGACCGGACCACATGCTATTTAAAAGACCAATTTCCACGGGCCGCCATGCCTCTCTGCTGGTGTTGTCAGCTCAATTTTCAAATTTCACTGCACGTCCTGGCTATCCGATTGAGGTGTCATCTGATTCGCCCGGTTACTGACAGGGCCACGGCTATTACATCATCTTCGAGGTCTCTCTTTGTAATAACATCCCTCAACACCAAGCTTTACTCAGAACAAAAAAAAAAAAAAAAAATTGGGGGTATAAAGACGCCCCATGTGTTAGCGTACAATTGTGGCCCTTCCTCTATCTCAGCTCCTCCATGTGCATTCCACCGCTACACCACGTACATCGGTATCAGGCCTCGAGCTGCTACTTAGCATCCGGGGGCCATACGCTGCTGACAAGGTCGCTCTCCACACAGCTGACGGGGGGTTTATTGGCATTAGAGAGCAGTAAACACTTTGCAACCCCTGTGAACCTTTGCTCTGCTTGGTGGGAACGGCACAGCTCAGGATCTTGCAGTGACCTCGTGCTGTTGACTCCGCAAAGGTTAAAAAACGCCGACCGCGAAACGGAGTTAAGAGAATTCCAGCGTATGGTAATGGCATGCCTTGCCTCCAATAAATGAGAAGCACGGAACCGTATTATGTTTTGTTGGTCTGAAATATTGGGGCGACACTGTGGCACAGTAGGTAGAGCTGGTGCTTCACACATCTTCAGCTGTAGGTTTGCATGTGGGTTTGAATTCAGCTCAGCCTGTGCGGAGTTGACATGTTCAAGCGCATGGGTATTCAACACGCAGCCTGTAAGAACATTTCTTTTCTTATTAATATGTACATTACCGTTCATAGATATTATCAATTGTACTGAATTGATCACATGGTAATACCGTTACTGCTAAACACACTGCATACTTAACTAAAATATCATTAATTATTTTTCACTTTGGGTGCTTAAGGTTCAGTGTGTCACTATGATTTTTATTCATGTGGACCTCCACGACTCATGTAAACTAGTGTGCGATACTAGTTGTGGCCCTTGGCCAAAAACACCTCTTGGATACTCCCATTCCTTTGGGTGCTCTAGTTTCCTCCTACAGCAATAAAACATGCATTTCAGGAGGCCTGGTACCTCTAATAACCCGTGGTGTGTGTGTATGATTGCCTCTTGATGGAATGGTGTCTCATCCAGGGTGTACCCTGCCTCGTGCCTTGCGTTTCCAGAATAGACTGTGGATCATTAAGGTCCTGCGCTGGACAACCAACTTTTGATCGTGGATGGGTTCAAAATATTGATGTTTTTCATGTTCCTGCAACTGCAAAGAAACTGCATGTGGTGTGTTACTGTTTGTGCGTGGGCGAGTATTTGTCTGTTTGCAAAGGTCTGATCCCTTAACTGTCAAGCTGGTTTTATAGAACAATTGATTCTAAGTGGATCCTCTGGGTTATTTCCCTAATTTCCTACATGCAGAGACACACACCATTCCCCCAGCAAAACGCTGTGTGTTTTTTTTGTACAGCAGTTACACACAAGTACTTAGAAAAGCACTTAAAGGATTAATTTAAATGGGATTTCTTTCCCACGGTGCACTGCAAGAGGGAGATGCATAGCTAAACTGTCGGAAGTAAAGAAATGGTGCAGTGGGGATTTTAAAGCTTTCATTACAGTATGAGGCCAACAATACAGTTAGCGGCTCGGCACCGTGTTTATTTTTAGGGCTCCGAACTTGGGAAGAAGTTTTGAGCTGTGTGGAGAAGTTTTTCGCAAAGTGACATCAGGGTTTATGACAGTGCACGCTATTAATCAGGAAACATTGGCTGTGGAGTGAATTAGCAGAGAGATAAATCAAACTAAATGCCGTGCAAAGCCAGTCCAGTCATTTAGAGATGAGAGCTGTGCTCAAAATCAAATCTACCAAATGCAAAAGTGAAGTTACTTTAAAGTCGCAAGTCGTAGTTGTAAATTTAAAGGTTTGAAAAAACTGATTGCATGCTGCTGAATGGTCTTTAAGAATATTGTGGTAGATGGTTGCTGGTTCAAGTCCCAAGCAGGTCCCTGCCTTCTTTTAAACACAGTACATATCTTGAAATACTCTGGTAAAACATCCAGCTATAAATTTTACATTTTCATATTTAGCTGATGCGTTTCCCCACAAGGCCTTTCAACAATGTACCCATTAATACAGTTGAGCATTTTTTTACCGCAGCAATTCGGACTAAGTACTTTTGCCTAGGATACTACTTTGAACGAACTACTCTCACTAGTACACCACTGATGTTGGTAAAAGTATGTTGCTTTGGATCTTGTTGTTGGCCGGTAGACATCAGCATTAAAGATATTGATAAAAACTCCTACAACATGGACATATGTGAATTGGACAAGGGGGGTGACAGCTAAACCAATTCACAATCAGGGTCTATGCCTTCTTTTTCCATCTCCTCCAAGGAAAAGGTGACCTAGTCTCGGAAGTGTGACCGAACACATGGCGGAATCCCTTAATCCACATTCGAAATCCAGCATCTTCCCATCGAACCCTCCGAAAGATACCCGCTGCGTGAAGGATGCTACCTGGGGGAGGGATCGGGGCAGGGTGGAGCTTTTCACAAAACACTACACTTCATGTGTTTGCTTACACTCTCTATGAAGTAGCATGATCAGACCTTTACAAAACCTTCATACGCTGCTACGGTACGAGTGAGAAGCGTGAGTCCACATGGGGAAACTAGGCAACACCAGTATGGGACAAGCTGGACAGGAGAGTGAAAGCAAAGCAACACGAGATTGTCCTACATTACTGGAATGTGTTGCGGAAGAGCTAGGAAGACAAGTCAACTGGTATCCTGGAGAATCTTGGTAACCCGGAAAAAACTCGTTTCCCACAAATAAAGTCACTTTTCACTCATACTGTATGTGCATTGTACCTTTATGAGTGCTACTTAAGTCTGTTTTGCGGGCAGTATGACCATATTACTGCTTAGGGCCCTTCACGTACAGTGCTATGCTAGTAAAGCATTTCCGCTCGCTCACTTCCTGCATTTGCTAAATTGTTAGCCTATCTCTCTCGGTGCAGGTGCAATGCTTTCTCAGCTCATGAATATGTATGAATATGGACAGCAAAATGTGTTCAGATGGCAAGGAAAAGAGCAGGTCGTAATGGAAATAAATAAATAAAAGGCTCCATACGTGTCTCGGTGCGTTTTCCTGGCCCTCCCCACAGAGTCCACCGCGAGGCGGCACTTGTGTTTCCAAGTAATTGAAAACATTGCCTGGGGCGCTATCACATTACTGGTCACGAGAGACCGACGTCGGGATCGCTCCGTGGCACGAAGCCCTCCCGAAATAGGGCGGCTGTCTCCTTCGATTGTCGCTCGTCAGGCCCACGTTGGGTCAGGCCCGAGCCTGTCGCTCGCCCCAGACTCTCCAGTGCCATTCGCTCTGGCTACACGGCGTTGGTGTTGGCTAAGGGAACTCTGGCCTGCATTGTGGCGGGTCGAGGGAGGAGTTGAGGAGGGTGAGCTGAGGTTAGCTTTTCTTAATGGCTTCAGAGGAAGCATGATCTCATTGAGTAGGCACCTGATGGAGAACGGGGAGGCCATCACCACATAGACCACGTAGAGCTGCTAAACAACCATCGCCGCTACTTTCCGCTTTTCAGAAATGTCACATTTCTTGATATGTGTCTGACACTTTTCTCCAGAGTAACTAACAATCAAAGGTTACTTGCTGTTATTGCAATTACATGTAGGGGTTACAGACAGTCTGTAATTACAAGCAATTATATACAGGGGTTATATCATATATAATTTGTTATGTATCATATATAAATTGTTAAACAGAGTACGTAAGACTTCTGTTCCAAATTTTCAGTTGCACAGAGCACCAACATTTGAACTGAAAATGTTCTCTTTTTTACTGCCTTTACATTTATTCATTTAGCTCACTCATTTTTTTCAAAGCAACTCACAATGTTTCTTCTTCTTATGCCTTCCACCCCTCCTGGGCCATAGGCCGCCAACAAGGATATTCCATAGCACTTTCTTTTTTATAAGTACCTTGCTCAAGGACACCATAGTTAAAGGTGAGATTCATACCTAGGTCCAAAGACAGCAGCTCAGAACTCTGTGTTACCTGCAGCCCCACAGGGACAGACACAACAGACATCATAAATATAGATTCCGAGTATTCAGTGCAGATACTCCACCAACATCTGGTAATCTGCTTCCAGGCTGTGTGGAGTTTTGTAAATCTGAGTTCAGTTTGCTTTCTATACCCCAGCAGATTCCTGTGCTTTTGGGGTAGGAGGGGCTCTGGTTCATTGCACATCTTTTCCCCATGCTGTCACCCTCCCTATCCTTCCTACACTTCCTCACTTCATCGCCAAGGTCCAGCTGGCGGGTATGGGCTGCGATCTACAGCCCCCATCGGTGTGCTAGCCCCTAACCATGAGATGCTGTTAGTTACATTGACAGGTGTGGGTCCTGCAGAGGCTGCCTGGCCTCCACACTTCATACACTGGTGCCCTAAGGTGGAGCACAAACATGGCCAGGTGAGAAAACTCTTTATTCACATTGCATCTCGCTGTTTACGTCATCGCTTGGGATGCACTGCCAGTGTGTCGGCACATCGTGGAGGCATGTTGTATACATATACAAATGCACATCTTGAAAATATCCCATAACTTATCATCATATATTTACTGAGCACAAACCTTTGTCAAACATGACTTAAAATGCTTGTTTATGCTGAGATACCAGTAGCTGTCAGTTTATACAAGTGGGTAATTTTTACTGTATCAATTCAGTGTAAGTACCTTGATTAAGGTACTACAGTAGCAGGTGGGATCTACACCTGGTTCTTCAGTAGCTGGGGAGGGGGCTGTGCCAACTATCACACTACCTGCTGCCCCATAACCTGACAGAATATTTTGAAACACTTAGTGTATGTGTGGCTTATGGTGAAATATGTAAAGTGTAAATGTCTAAATATAAATATGTGTCCAGCACAATAAACGAAACAGCGTCACAGTGAGAATTCTTAAAAAAAAATCTCACTGAGGGAGCATAAATGTAGTTGTGCGACACTGAAGTTTGCAAATTTTCAGTAGCAATGACTAGAACCGACTTTTGGGAAATATTGAATTTCAGTCAGAGGTACTAGCAGATAACACATTTCACCGCACTGAGCGAAAACAGATTGAATGATGAAAACAGCTGAGCGATGGCAATAACCTACTGATATGAAACATCCAAACACCTTGACTCAATCTTTTTTCAGCCAAAGAAAAACAAAGCAGTCTGAAAAAGAATATTTACATAAAGCATTGAGCTTCTGCATGCTAACAGGGTGATTAACTGGGCACATTAAGATGCAATTCAGATAGGAATTAATAACTATTACATGAACGACGGATCTTAACATGTGGTATTTGGTCAGAAAGGCAGAAACGAAGTAAAGAATGGATGTATACTAGAGTGTGCAGCTATTTCAGCTCTTGCTCATTATTTTAATATAGCAATGTATTTTATATAGGAATACATAATTCATATACAATATATAATCAATTATAATAAATTATAGCTATATATATATTTGCACGATATTAATAAAAAGGGTATAAAGGAGTTTTAAAAAATAAGTACATATATTTATTTAGCAGACACTTTTCTCCAAAGCGACTTCCAATGAACACTATGTAGTGTTATCAGCTCACACACCTTATTCACCGCGGTGACTTACACTGCTAGATACACTGCTTACACTGGGTACTCATCCATACATCAGTGAAACATACACACTCTCTCTCTGTCAATCAGACACTACGAGGGAGCCTGAACAGCATGTCTTTGGACTGTGGGAGGAAACCAGAGCACCCAGAGGAAACCCACACAAACACGGGGAGAACATGCAAACTCCACACAGAGCGAGCAGGGATCGAACCCACGTCCTCATTTACTGCTCGGGGCTGTGAGACAGAAGCGTTACTTGCTCTGCCACCGGTGCCGATTAAGTAAATTTTATTAATTAAATAAACAAACAAAATGAAAAAATAAAATGATGAGCCTGATTAATGGCTTCTGAGTCTGAGGAATTATTCAGTTACTGAAATTAGTCAATGAAAAGCGACTACATGTTTAAAGAACTGGGTCGTAACCTGCAAAAAACCTTGAGGACTTCGACCAACCCGACAGTGCGGTTCGTCACCGATACCGGTTCGTAACTTACTGTGTCAATCCACCGAGTCGTACGCAGCTCGGAACTGTCAACCCTCAGACGTACGTTGCATACTTAGTTCATTTTAAAGCCCTTCATATACAGAAGGGAGCGGAGAGCTCACATTGTGAAGTGACACAGTTCATTTCCTGTCATGGACCAGCTGAATTATTTATTTGTACTTAATCTGCGGCTAATCCTTCAATGACTCCAGACACAAGACTGCAGATATCCAGAAAATGTACCCAAAAAAGAAAATAATCAGATATATGTCACGAAAGGGATTATATTTATATGTCGGGTTACTCTCAACACATTCATTAATGTTTTATTACACTTGAAACATTCTTTGCCATGTCTTTCATTTTCCAGTATGGGCCATAAAATATCTTTGTAAGATGTTCTATGTAACATAAATGGTATTTTGCCATACCGTATACCAAGATACCATATGCACCATATGAATAGTATCTTAAACAAATGAATAAAACTTCTTAATTAATATTTATATTTTTTCACATTCTTGTAATGGACAGTGTAAAGTGCTTCACTTTATAACCAGTAATGAAATTATTTTTCAACCACACACACACACACACACACACACACACACACACACACACACACACTGGCTGAAACTGCTTGTCCCAAGTGGGGTCGCTGCAAACTGGAGCCCAACCCGGCAATACAGGGCGCAAGGCTGGAGGAAGAGGGGACACACCCAGGACGGGACGTCAGTCCATCGCAAGACACCCCAAGCAGGACTCAAACCCCAGACCCTCCAGAGATCAGGCACAGGTCAAACACACTGAGTCACCTCGCTCCCTACTTGTTCCAAAACCATTTTTAATACAAAATACAATTACTGTTCTCATTTAATACTTCATATGTAAATATTCATGCTGGGACTTTACAACCCAGTAAGCAGTGCTTCAAAGTGTCACTTTTTGTCTGATTTTCATGTGTTTAACATGTGTTTTAGGTCAACTGGTAACTCTAAATTGTAAATTAGTCTATGTAGACGTTCATGAATGTGTGTATGTGTATGATTGCCATCTGATGATCCAGGGTCTGACCTGGCTGATACCATCTTTCCAGAATAGGATCAGGACCACCACGACCCTGCACTGAACCAGCTATTGATGGAAATGTTACTGAACTAATGCTAATTTTAATTTTCTACAGATCTTTTTGGAACAATACCAGATTAATTTTGAAATGCTGGCACATTCTACATTCTGACTATACGTTATAACCTGCAGGATTGAAGCTGGAACAGAGTACTGTACTCAGCTGGTAAAAACACTATGTCAACAGCAAGCCTATAAAAAGTGTGTCATTCTTTTAGTTCTCAAAAAGAAATATAGGCCTATGATATAAAGCACTGGTGTCAAACTCAAGGCCTTTTGACACAAGCCGCTTCATTGCTGTCCAAAACATATGAGATATGGCCAAGATGACAGGTAGTTTTTAATCCCCATTTACTTTATATATAAGGCTATGGCTGTAGGCTAGTTCGGGCAGAAAATACTAATAAACTACAAATTGCAGCACACAATCCAAGGAACAGAGGATGAAAAGGGAGGACAGTTTCAGGGCTGATGGAGCAATGAGTGCATTTTGAGATGAGAGGAAGAGGAATGGCACCTGTGTGTCTTGTTTTTAAATTAAAACTGGCCACACCCAAATGAATGCAATTATAATATAATTAAATAATCATTATATACTGTATATCCACATCCAGTTTCAATAACCGTTTAGTCCTGAGCAGGGTCGCGGTGAGCCGGAGCCTATCCGGGAATCATTGGTAGCAAGGCTGAGAAGATGATTCAAAAGTTATTTTTTTTAATAATTAATATTTATCTGACCAAGGATAAATACGAAGTTATTTAAACAATTGTACAATGATCTACTCGAATTACCCCAGCAGGGTAATTTTTGTTGTATCAGTCGGGGAAAGTACTCTAGGGTACAACAGTAGGAAATGGAATAAAACCAACAGTCTTCAGGTTGGAAGCTGACAGCCCTAAGCACTACAGCACATGCAGTCCTTCTCTGCTGCATCTCTAGCAGGGAGTGGGACTTGAACCTGCAAGCAAAAGGTTACAACTCACTACAAACTTAAGTAGTGCACCGTCTGAGCAAAATTATAGCAGGTAAATTTATTTTTTCCCTTTATTTGTGTATTTTCCTTTTTCCTCATATTACTGGCGTTAGTGAATGCAGCAGCGCTTCACTTGAGCTCTTACCATGGTTTAATTCAAATTTTATGCATACGGGTGAGAATCTGTTTTGGTAGCCTGGGGGCCTACAGTACATGCTATTAAATTCTTTAAGAAGGCTTTTAGTTAAGCCGAGATTCCAAATAAAAGACACAAGGAGGCGATTTTGGAATCGAATGCTTTCGTCGCTGAGTTGGGTCCCTTCCCAGAGACTACAGAAACACTTTCAGTCAAACTGAGAGACAAAGGACTCCTCTGATGACTCAAATGACAGTCAATTCACACACTGAGAGTAGCATAAAGAGTCTTGAAAAAAAGTAAAAAAAAAAATAAAAAAATAGAAAAACAAGGGTGATGCAAACAATTCTTGGAAAGTTTAAAAAAAAAAAAAAATCTATCAATAATAATGATCCACCAAAATCTGATTATTGCCATGAAGGCGAATTTATATACAAAGAGCCAAGATTTATGACAAATCAATTGGAGCTGTAAGGTGGACTGTATTGTGGGCTGGCGTGTTTACATATTAATGAATGTTTTTCAATGGGAGGCACTGAGGCGATGTACACTCCAGGCTCCTCAGTAGTTTTTAAGTACTATTAAAAAAACAGCAACCTCTATTCAGATTGCAGGCTCGGAGCGAAGGGGGGGACTGCACATAAAATTAACATAATAGGGAGCCACTGAGTGAGCTAATGTGGCGTTCTAGATGATCTAACTTTGAAAGCTTAGGGGAAAAACCAACAATAAAGCAAACAAAGACAAAAAAGCCCAACAATACCCCACTGGTTATGTTTACCCAGATTTTTATGATTATTATGATTATTACTTTTTCGCTCCACTATGGTTTTGGACATGTGTGCTGAAGCCGAATTGGGAGTCGAAGCTCCCGTGTCTAGAGAAAGGGGTTTGACCCCCGCAAAGGGCACTGCAGTCCCCCCCCCCAAGAGCGGCAGTGGCGAGAGGGAACCCCGGGCGCCATTCATCGCCGCTAATGACTTGTTCATTAAGAGTGATGATGGATAAAGACTTCTCACGCTGAGATGGAATCAGGATTTATATGGGTTGTTTCCTCGCCCAACTTGTGGGAAGATCATCATCATTTAATTCCATCTCGGCGGCCCGATGATGGGCGTCCGGAGAGCGCGCTATCAAACGGTGCAGTCAGCTGGCAAAGCCCCCAACGCGCCGCTGGCACATCTGGAGGTAGCCGGCTGCAGCTGAGGTTGAGCAATGGCTGCTGGCGGACAGCCAAATGACGTTGGGGGGCAGAGGTGGGGGCGAGGTTGGGGGGCGGCGGGGGCGCTCTGGGGCCCTGCCGTTCATGGCCCCCGGGTTCTCCTCTTCCGGACCGTAATAATCATTCATTTGCTTATTTATTATTTTTTCCATTGTGCAATATGTGGATTTCGGCCGTGATCTTTCCGCGAAATTCCATCGCCATGTGGCCCCGCCCCTTTTTGGTTACAAGTGTGATTTCACCCTTGTCTTGCCCCCTGGAGACCCACCTCTTTTTCTCTGGGCTCTTATCTCTGGGCTGGAAATAGGGCCTCGGGACACTTCATCTGTGTCCTTCACAGTACTATCTGCGCTCCCAACTTTTATTAAAACTTCAGCTTTTATCAGCTCCTGGGTAATTCAGGCATGACAAATTGGGCAGCAGATGCCACCTCTATTCGAGGCCGGTCGGCTTTTCAGCCCCCTCCACCCTCCATCCAATAGGTGGTGGCGTTCTGTAAGGAGTGTGATGCCTCTATGTTTCTATATACGCAAACCACACCGGCGTATCGCTGGTGACCAATGACGGTGAAGAATAAAGATGTACGGAGTGTTAGCTGGCGAAGTGTCGAGTGTGACGGATGAAATGCACTGCTTTCATACGTGTTGCCTGGATAAAATTAACATTCGGTCAAGATGACAGGAAAAGGAGTAATCTACATTTCCAGTTTGCGATGAAAACATGGTAAGGAAAGGTAAGAACACATGAGCTTTTGTTCATCTCAAGAGGAGCATGCGTAGCACTACCCTGAAATATGAATATAAATACATACATATATACATACATGAATATAAATACAACATATTTTCAGCTAGGTTTTCTACTACACAGGCTACCCTGGATGCCTGAAGCAACACATTCTTAACATGGAAACAAGACTGATTAGTGGTCACAGAATTTCCTTCCTCACCCTTAATTGGTTAAAGAAGTTTGAAAATGAGGCCCCCGTTCTAGAATGTTCCGTTTTAGACATTGGCTTCGTATGGGTTTTTGGGTATAAAGTTCATAGACCTATTCACCGATTTTTTACCTAAGTGTTTCTCTGAGGGGTGCGGTGGCGCAGTGGGTTGGACCACAGTCCTGCTCTCCAGTGGGTCTGGGGTTCGAATCCCGCTTGGGGTGCCTTGCGGCGGACTGGCGTCCCGTCCTGGGTGTGTCCCCTCCCTCTCCGGCCTTACGCCCTGTGTTGTCGGGTAGGCTCCGGTTCCCCGTGACCCCGTATAGGACAAGCGGTTCTGAAAATGTGTGTGTGTGTGTGTTTCTCTGATCTTCGTAGTCATCTTAATAGTTTCTGAACTTACAGACACAACTAGGACGTTTACTTTCACTTTTACTACTAAGTCACAGTCAATGACAACTTAATATCACAGACATCCCAAAAATTCTACGATATGGCTACAATAAATGAAAATTATTTTGTTTTAATTTCTTTATTGTCGTTGAACCACGTAGAAATTAAAACTAATTTAAAATGACTGAAAATTTAAGTATTTTTCGCTCCTCAAGCTCCTATTCAGTGCTGATTGTTGACTGCTTAATTCACGTATACACGTCCAACGTTTATCATATCGCCATTGATCACAACACTGACAGCTCCTGTATACAGTAGTTGTAAATACTGGGCATAAGAACTGAATTAAGGTGGTCCACATTCCCGTTTTGTCTGGGTGTGCCTTTCTGACATCTGTCGGCTGGGTGTGCAAACATACTCTAGGGTCCATTCATATCACTGCAGCAATCAGAAATTTTACAAGATAGACAAGTAAGAAAAACGCAATTAAAAAATAAACTGAATAATTTAAAAAAATGTAACTAGACCGTTCCTAAAATGAGGATATGCAGTAGTCAGGATGAATATAACTAAAAGTCTGTGTGTTGCAGTTTCTAGAGGAAAGGGACCAGTTTCAGCTCTCTGATAGACAGTCACTGATATTGGGTGGGGGCAAAAAAACAGATTTAAAGTTAGTCCTCCAGTTTTATTCAGGGCGAACCAGACACAATTAGTTATCACAAGGGCTTTTGATAGCATTCATCAGTGTGTCGGCAGCACAAGGAGCCAATATTTACAGTCCCTGTCTCTGAACATTTCATTTCATTGTGGGCAGTGGCAATGATAGGACGCTATTTATGATGTGTTTAAAAAGCTGCAAATAAAGCAGACTCTCTGGTTCTTGTAGCCAAATATGATTTTTTTTTTTTCTTGTGGGCAGAACAATTTCATTCCCTTAATGTAAACAGCGGTGAAACCTGAAGACAATAAAAGGCACCTAGTAAAACCACCACAGTTCAATCAATACCCAGAGAGTTAAATAAACTGAGGGAGTTAATTTGAAAGCAGCAGGATGGGATCTTTCTAGAACTGATTTAACTGTCGCATATTTACTATGTAAGCATGCAGAGGTGGAATATCTCGGATGGAGGCCAGAGCATACAGGGATGTTTGATGTTTGAGACACATGTTTTGTTGCATGATTCCTGGGACCATGGCTCCCTGCAAGTTATTATTATTATTATTATTATTATTATTATTATTATTATCTATTCACATTCTGACTTGTTTATCTATTCATTTATCTGTTTGGTCACTTTACCTATGTTGTGCATGTAGCTGTATGCCATATGTTTATGTATATTGTATATTATATCATGCTGTAACTGAATAGAATTTTCCTCTAGGATTAATAAAGATTAATTCGTTCGTTCGTTCGTCCGTACATCCGTTCATGATTTTCCATATTTACAAAGCAATGTAAATTTTGACTGGCGTTATGGAGAGTAAAGTATCTTACTCAAATGTGCTGAAGTTGGAGTGGGAACTCAAACGTAGTACTTTCTAATTCCAAAGCAGCACCTTTAAATACTATACTACCAATAGCCCAGTGGATGTAGATACCTGTTGTCATGACCGATCCACGTGAAATACACGTGCGCGAAAGAGTCTCTTCATCACGGTGAACTGCAAGTCATCAAAGCATTCTTAACTTCATGGTAACTTCATGGTAACTTTGCAGATTTGGACAGCTCCGGCCTCAAGCTTGCATTTGGAGTAAACTGGAGTCTACTATTAAAACCAACAGTAATTGTGACTGCCTCAAGCTTAAAAAACCCCACTGAAGGCCAACTAAACCACTTCCTTGTAGCCATTGAAAGGAAAAAAAAAAACAACAAGAATGAAACACCTGCAACAACAATCTGCAAGGATGAAAGAGCAGCTGTATGTGGAGAGACACTCACCCCCATTACTTTTTTGGTCCGACTGCCCTAAAACTCAAATGCGTTTGCTATGGTCAGCGGCAAGCTTTCACTTCCGTTTTCGGGAACCTGCCGTAACCTGTCGGAGGAGTCAACTCCAAAGCGGTCAGTTCCATGCTGGCAGGCAGCGGACCGACCCTGTCCAGCCTCCTGTGTGTCAGGCTGTGGCGGCTGAACCCAGGACAAAGCTTACCTTGGGGGCTGGAACTGGGCCCAGAAAAGAGAAAAATCACGGGGGTGGAGGAACTGCGGAAAGAGAACAAATAGGATACAACCTGAAACGGCAGAGCCAAAACAAACTGATGGCCAACAGCTGGACGAATCAACAGACTGTAGAAATTTGCCCCTTAAATACAATAAGGACACTGTTGTGTAAAGATAAGGCTTTGAAGTAAATGCCAGTATAATAACACCATTGTAAGAACTGCGAAGAGAAGGATTATATACTGTATTGAAGTTATTACTGTATTCTCAATGTATATAACCCTACTGATTTACAGCTGTCAATTACAGACAACATTTATAACTGGTCAGTGACTTCCATTGCTCCTACCTGTAGTAATTTCAGTTACCCACCACCGCCCCATCTCCACTTATTGTCTCAATGTCCCAAAAAGGAGGGAATATTCGTCTTATTTCACAGCATGTATGAGTCTTCCAGCAAACTCTATGGTAAAATATAAAGTATGTCTAGCATCCACCGAGATCCACAACTGCACTCTAATACCTCTAATTATTGAAATATTATTGTCATTAAGTACCACCGAATTGGTGTGATCGCTTGGTGACTCAATATGTAGAGTCCTTCCAGAATGTTCCATCTTCTACTTGTATCCCTAGTGTTTAAAGGGGTGTGCCAATTGTTGCTGTGATTGAGTCGTCTATCTGATTGATCATCTTCCAGCTTTTTCAAGCACCAGTTCAGAAGAGTTGATCCTAATCCTCATAGACCTAGACTTCCTCACACTTGGTCACACTTGAACATTACTAATGCAAAGAAAATCCAGCAGAAGATCAATTGTGAGGCTGCTCCAGGGATCAGCACTTCTTATGCTCTTTGTGCAACATAACACACAAACAGAGGCTATTTTGTGGATGGCAACAGGACGTGGTGCCCCAGTCTAAGATACACTGGTTTCAACACTACAGACCAGGGTGTGGAAATCTCACCACACACACTGGACCTTTCTCTTTGCATTTTGTGTCCCATTAAACTCTGCCTCCCTACCAATGTCATGCATCTTTTTCTTTCGACATCTTTATAGCATATAAATATAGATATATAGAACTTTGTCATGAACCACTGGAAATTCTACGGTTTCTGGCAAACAGGAACCTGCAATTATGCCCAATTTAAAGTTATTGAGCTTGAGCATTGTCCTCCAGGCTACACATGCTCACAATTGCAAACTGGGGACATGACCTCTTTTACACACGTGGGATTAGGAGTGACTTAGAGATACTAGCCACTGGTCTCTAACACACACACACACTTAACAATCCTAGAGGTCCACATTGTGTCTTTTTTATGATATATGTACGTTTACATTTATTTATGAAACACTTTTCTCTAAAGCAACGTACAGTGATTAACTACTACTTACTGACACCTTTGTCCACAGATGACTTATAATGCTAGCCACACTGAACTAAGTACAGTCATTCCCTTTTTTATGCAGCAGAACAGTGCAACACACACACACACACTCAATTTAAAGTCATCAGTAAATCTGAAACACACATCTTTAGACATTGCAGCAGAAACTTTTCGCAAACTTGTTCTCAGGTCTGTTGATGGGTATCAGTTCCAGCCAGTATCAATCTGGTAAAAATGATGTAAAACAACTGAACCCGGGAGAAAGCTCTTCAAACTAAGTCGACATCAGCAGAACCAAGTATTGCTTGTGCCTGAACATCCTAGTCTGATTTCCTGGGAAGCTGTCATGAGATCCTGTACTTTCTACTCAGTCGTATGAACATCCTCGCATGTGTGTCCATCTGCTCATTTCCGCCATCCGCCCCTTCCAAAATCGAATCCAGCCATCTGCCAAGGCAAAGCGAAACGCAGACTGATAAGATTGTACAGTTCAAACGACGGCACCTAAGAGACCCCATGGGCGCACATTATCAGGCTCATCCACTGTCATTATCTAATCCGAGACCGATTTGATTCATACCCGCCCCCCATCCCACCCCGCATCCCACCACCCGCCTCCCATCACCCGGTCTGGCTCCCGCCTGCTCTGCGCTGAACTCCCAGCCAAGATGCCAGCTGTTTCCCTCTGCTAAAATGTGTTTTAAGTGCTGCATCAGGACGGCAATGCACTGCGCAGGCTGCGCAACCTGCCAGCCAGAGACCCTCCTAAGGCAAATGGGGAAATCAGTGGTTAAAAAGCAGGCTTCTTGGGCGAAGGCCAGAATGCAATCTACCGCATAGCAGCAAAAAATATCCAGGGGTCTTGGGTTGAGGTTTTTTTTTTTTACCCCTCTGAAAATCTTTTGCAGGAACTCTCCTTCGGTGCCAACCTTTTCTGGCACGAAGACCCTCTTCAGTCCTGATTAGCAATTATAATTAAAAAGAACTTTAATACAGATCATCAACACGACTGATTTGTATGAGCCCCTCAGCAGTCTAGAGCAATTCTTAAATAGAAATGTATGCTTTTGAAATAAAGTGCATGCCACTTTGAGTCTGTGGCATAGAGTGCTGTGTTTAAGGCTGTAGATTTGGTTGCTGGTTCAATGCCCAGTAGAGGCCTTCTGAGATTTGAAGGTTTAGATAAAACCAATTGGCAACAGTGACAGCAAGAAACCTAGTGCCTAACAACATGAACGGGTAACCTGAACCTCATTGGTTCATGTCTCAAGAAAGGCCCTGCTGTAGTACCCTTTACTTTCAGAAATCAAAATTCTTCTGCACAATACCCAACTGTATAAATGGGTATACAAAAACATATAGTTACTATTTTAAAAAATTTTCTAGCAGAATATCTTGTGTTTGCACACCTACTCCTTCTGTAATTCCTCGATCAAGGTAATTATCTTGATCTAATTCAGTAAAAATTACTCATCTGTATAAATGGGTACATCATAGTAATTTGCTTAGTGTACAAACCTGCCATTGTAAGTTGGCTTGAAAAAATATTTCAAATAAATAAATAAACATAAATTAGTTTTACCCTCCCTTGTCAAAAACCTGGACAATCGTACAAGTGACAAAAAAAAAATGGAGCTAATGAAAATGTCTAATCGCACCGTCCGTGCATTACCATGCAGATATGCTTAAAAACTCAACACGAAGGTCATTCCAAAACAGCACAGCTGTAAACTCACAACTGCATTAAAGAACGGTTCTGCGCACTGTAAGGTCCTGTGTTACCAAAGCAATGCTAACCTGAAATATCTGATGTTGTCGCACACATGACTTCAAGGGTCTAAACGGAGTCCTGTTTGCCATTTGCCATTTACTTATTTGCTTGAAAAATAAGCCAATTCCCTCCTGGAAAATGCTTTTATTTTGGCAATTTGTTTTGTCTCCCAAGTTTGCTGGGTGAACTGGACTTGGGTAACGAAGGCTTTGATAAATCGTGTCCATTAGGCCTGTATCCCGCAAACCTTAAACTAAAAACATACCGAAAACAAGAGCATCATTAGGAAAATGAGGGAAGACCTGAACCCCCGTCTGTTTGCGAGGGGAGATAAATGATGGCACCTCACTCCAGCCCATTATGGATTCTATTTATACAGGAGGCCTCGAAAGAGCGACCGCAGTCGAGAGGCTTGTTAAGAACTGGGTTACAAGCATTTTGGGTGGCTGGTTTAGGAAATGCGCATAAAAATCGACAGCATTGGAATTGC
The DNA here is from genome assembly GCF_900964775.1 of Scleropages formosus. Taxonomy (NCBI): domain Eukaryota; kingdom Metazoa; phylum Chordata; class Actinopteri; order Osteoglossiformes; family Osteoglossidae; genus Scleropages; species Scleropages formosus. The sequence goes on from NC_041822.1 coordinate 20,945,129, forward strand.
AGAAGCTAATGAAGGAGCGCCACTAGAGCAGAAGATAACACTGTCTGTCACAAGTACAAACAAAATAATCCAACCCCGCTGAGGCCAATTTTGCTCCTTAAGCATATTCTTTTCTTTAAGAAATTCTTCCTTTTTATGGAATTCCGTCAAACAGCAGGAAGAGAACGAGAAGGAAAGCTCGAGACCTGGTGGCAACAATGCAAAATAACCGGCAGCAGGTCACTCTGAAACGCCAAGTAAGGGATTTAGTGCATAGGATGATGGGAGTCTCTCACCCTCCCATATACACTTAACGGGCTTCATGCCGCGTTTGCTGGCTGCCAAGCTCGGGTTTATGAGCCCCCCTAGTGACACCACCCATAGCTACCGTGGGCAAACTGCCCCCTGACGGCTGTAAAAGAGCCTCGGCGTGGGTGATGCGTCCTGAGTGACGGGGGCAAGCAGGAATTCCCCAGCACCTCTCATCGCGGGGCGTCGCGCTGCCACTCGTAGCCGAGCGAGGCATAAAGGATTGCCGTCTGTATTTTTTCATTAGACTTTTCTTTTGTTACCGAATACATAAATCCATTGTGGCACAATGCAATATGTATCATCGCGCTACACCTGCGGACGTCTCATAATGGCCAACATGTCCCTGCAGTCAGCGATGATAAGTGAGACCCCCGTGAGTGTTAATGATAGTGATCATTCTGGCCCGGCCCGCCTCTCTATCTTCCGCTGCGGCCTGCATGTCCCAGGCACGGTGGCAAGGTTCAAGGGAGTAAAATGAAAACAAACGCTTGAGGTGGGAAATAAATAAATAAAGGCGGCATGGAAAGGGGGTGCAAGGAAGGGGGGGGGGGGGGGTGGCATGTAAATGAACACGTGCGCTGACATACAGCGCCGGTACTGTACAAGTGAAGTCACTATCACGGGGAGTAGGCGAGCGGAGAAGGTAAAAGTAAAATTCCAAGGCGAATAAGGGGCTGCTGTCGTACCGTAGGGAACGCAGCTTGAAATATGTTCCCCTCGTTCAAATTTAACCTGCCATATTTTGCTCCGGCGCTTTGACTGAATCTCCCTCTTGGTTTGTTGCGCTAGTGCTCCCCTGGCAGCGCTTTGAGACCCTATAAACCAAGGAGTATCGCAAACAAGTACAGGCAGGGATAAAGGGCAATTTACAATTAAGGAAAAAGCCAGTGGTTCACATCAGAGAGGTGTGGAAAATGGGTCTGACAACTAAACCTCCACCTCCATAACTATCCAAAGGGCTCTCGGTCCCCTTGGGAACGAAGAAAAGAGTCTGCGGTTCTGCCAAAGCCGGGAAGGTGAAATCAGCGGGTCCTCTTCCTCCAGGCGATTGAAACCGGTCGCGTTTTTTTTTTTTCCTCGAAACAACAAAGTAAGGAATTGGTAATAAAGTTCATGGAAGGTTCTGAGACGGCGGGCGTCTGCGCGCACGTTTCGACTAATGTTCCCAGTAATGGCTGAGAAGTGGCCTCCAGCGAGCAGAGGAGGCCAAAGCACCAAGCTTTCCTGGCACACTGTCTTGCCAAGTCATTTTTGGGATTACCAGCTGAATAGCAGTTAGGTCTCAGCTACACAATAAAAAGAGAAGTAGGTGGCAATAACGAAAAACAAGAATCATAAACTCAACCATGTCATGTATTATTTGCAAGCTTGTTCACACTGATTTTATCATTTTTACCCATTACTACCAATGTACTACATGTTGCAAACAGTGGTCTCATTTTTTTTTTTACTTTTTGTATGTATTGTTATATATTGTAATATTTTACCGCACACGGTGCATCAGTGGTTCAGTGGTACAATTCAGACCCCCCCCCAACCCCCAAAGTGAGACATCTGGACTTGATGCACAACGTTGTCTAATTTCTTTATTCTTATACAAAGTGTCCATTGCAAGGTACTTTGGAGAAAAGCATCTGCTAAATGAATAAAGGTAAAGGTATAAATGAATACTTATTTAATAACGAATTTCTGCAATTTAAGTGCTGAAAAACACATTTGTTCCTGTGCACTGATCCATCTTGCCTTGCCGCTGCTCTGCTTTTCTTCTATAATGTGCAGCCAAAAAGAGGGCTCTTGTGTAATCTGTAGAACCTTTTTGGACAGTATAATCTCCATATAAAAATAAGTTTATGTGTCTCTTTTCTAGTATCCACATATCAAATGTCATTCTGAGCAGAGAGAAGCAAGATGTTTATCTCAGAATGACTCGTGATAAAAATGAGTCATTTGGAGAGCTTTGTACACTGCTGACACCATAAAATACACTTGGCAGTACTTTTGGGCAAAACCCTGTGGAATATGTGCTGAATTAGATATGAAAATGAAATCGGTACATCTTATTGTTGTAGCAGTTTCTGTTACTATTTACATCACAGCTGATGCGTTGATGATGATCACAACACTTTCAAAATTAACCACGCTGATAAATTATTAAGAACAAATGAAAGCACCAATAACTACAATATTTTTCATTTTTTGTTCATCAGTGATCAGTGAAAACAGAAATTAATTTGACTAAAAATGGAAGCTGATATTTGTTCTCATAATTTAAAGTAGACAGCAGGTCTTAGACCACGTGTGTTGTGAGGTAAAGTGAAGCATTCATTTAAGAATACTAAAAAGGGCTGTACCATATCAGGGCAAATACTCTATTACTGTAGAAGGTGGAATTCAAACATAGATCCTTCACCTGCTATGTTGTCATGGTCCAATAAGAAGCCAACAGATGGGACTGAACTGCAGGTGTTTATTTATTGAGGGCTAAGTGAGAGAATAGTCGGGGACAGGCGAGGGTCGGTCGATTGGCGTTCGTCGTTGGAGGAAGCGTTCGGAAGCCGGAGTCAATAGGACGTGAGCAAGAAGTCGAGGAACCAGGGGAGTCGTATCCAAGGGCAGGAGAGGAGGGAGACAGGAAGAGCACAAGGGAGAACACAGAGAGATCGCACAGAGGTGCAGTTGCTCAAACGAGATTCTGCAGTCTGGGGTTGTCCGGGCAGCCTCTTTATACCCGGTCTCTGTGATTTGGTGCAGGTGTAGTGGTTGAGCATGCAGTTGGGGGCATGACAAAGGTGGGAACTCTAACCACTATGCCACCTGCTGCCTTTATGCCTTTATTCAGGTTTATGAAAACTAATTGCTTGAATATAAAAAGTAAAAAAAAAAAAAAATCTGGTAAAGAAAAGACATCTTAAGTAAGATGAAACTCTTTTAATCCATGGAGACTGATAGCAGATCTGCAGTCATTGATGACCAAAGTCTGAGTCAGCACACGGTAGACGGTATATTTTGTGGTCAGTTGACATTTGAATTCCAAAACTACTGATGATATAAAATATGCACATAAATCTGAGAGCTCTGTCTCTTCACTTTTCCCAGGTGTGTCATTTACCAACAACAGTCCCATTTTCATGGGCCTCTCAGAGCCTTGCTGACAGCAAACTGGGCGATTCTCCCTTCCTCCAGGATGGTTATTCCTTCCAAGCCCCTCCTGCTTCCAGTCCCATCCCAGCATCACAATGCCCTTCACTTCACCAAAGTTAGGCCTTTGCAACCACGCATCAAGTGGGTAGAAACCTGACAGAGCTGTTAGTGAATCCGGTGTCGCAAAAGGCTGGTGAAAAAAATAAAATACAAAATCAGGGGGAAAAAAATGCTGCTCGCTTGAGGAAGGCGGGAACGACGCTGCACTCTAATGATGAGGCTGAAAGTGCCGGGTGCTCGGTGTTCCTTCGACTGCAGAATCCCTGGCGCCATTCAGGTGCCATTCAAGCTGCCGTTTTCATAGGCCAGGGGATGCGCTTTGATTTACCGTGCCGCGCACACCGCATTTCAACGTGCTGTGTTCTCCCAGCCGCCCGGCTCTTCTTCTCCTGCGGCGCTTATTTTCATCTAAATGCCGACGTTTCCAAAGTAACAAGCTCACCAAAGTAACAGGCAAGGGAGAAACAAACACACACACATACACATACACACACACAGAAACACCCCTCCCCCACACACCAGCACTTCTGGGCTTTTTCGTTCTTAAACTTTGCCAAAGTCTTCGGAACTAGCCAAATCCGGTCATGCCTGCTTAGCTTGCTCGACTGATTGTGCCAAAAAAGAAAATAAGACACAGATGTATACAAACTCTTGTTGGTGCCAGTGGAGAGACAGCTAATGGCTTCATCCCGACCCTCTGTTTGCAGCTGGGCACAGGTGGGGATAATTAGAGATCTGTCCCAGCTCAGAGTCAATCCTTCTCCACTTGTGGCAACCGAATGGCAGCCCCACAGTGAGCCCTCCCCCACCCGTACCTGGGTTGGTACTCTGAGCCGGCCAGAACTCACGGGCACTGCCCAGCGGCATGTGCTTCCAGCAGTGACACTGGTTTCTCAATTCATTCTCGCATTCGGCACAGTGACGCAGCGAGTAGCGCTGCTGTCTCACACCGCCTGGGTGGTGTGAAAGGACATGGGTTCAATCCCTGTTCAGTCTTTATGGAATTTGCATGTTCTCTCCCTGTCTGCGTGGGTTTCCTCTGGTTTCCATCCACGGTCCAAAGAGATGCTGTTCAGATGGACTGGTGACTCTAAAATCATCCACAGTGTGTGTGTGAGTGACAAACAGGAAGTGTGTTCCACTGATGCATGGATGAGTGACCCAGTGTAAGCAGTGTATGTAGCAGTGTAAGTCACCTTGCTGAATAAGGTGTATGGGCTCATAATACTACATAGAGTGCATTGGAAGTTGCTTTGGAGAAAAGCATCTGCCAACTGAACCTCACCAGCACATGTGCATCATGTGGTGAGAAAATCGAGACGAGCTCACCCAGGTCAGAATGGATCTGAGCTAATGGGACAGCACCAAGGTATGATGGATAGAGAGCTGGGATCAGATGCCCTGCAGCACATCCAACAAACCTTACTACGCTGGCTAGGATGGGAGCTGTGGGAGGCATGGTGGCTCAAAGCGCTCGGCTGTATATTTGGACATGGGTTTGAATCAGGCTCAGTCAGCGTGGCGTTTTCGTCTTCGCCCTTGTTTGGATAGGTTTCCTCCAGGTGCTCTGGTTTGTCCTGCAGTCCAAATATGTGTTTCAGGTGGATCGGTGACTAAGCTGCCTGTAGCCTGTGTGTGTGTGTGAATGCGTGTGTCACATTGCCATGCTGTACAGATGAGCGAATAAATGTAGGGAGTTTAGCACAGTTAATCCAGCACTGTAAAACAACTCTGGTAAAGGCGTCAGCTAAATACCAGTTACTAATCGGAGTACGGCGTTTGTAGAAATGTGTGTGACAAGTATAAATATGAGCCACTCTGACACAGGTGGTATTATTGATTAGTACAACCGATAAGTGGAATTGAACTGCAGACAGCACACGGTGATGCGGAGAAATAACCAAACATTACATTTACATTTATTCATTTAGCAGTCGCTTTTCTTCAAAGTGACGTACATCTCAGAGAAAAATATGGATGCATTACATCAACAGAAGGAGAGACTTGAATGCAGATGCATGATTCTGAAGTACAGTGAATTTGTCACATTCCACCATCTGAACCAGTATACAGCACATGAGAAGCTGCATAAACATTTCTCTATTATTCTACAATTCTAAACATAGAATTATTAAAAATAACGAATTACATCACACATATTGCTGCATGAAAGTTTGTCCACAGGTCAACAATTTCTAATCACAAAATGATTAAAAAAAAAAAAAAAAGAAAAACATTTACAAGTTTTTCACACAACAAAAAACAAAAATAAATCTCCTGCACAGGTTTTTGATTTTAAACAGCACAAAAGTGCAGCATGCCGAATACTGGCAACCACACGTCCTCACAATCCTTTTGTACTAGGAATTGGAAAGTTCAGAAAAAAAGAAAGGAGAGGGATAGAGAGAGAGAGGGAGAAAGAAAAATCCGAAAGTCAGCATCTCGCCCGGTTCCTCCCTCTGCAGCACAGGAATAAAATAATCGTGGTGGCCCATTCATGATGTAAAGTGCACTCATATCATAGGCCGAGCGTTTTTAAAGACTTGAAAGGCCTTCGCCTTTGTGTTCGCCTGAATGACAGTGAAAAGACGAGCGCTCCTCGGGATGAGAAAGCCGGGTGTCTCATTACGCGCCGTTTGCTTGACACTGAGTGATTCAAGTGTTCCCGGACACTTCAGACGCACAGATATAAAACACATTAACTGTCTCTCTCCGCACTTTACCTGACACTGTTCATCTACACTTATCTATTATCCTCGATAGTCCTGCTTTTGTCACTGTTTAAAGTCTTAAATAAAAATCGTGATTTCTGTAGAAAGCTCAAAAAGGAGGGAAAAAATGACACTTAATTTCCAGACATACTGCACTGCCAAAAAGGAAACCACGTCAGAATTTAGAAATTTAAACTGTAATCCAACATATATATTTGCTTATGACAGACATCTGGGTTTTAATAATCTAGGCTCGAGTGATGAATGTTTACAGGAGGGTGGGGGTGGACTTGCCTAACAATTTCCTTTTTTACATTAGGGACTAATGACAAGAGATATTTCTCCTTTTATAAACTACAGAGATTTTTTGATTGAAATATTTTTTCTCTGATGTAATGTCAACCAGAAATGCTTTCACAGAAGTGTATAAATTTAATTTTGCAAGAAGGCCACGAAGAAATCATTGTGTTGCTATAAATGTACTGTTCAACATAATGAAAAGATTTTTAATCGCTTCTTAAAACACAGCTCTTCATGAAAATTTTGTAAAATAAACAGTAAGCAACAAAAGCTTACGTGCTGTTAAAAACAATATATATAATATAGCTATGAAAACCAATGAATCATTCCCAACACCCAAACACAGAAATTGATCAGCAAGAAGTGGACTAGATGGGATTTGATTTTAGATCCTCTACAAATGACAAAACACTATTTTTTAATTCAAAACCAACCAAAATCCAGAATGACAGCTCTTGATAGTTTTCCTGCTGATCTCGAGATCAAAACAGCCAATGAACTTAGATTTATGTCAGACCTTGGGGAGGAGAGCTCATCTGCTTTTCATGAGTTTATGGCCAAACTGGCCAAGGTGGGTCATCTCTAAATCGTTTATAATGGAGTCCAAAATGTTTATATAACCAGGTTTCAAACCCATGCTGGAGATCAAAGAGAAGGTCTTACATCAGAGTTGTGGTCCAGACCCATTAGCTCTCAGTGAACCGCTGCAGCACTCATCTCTACGATGCTGATGGGTTCGATAACGGAAATGAAGCGAGTCCAGGGCATGATCCTGCAGCTGTGTCTACGAAACATGACTTCTGATATGTGTCCCTCCGTGAACCCGGTTTGCAGGCTTTGGAGCCACATCCACATGGGTCTGAAGGCAGCCGAGCTTGTGGAGGAAAGAGCGGGACCATCTGTGACCATGGCAGCTTTCTGGCTCAACGAGAACTGCAGCGGAAGGCGTTCACCCTCTGCAGCTGTAGACCATGGCTCCAAACCCCAATCCCTCCAAGCAAAACCGACCCAGGTCAGCCCGAGCTCTGCGGGGGCTTTGAATTGTTCAAAATTAACAAGGGATGCTTGGACAAAATATTAACAAATGTTTACCAATGGGATTTTCATTACTGATTTGGCCTACTCTTGACTGCAAGCATCGTTGGAGAGCTTGTGGAAATTGGCATGTATCAAGCTGTTAACGATTTAAAGCACAGTTTTAAAAGTCCACAAAATCATTCCTGAAAAGTTCAAATTTTTGGCTCGAGTAAAAAAAAATAATAAATAAGGGAACGAAAACAATCAGAACTCAATTTATTATCTAAAAATGTTGATGCTTTAAAAGGACTGATAATGTGGTCCCATTGCCACTTAAAAAAAGAGAAAACATTCCAGGGTTCATGACTAACTGACCCACTTGAGAGAGAATGGGATGAAAAGAACTCATTATAAATTACAACCAGATTGACACAGAGATACTGAAGAGAACTGGATTCTGTGCTTCAGCCAGCTCTGTAAACTTTAAGTCTTATGGCATGTAAAAAGGAATTGGTCTGTAATAAACGGGCCCGCGGGTCTTCCAGAAGATGTGAGGAAGTCCAAGCCGCAGCAGACATTGACCTGCATCACATACCGTGCTGGATATGTTTGAGGTACAGCATCACAAAACAAGTTTGTCGACCAAGTCAGTTAGGTATGAGAACATTAGAAAGTGCTTTCTGGTGTTGTTGACATAGTCACATACGTGGTTTCTCTACTGACCAGTTAGTTGTTAGTGCTGTCACCTTGCGGGCAAAGAGTTTGAGTCCCCATTCCTGAACCCTCGATAAAGGTATCTACCCTGAACTAATACAGTAAAAATGACCCAACTGTATGAATGGATAATTTACGATAACTGATCTTGGAAAGTTTTACATTCACTGTTGAGGGACATAGCAACTGTCGGTGGCAACAAGTGTATGTGAGCAGGAAAACACACTTGAGGTAGGTCCAAAAAGAGCTGAAATAGGCTTGTATAAAGGCCATTGTTGTGTTCCTATTCATCTTTGGAAAAAGTTCATAAACAACCCAACAGACTGCCTTCTCCTTAGAAACAGCTCATGGCATCGATATTGCTCTGCTACCTTAAACTCCAGTCATTCAGAGTTTGCTCCGCAGATCAAGAAACCACCACACAAATGAAAGTGATTAATGCGCGAGCGACAGCCCCGCAGTTGGACAGGAGCCGAAGCTTGGGTGGGCCACTTACGTCCACACAAAGGGGGGACTGTTCCACTGCCAGCCTGGGCGAAGAAGCATTTCTCCAGCCAGCAATGGGGACACTTAATCCAAAAACCCCAAGCCGAGTTAGTCCCCACAGAGTCCAGTCAAGGGAGATTTGAGAGAACCAAATCCTCTGGTAGGTAACATGGAGACCAAGCTCACCTAACGTTTCTTGAACCTTCAAGACTTTCTCCATGCTCAAAACTCAAAACTGCTGAATCCCAGCATCTCAAAACCCATTTCTTATGAACCCTCTTCTCTCCTGATGTTCTAACAGCTCCATGAATTTGCACCACACCATTTATCATGATCACCTTTGTATTTCATATCAGTCTCATTTCTGGAAGCAACTGCCCATGTAATGTGCCCCAGTAAAAACATTAATACTGGTCAATACCGGACACCAGTCAGTACCAGGGACAGCTCGAGCTACTGCATTTCGTTTTCAGAGTTGCAGGTTCAATTCACACCTTCAGCTATGCTATCCTTGAGCAAGGTACTTACCCTATATTGCTCCAGTAAAGTGACCCCGCTGTAAAAATATAGATAATTGTAAGCTGCTTTGGAGAGATGCGTCACCTAAATTAATAAATGGAATATCAAGCTGTGTTTCGACAGCTGTACGCATGCATCGATACCTTGTCTGTTGCTGAAATGCGCTTTGTTTACCAAATTATAGGTAGCTTTGCAAACCAACATCTGCTAAACAAATGTAATGCTCACCACCATCTAGCCATTCATTTGACATTTGTACGCAATGTTCTGGCACATAAGAGAACCAAAAAAGCTTCATGGCCACATAGCTGTCTATACTACTGTATATGCCAAGTTAAAATCTTACCCTTCCAGCTCCACCCGCAAACAAATCCTTCCTAGCCCAAGAGCAAGGAGATTTTCCCAATGGTCGCCTAGCAAACCACATGTTGGGAGTGGTGGCAACCATTGCCAAGAGAACCATATAAAACACACAAAAGCAGATAGGATTTATGTCCTGAGGTAATGAGAATGGAAACACAGAAAGAAGCACGGCTGTGTCTCCTTTTGGCGGACAGGTTAATGCTTGGGAACGTTGAGGTTTGAATAGGTGGGTTCATTTTGCCCTTCTAAATCACCCTCCTTGACTGGCCTGATTACTCTTTCTGATGTCATGCTCCAGCAGTTGAGAGTTTTGAAAGGCAAAATTTAAAATGTAACAACTTGGGAAGTTCCAACTCTTTCACAGGACCTTGCAATACACTCACACCAACATCTGTGCGCCTCAAGTGATAGCTTTCGCAGTTGATCGAACTGCAATTTTTGAAAATCAACACTAAACACCTTCTCACGGTTGCACATTCATGTGGACCGACCCACCTCGGGAGACCCAGACACAACCTGGCGGTACTGGCACACAGGCACCCGAGAGTTCCGATTATATGGAAATCCAGGGCCGGGACATGTGACAGTTGGGGCTGCGGGGAAATCTCCGTATTGGGATGCGCCTGATGATTAAAACACATCTTAATTTTGCCTGACAGGAAGTCCCGGCCAAGGCCGGGGTGGTAAACACATACTGTCAGCTAGTCTGTCAGTTCCTGTACGGTGTCCTTCTGCAGAGGGGGGGTGACAGAGTCAGGGGAGACGTGTGTGAATGGGGCTGTCCTTCTACCCTACACACAGCCACACTCACATCCGCCACCGACTGCTGACAGAATGCGAACATTTGTCGAACAAGATTGCTTCTGAAATCCGCCTCAGTGCGATGGCTCGCTACCGCTGGTCATATTTTCATCCACTGTTTGCTCATGTGGTTGCATTAAAATGATATTTGCAGCAAAGCATGCAGGGCCAGCAGCGAATATGCTACTGCTCAAACTTCTCTTGCAGTCACATAGTTGCAGGTTCAAATCCCACCAGAATTTCTGAAAGTCATCGAACAGTGTTACGTGGTACTAAAATGTGCTTCTGATCCCGTTTTGAGTCCATACTTGACCAAGCTCCCAACTTGTACCCTTGACCAGGAAACTCAGCTCCCACATCGTCGCACGTTAAACCCACCACAGACACACACAGGAGGATAGCCGAGCCGCCCCCAACCTCCCATGTAATTGCATTCCTTTTTAGCGCGGTAAATCTCTGCCTGCACTTCCCCGAGAATGACGTATTACCTCAACGCCAATGGTGTCAGGCTCTTCCCAAACTTCCTGGCTTAAAACTCTGAACTTTAATTACATGATTAATGGTTAAATTAATTAATTGCTAAATGTATGCTAATTGTTTAATTGGTCATTTGATCTATATAAGATCATTTATAAATTAAATGAGTTGATTTACAAAGTTTATTGATTGGATGTGACAATGAATTATTTGGCTGAGTACCTGATTTGCAATTTCCCCAATTAATTCAGCGGTCCTTCGGAGGGGCGGTTCTGTTAAGTGCGACCCATCCCAGGTGATCTATACCGGCGCTGTCACAACTCCTCTTATTTATTAAACGAAGCAGGTGATAATGTTGCATTAATATTAATGCGTAACTGTAAATTTTCAAACGGGGTGGCTCGAAGGAGACTGGTCTGGTAGCAGTTGTCACCATAAATATATTCCATTTTCAAGTGTAGATAAAGGTGGAAGCTTGACAGAGGAAAAGTCCAACATAAGATGCCAGGAAGTATTTTTTTTTTCTTTGCTTTACTTATGCATACAGAGAAATCATTTATTTTTATTTCCTCGGTAGATGTATTTGATGTGTTTGATATTCCGCATTATTAAAGTTAGCTAATGAGTGACACCTATAAAGCCGATGGACCCGTCAAAGGTACTGTACCAGTTCCTTTCACTGGAATTTGAACTTGAAACATTAAAAAAAAAAAATCCTTAAATCTGGATGTGAGCCATATGAGAAAAACACATTAATGCACACTTTTTCCTGGTCAGCCCCGTCCTTCTTGGGAAATGGTTTTAAATGTCATCTACTTTCTTTGGAACAGACTAAGGCATGTTTTACGACCACCTGTTTTGCTTATTGCTTTTACTTTTGCATCTCTCTCCGTCTCTCTCTCTCTCCCTTTGACTGGCCACAGAAACAAAAAACAAGGAGAAAAAAGAATGACAAACTGCTTCAAAACACTTTTAAAAGCCTATTGCTTTACGTGCATTAAGGCCCATTTTAATATTTGTTTACAAGGCCCAGGGCTGGTAAATCCCAGTAATTTTTTCCATGGCGCTTTCGCTGCCTCTGATTTACAGTTCGAGCTCAAGCTGGGGGTTTTGGAAAAGCGCAGTGAGATGCCAAACTAATTCACGGAACAAAGGAGGGGAGTGGAGGGCCAGCAGGCCCTCGGTGCGCACCTCCCCCCACCCCTTGCCCAATGGCGGGGCAGCAGCGCGGCCAAAAGCAACATTGCCCCCCCCGGCCCCACTACCTGCTCCCGCAGGCTGGGAGACTATGGCTAACCCCCCAGGAAGAATAACCAGCCGTGCCACAGTCGTTTGGCATGTTACCCCGCACTACATCCCTGCCACCTCCAGCCCCCCAGTCCTGAGAGCAGTTACTGGGTATTGCTGGCAGGAAACAGAGCAAAGCGCCCCCATCCATTTCGGTGGGAGCAGGCTGTTGAGCAGCTGCCTACCCGTCCAGACCTGACAATGCATCTTTAGAAATGGGCCATGCAAGTGAATGTGGCAGTTGTTCTACCTGCACCTCTCTTTCCTACTTGTTTGTCCCAAAAATAATTTCACGGAGCCTGATTATTCATCTGTTATGAAGACAGTGCACATCTTCTGCTCTACATATCTAAACCATGAAATATAACGAGCCTCTTATTTTGGTACAAGCTCTAATGGCTTGCAAACACCTAAGTAAGCCAAAGCAGAGGCTCCTGAAGGTTCCACACTGCTGAGCTTGTGGACGAAGGCAGGGCGTAGGGATTCGAAAGTGAGAGACGGGGCGATGCTCACTCACACTCCCTTCTCCGCCACAGACCTTGTTATTTTTTGTCTGGCCTCGAGGACCCACAGTTCACTGCACTTTTTCAGGCACAGCAGAAGCAGAGAGCGGTCGAGCCGGGACAAAATAGCCATTGTTGCAGCTCTGTCGTGACTTCTTGAGGACGAAGCCCTGCTCCCGCTAGCCTTTCCGTTTCGATGCCAATTTTGCGACCGTTTAGCTAAGGAATCCATGCTTCCACCAGCGAAGGTCCTCTTTTTGTTTGCTCTATTTTTAACGGCAACATAGTTGTTTCCGCATCACACCGTTTTAGACAGATACTCTGGTGCATGGATAATTTATAGCAATTTCAGATTTCGTATCGCTTTTAACCGTCTAACCCCCCTCACCCACTCACCCACTCACCACTACCCCCGCTACGCTCCCAAGAAAAACCACAGAGCTGTGTTCATTTTCTTCTCTCTCTTTTCTCCCGCTCTGTTTATTCTGGTATTCATCAGATCCATTACCGCCATGCCCGTCAGCTCTCTTTGGGGGAAATGAAAAACAGCACTTGGTTTAGGTGCAGGCTAAAGGTTAGCTCATTTATAGCGGGTGTAGCTTGCCTGCCTTCTGCAGCGGGGCCTCGGGGGGCCCAACGTGTGGCCTTCAACTCCGCACTTGTGCTTCACCAACAGGCAGTTGTACCCAAGCTTTGGGAGTGGGCCGCACTGCTATAATTTCACCAAACTTTGAATTAAACCTCAATCACGTCGTGGTTGCTAATATGGCTAGCTCGTCCATACCACGAGCATGATAGAAAGTGTTACGCATCGCAAGCGGCAAACTCTAGCAGCTGGAATGTGTGCGGCCAATTTCTATGCATTTCAAAACCGTGACAAAGGGTTGAAGCACTCTTTACTTGCAGCTGGAAATATACTTTTTTTGACCAAGAGCAACAATTTAAAGTACCATGCCCAAAGTGATAGCGGAGACGGCATGTTTCATACGTTGGGAAGGACAGGTGCGAGATGCAGACTGCTGTGGAATGACCCAGGACACAATGGTGTAGACAGACCAGGTGGACCATGATGTGAAGAAGGTGGTGTTGAATGGGGATGGGGGGATATGGGAGGGGGATGTATAAATAAATAAATAAATAAATACATAAATAAATAAATAATTGCATCAAATTTTATTTTATTTTTCTCCCTTCTTGCAGTTTCTCGCAGGTGATGGATGGCGACGGGTAGTGCCAGCAGCGGGCCTTACAGGAGCGACTCATTCTGCGCGGCCGAACGTGATTTATGACGGAGGGGGCGCACCTCGACTTTGCCATTTGCCATTTTGGCCCCCGCTCCACGCAGCGGTGTCTGAGAAGGGTTTGGGGGTGTCCAATTGACACAGTGGCTGCACACGCGGAGCTGAGACAGGGTCCCTCTCTGAATGGGCCTGATGGGCTGTAAAGGGACACCCGTCCAACTCACTTTGTACCACCAAAAACCTTTAGATACTCACTTCACTCGTGGTTTTTTCCTCTCTTCCTTACCGGCTTTAACTGCACATTTATGGATTTCAGCTATACTCACATTTGTCAATATGAACACGTTGCTCTGTGTTATATGTTCAGCGTAACGGGTGTAAACGCTGAACCTATTGTTTTTTCCAAGGGGGCTTTGAATTTTGGACACTTTTACAGTGTATATTTTAGCAGTTAAATTAACATTCCTTGCTCAAGGGTACTTCAGCAGGGACCCTCCTGAGATTTTCTCTGGCTTAATCATGGTGCTACATGATGCCTTAACCGCAGACTATAGCTGGAGGTGGTTTTGGTAGTGGCGGAGCAGGAATGGAGGACAGTCATAGCGTAGTGATTTTTTTTTGGTGTTGATGGTTAGGGTGTTGGGTTGTACTTGGTGCTGGTGGTCTCAGTGTGGGGATGGAGTTGGTGTCGGGTTTGATGTAGTGTTGATGGTCAGTGTGGGACTGCGGTGGTGTTGATGGTCATAGTGCAGCGATTGAGATGGTCTTGATGGTCACAGTGTAGGTTTCGAGGTGATGATGGTCAAGGGGTAGATATTAGGGTTGGTGTTCCTCATGACAATCCGTTTAACGAGCTCCTCATGTAATGTACCATACAGTTACAGTGCGTGTCTCAGCAGGTGGGGAAATAATAAAGAACCAGCCTTGTGGCTACACTATTTCAAATTCGCGCACTTCAAGGGGTACATCTGCCATATCCTTGACCAACTCACTTAACCTGAATAACTTTATCAAATACCCAGATGCAATAGTCAGAATTCTGTGGTCTGCAACTATTACTTTGGAGAAAGGTGTCTGCAACAAAACTTATTTACAAAAAAATCTATAAACTCATGGGTCTGAAGTGACACGAAAGGTCAATATATTCAGTAAGTTGAAACGTGCTCGCAAACGACTTCTCTCTCGCAGGACAAACGTGGCACTCGGCAAGAAAAAGCTAATGAACAAATATAGCCATCTGCACATGGATTTAACCCATGCTGAGGCCACCCGCCATATTTTCTCAGCAAACTTACGGAGGGCCACCTGCTCGACATAATTGCTACCTGCCGCCGTCATTATCATATCACTCACTTTCTCCTGGTCATGAGTGACAAACCGTCTTCTTTTTTTCCCCTCTAAATTGTGTTCGGTTCAAAATACTTTTCCGTGGATAGAAAAGAGGGGGAGAGCGGGCCGTTAGCGGTAATTATCGGGTTAGTGTTGTTTGAGGAGCTGATTATCCCCCCCCTCGCAAAAACATGACCTCTGGGCTCGCGAACAGAGCCGCCCGTGTTCCGCGGCCGGCCAGCGCGGCTCCGCCAGGCGCACCTGAGCGCCTCATTAGCTTGTCACAACAGCGGCGGAACGCGACGAGAGGTTGCCGCTCCGCAAAGAAAGCGGAGGACACAGGGGCCGGGCGCTCGCACGTGTCGCCGCGACGCTCGGCCCGTGTTGTGACAGATTTCTTTTGCATTCCAAACCGCACGGCTGTTCTCGCCGCACGTCACATGTAATTAGCATTGTCCTCCAGCGCTTAATGACAGTGGCGAGCCTCGCCGATTGTCTACTTTTTAACTGATTTATATAACTGCCTTGGCCGAGGTGCTGCAGTGAGGATTGTTATACTATCACCGATGGTTACTACGCTGACCGGAGTTAACTCTCATCATATATTTAAAGACATGGGTGTAATATACAGCCTCTTGACTTAACATTCATGGATTTACATGAAATCTACCAGAATGAGATGCCATTTTACTCCTATATAACTTTTTAGCACACACCTTTGTCCAATGCAACTTAGAATAACAAAAATATATATTTATATAAGAGTGAGTTTTACAGCATCAGTTCAGTGTAAGTACCTCAGTAAAGGGTATTACAGTAGGAGGCTGGATTCAGACATCTCAGTTATCTTCTAACTGCTAGGCAATGACTCCAAACCCTACACCACCTGGTGCATCCTGTGCCATGTGCTGACGGCTGACTGTCCAAAGATATGGAAAATGTTTAATGAATTTAAAATATGTAAATATATATGTATAAATAATATAAACAAGCAAACAAATAAATGAATAAATGATATATTTTGATTACCTGTGTGTACAGGCCTATGTGAGCCAAGCTAAACGGTTGAGTAATTATGTAAAGAATAATTTCATGTAAAGAAGGATGAAAGGACATCTGTAATGCACTGGCTAAGGTATTGAGTTCATGATCAAAATGTTCTAGGATTATATTCCAAAATAACCACTGCTGCTATGACCTTGAGCATTGCTCTAAATGGCTTCAGTAAAAACACACAGCTGACTGAATAAACTGATTTTTGAAGTGCAAAAAAAAAAAAAGCAATGCGATTAAGCAGTGTTTCGTTGCAGTGCAAAATAAAATTTTTGTCAATAATTTCTTCTCCGGAAAACTTATTGAAGTCAATCTGCTGAATATCCCGGGGAATAGAGAATGACTTTGGCGTCGCTGGCACCTGAGTGATGGAGGCGAGCCGGGCGAGCCGTTGCCGCTCGCTCCCCGCTCCGCCACTGACAGGTAACGTGTCACCTATTCCAAGAAAGGCTGCTAATTAAGAGGCGCACACTGGGGCTGTGGCGTTGATGCCTGGCACACCACAGCATCAACGCCGGTTTGGCAGCAGCCAGCTGCACGCAAGACGGCTAAATAGCAAACAGGAAGGAGGGGAAAAAAGAAAAAACGCGGGGAAAAAAAAGGGACAGGAAGATCAACTCAACCAGAATTGTAAGCACACGTCTCAGCGTGTCGCTTCCATTAGACCTGTGTCCTTGTGCTGCACGTTTTCTGGTACGATCCACTCTTTTTCTAAAACATAAAGCGTGGGCACCATACGTTTCAGCACAACGAGGCAAGACATTCCATAAAAGGCCAGTCTTTAAAGATAGACATACAAGTTATTTTTTGAACTTCAGTTTAGACATTGCAAATTTGCTTTGGTCACTTCGATGGTATTAACCAACTTATTCATATGTATTCTGAAATTATTTCTATAGGTATAAATATTTTCAGTGGAAATAACACCTATATAATGCACAGTAGATATTTACATCCTGTATAAGGATGTATTCATATATTTTTAACAATCATTATTTTCACAGACACCATTTAATCATAATGTCCAAACCGTTTTACAAAAATCTAATTTTAAAGTATAAATCACTGTGATCGCCAAAATCTCTACGATAGCGGCAATAATTTAGCAGTGCTTCTAAGCAACAGAACAATTGCATATAACATACTGCAGAGTCGTTTCAGAACAGTGGAATGGTTTTGAGATGAAAATAAAGTTCAAACTAAAGTCATCTTACAGGCAGAAAAACCAAAAAAACGGATGTCTTACTTCCCAACTTTCCCGCTCAAACACAGGGTTGAAGAGTTAACTAGGTTTATTTTTCTCTCTCCCTTGAAGCCTGTGCATCAAGAGTCCATCGAGTACATAAATAATTCACTCTGCAAGGTGATCTATAATGTTAATGCCAAATTCTATACTAATGATACAACATCAGTGCCAATTGATTTCAGTGGGGTATTTTTATTGTTCTGACTCACTTTTAAAGACCCCTGTCTTATTAAATCATATTTATATAATAAAATCAATGCCATTAAAATGTTCCAAGAGGATTTTAACACCATAAGGATGAATTACAGGTTCCGAAACTCTATTAATTTCAACGGTACATGGCGTCATATTTAGATTTAATAGAAAGTTTTTAATGAAGCAGATTGGAATAGGAATCCACTCCTCCATTACCGCATGATGGATAACTGGGAAAGGTTACCAGCCAGTCATTAACACTCTCTTAAATTACGAAAGTACTTGAATCTTTTTTTCCCCTCACCTTTGGTTTTTTTCTTAAATAAGATAAAATAATATTGAGGGGAGGGGTGCCGAATCCTGCTCAGGCATAATTAAATACTCTGATGGGGTGAAAGGGTTTCCTGGCGATGGTGGCAGAAAATGTAGTCGTGAATCAGAAAAAGGGTAATATGCTTATCTATCATTTGGCGTCGAATCCAAGAGAAGCTCCTTTCTAGTTACTAAAGGGGGCTATTAAAACGCATAAAACCCAGGACTTTGTCCCCACAAGTACTGAAGGGTACAGAAAGTGAAGGTACAGTAACATTTTCTCTCTCTCTCTTTCCCTCTCTCACTTTCTCAGATATATGGACCACTGCAATGAAAATGTTAAAAATTCAAGACTTTATCCCCAAGACTACTAAATAGAAAGAAAACTTCTGCTCTGCTGCTGTCTTGGAGCAATTCAGTTACTTACTGCGATATGAGATTTGCTTTTCACTAACCGCATTCATTTTCATTGCAGCGTTCCTCCCGGGTCACCATAACCTTTGAGCGCCGAGCTTTTCAGGATGTCAGAAGTCTTACTGCGGGAGAGGGGTATACTTTTACAGTGAAATATAAAATTTAAAACCTTTGCGGAAAAGGACATAACGTTTTGATGGTACATCTGTTACACATAATCTACAAATGCTGTGTATCCATATGGTTGCTCTGCCACTAGACAATAAAGTGTGTTACCGTTGTGTCGCCGTTGCTGTATGAGTGAGCAATGCTCTTGTTTTCCAGTTTTCTACACATACTGGTGGGCTTGCAGAGCTGACATTGATTATTTGAGAAAATTAATGGCCTGTTCCACTGCTGTAATTGGAGAGATGCGGATAGTTGAGTGCTTCAAACGCCTTGTCTGTGTAGCATTGACTGCTGGGAAGCGACACACAGACACACACACACACACACACACACACACACACACACACCAGATATGCATGCGCTGTGAGTTGCTCACGAGAAATAAATCCCAGAATGTGGGGCTTTTGTGTCCTGCAGTCGTTGCTCAACTCCAGCCCTTCGTTATTAAGGGTTTCTATTTTCTAGCAATCTCCTTTTTCCATTTTCATACTTCTCGTATGATGTCAAGCACAGAGTACTTCTCAGCAGCATTGTCCCTTGTTTACTCCACGATATGCTTCTGGAGGGAAATTCAGACATTGCAGTACTTGCATGAGGCAGCAGGCAGCATGGTGGCCAGGGCCGATGCCTTGAGGCTGAAGGTTCCCAAATTCACTTGTACTGTTGCTGTAGCGCCCTTGACGAAGGTACTTATCTTGAATTTCATTGTAAAGGTAATTATTCGCATTTACATTGATTCATTTAGCAGACACATTTTTCCAAAGCGACGTACATCTCGTAGAAAATACAATGCGTTCATTACATTAGGAGAAAGAGAGACGTAGTTGCAGACGTGTGATTCTTAAGTACAGTTAGTTTCCTTTCACTATATGCACCAATGTTCATCACACAAATAACCACATAAAACTTGAATATCGACGATACCTGATAAACTTCCTACTAATTGTTCTTTATTTCATAGATACAGAAAAACATTTACATTACAAGTAACAATTATCAGACATTTTTACCCATATTGGAGAAAGGTAAAGGTTAATAATTTAAATGTATTTAACCGCTGGAAGCATTAGAAGAAGAACATATTTGCATTAAGTAAACATTTAATCAATTTCTTTTTAAAAAATTATGTTTTACATATACAGCTCAGAGGAAGTTAGCATTTTTTGCAGTGTTTCTAATGGGTTCACAAACGCTCACCTTTAAAAAGAAATGATGCTATGTATGTCATGCTGGTTAGAGGGACATCTTCATGAGACATACAGGACGCGTGCCAAGTAGGTCATCACTGGTTTGTTTCGGCAATGTTTGGGTTATTTGGGGACAATCCTGTCGGTCACCTGGATGCAGGAAGAAAGAAAAACGCCGTGGTGCTCCAGCTACGGGGCGTTCAAATCTGGAGAGAAGTTTGGCTCACAAAAAAAAGGTTAACAGCAAAAAAGGGAAACTGCGTAAGGGTGGATGGTGCGGGTAACTGGGTGGAGGGGGGGATGACAGACCATCAGATAAAAATAGAGGTCATGGGCAGAGTAGTCGTGAGACTGCTGAGTGCTACAGAACACAGCCCGCTTGGGACGCCAGAATATAGGACAGGCACAGCTAAAACAGCACCGAACAAGCCAATGATTATGGTGTGATCCCTGTCCCGGTGAAGGCTTAGGCCTGTGCAAGATGAACTTCCCCGAGGCTTACAGCACTCATCCCTTCTCTTAAAAGGCATCGCCATTAAAAATACATGTATGGAAGGCTGATCGGTGTCTGTTTAGAGGTGATTTGCATCGGGGTAGTGCAGGGGAGCGCGATTAGCGGTGTTAGAGAGGCCTGGGAAACAAGCCACAGACCAACCCTCCCCCTTCCCACCCCACGCCACTGTCCGCCCCCTCCCGCGTCTACCCAGGGATCATTATGGTGCCTCCTTAGCCTCCCCCCAAGGCCAGCCATCGCTCTCCCCTCCTGTCGTGGGATCATTAGGGTTTGATCATTAGTGACACCATCTCCCTCTCATCACTCAGACCCTCGATGTATCGGCACATGAAGGCGCCTCTTGCTCCAGCTCCCGGGCTACGTGGCAGACGAGGGGGCGCAATAGGGTGTCCGTGGGGTGTGAGCCAAAGAGCGATTTTGAGGTGCTGCACAGTAGCAATGCTTTGCTGTGATTTAAATGGGTTGGGATCACTGTCCACAGCATGAAAAATGCAATGGACAATTAGAAGTATTCTCCTCTGCTGCTCTGGTGCAATCATAAATAAGACAGGAGTATACAATGAAGGGAAGAAACATCCTGCAGTTCAATGGCTTTTTAGTGCGCCTGTCTTCAGGGGAGTAAGACCAGTAATGAGCATTCACCATCAGACAATGTTGTCATGAGTTTGAAACTATAAACCTTTCACCTTCAGGCAAACATCAAGCCTTAAGCTGTATCTAAATATTAAATGCAAGCCAATACAAATAACTCCAAACATAGTAAGCGAAAAAAGCAACGATTTCACAATCTGGACACGATTTACGTGGCACTCATAACATAAGAATCCCAAATATATATGTTTAAGATTTTCTATATAGATAAAAAAATAAGTCGTTAAGTATCTATGGTGCATGTAAGTTCATCATTATTGTATTATTTCTCATTAAAAACAGTTAGGCCCCTTTATAGCATGCATGCCTCGCTTTTTAATAATGCCGGCAAACCAAAGTTGTCAGCCCGTTTCCTTCAGCTTAATGCATCAAATGCTTTGTCTAAGAGGAATCTTGACTAGCAAGGTGACGCAATTTTATCAATTATACTTTTGTCTTAATTGTTGACTTCACTTAGCACACATAGTGCTGCCACATGCTGCCGCGCCATTTTTCAATTAAAAGGTCCAGATGTTTTTGGAGGCTCCAGTAGACACAGGCAGCAGTGAAAAATGCTTTATCTGCATTGTAATAATCACTACAACATCGGCTCCGGGCTGCATTTACATACTCATGTTTTATTCCAGCCCTCCTTCTAATGTACCGCTTAATTATACCGCACACAAGACAATGGCAGACCTCCACAGACCAAAATTTATTTACTCAGTGATGTAGGGAGACGATGGGCGAGTACAGGTGGAATGCCCAGATCGGGTGGTGTACTTGCAAACTCATGGATGCTGCTGGTTGGACAGACTTTGTTGAGGTCGGGGCACTTCCAGACCCGTACGGTTGGAGGATACATTGAATGAAGCCAAGCAAACTTTTTTCCCCATTGGTATGCTTGTATCTTAACCCCCCTCTATTTTTCTTTCCAAAGCACTCAAGCACAAAACGTTTCACATCCGGACGCAGGGGGTCTGCGAGAAGATACAAAGACCCGATGTGCATTCCCAGCTCATGACCAGGGCCACTCAAAAAGCACAGCTCTCCGCAGAAGGCAATCAAATCTGTCGCTCATGTGTAAAGATACTGATCTGCTCTGGGAGTGCTTTAACATCATATTTCCTGGGAAGTGAATATCAGCGCTGACAGCAGACTGTCTTGTGCTGTACGTGGCATCTCTATAGATGCACCATCTACAGAAGTACAAACAAAGAGCACTTGACTTTCTCTGCTAGAATTACGAACAAGTTTAATTTAATACCCTAAGAGTCATCCGCTGTGTCATATGCTTCCTTTTTCGTATTAATTTATTTATTAAAGTCAGGGGTGGGGGAACACATGGTGTGATAATAATGCAGATTTTAATCAGATGCTCTCTGCTCGCCGGCATGCCGTTACCCCAGTTTTCTTGCTTGCTGCAGGCATTTTTTTTTT
Source organism: Scleropages formosus (assembly GCF_900964775.1). Classification (NCBI taxonomy): domain Eukaryota; kingdom Metazoa; phylum Chordata; class Actinopteri; order Osteoglossiformes; family Osteoglossidae; genus Scleropages; species Scleropages formosus. The sequence continues at coordinate 20,967,528 of NC_041822.1, forward strand.
TTTTTTTTATCATTTCTTTCAGAATAGCAATTGTCCTCTATTATGGGCGAGCAGGTAATATACTGCACGGCGCACAGCTTGAAGCAAGACAGACTTAATGCATTCTTAAATTTACAAATAAATAGCTTGCCTTTGCTGTTGTGGTTTGGAGAAGTATATTTCTATTAGTGTGCATCTCGCTTTCCGCACTTATCTGTCGAGTCAAGTGCAATGAGCAGGGCATCGCTCATCTTCAGATATTATTTGGATCCTTCAAACACCCATCCAGCCAAAGCTTTAACATCACAGGTATGGCTGGAAGTATGGAGTTTTTTTTTCTCCAAGCCCAACCGCAGAAAGAAGCAACCCCCCCGCCCCATTCCAGAGTGGCGATGATAAAATTTTCCAACACATACTTTATAGCTTCACCGCGTTGTCAAGGCTAATGGAAGATCCTCCTCATACTGGCGCTTCTCAGTAAATTAGTGCAAAAGGCCTCTCCCAAAAAACAATGACTAATACTGCACTTAATCTTGGAAACGCTTAACTCCAGTGAAAAATCCTGCGGAAGTAGCTGGGGTGACACTGATGCATCGGAGCAACGCAGCGCATAGCATTCATCACATCCTTTGCTAAATTAATCTTGATAGCCAAGGAAACTGAAATCACATGAGTTCATGTTTTATAAGCAGAGTTCCTCTTGAGTGCTCTGCACAAAGGCCCACTGTTAATTACTAACATTTAAGTATATTAGTTGTACATTACATGCAAATGTGGAAAAATCAAAACAGACCAAATTTGAGTCCATTAACAACTTTATTGTTTTCCTTAAGAACTGTGTTTTAAATATTAATTTGATCAGAAGTGGTTGAAGTCAATCCTATTGTTTGCTAAAGATTACAGTATAACTAAACAGCTGGCCAGTTTAATTTACTAATGCGATATGTTGAAGTAAAATTCTAATTAAATTCACTGCAGTGCTGCGGTGCTTATTTTTTGTTGGTAAAGCAAGAAGTAAAGTCATCTTAAATTTCAGAGTTGATTCATTTTGTCCTGCACACCTCAGCCTTTCAGAACAACAAAACTACTGCATAAAGAAACGGCGAATGCAAACTTGACAGATTGAGTGTTTTATTTGAACAAATTATCTTGCACAGAATGAAGATGTAAAATGAGATTTAAAAAATACAGAAAAGTTGATGTAAATTCATTGTTTTCTGCAGGGATCCCTTAGAGCCTACCCAGGTGGCTTTATGAAATATTATTTATTTTCATTTGCAGCATCAGGAGTCATTACCTTACACATTACATTCCTCCTTTAGCCAGGGAGAGGCACGTAGATTTGTATGCTGGGGATTTATCATGTTTTCCCTTTTTCCAGTATTTTATAGGTCAAATTTATGCTGTATTTGTTCCCACCTAATGCCTGTGAACTAAAATGCCCTCATTGCAATGAAACGATTTTTGAGGTTTCAGCACTTTAGAAGTTTCAAAGAAATATCTTTGGATACGGAAATTTTAAATGTTTGCATTTAACATGAGCGCTCAGTTTAACAAAATGATATATTTTGAGTTTATCCCTTTACCAGATGCTGCTGTGCAAAGCATCATGTCATCATCGTGCTATAATTTTGTGATAAAAAAGAAATACTTGTAACCGTATTTCACTGAATTTGTCGTGTTAAGAGCAACGTAGACAACATCCTGGCAAGAAATAGCACACATTAAATGCAATACTGAAATCTGGACAAACATTGGCATGCCATCAAAATTTTTGCATACCGAGAAAACTTTTATTATAATATTAGTAATAAAAATAGTAAATAATGTATTCTGTCTGTTGACTATTTAATATTCTTGTAGACTTTGTGCTGTGCAACCTACCACTGAGATTTACACATCCCCATTCCTGCCACCTTAAAAACAGACATACACACCTCAAGTTATTTATCTTCCAAATGCGCTCATTTTTCACGACTAATTAATTTGTGTCAGAGGAAGAACACGGAAAGAGAAAACACTTGTTAATAAATTGCATAGTTATTCATTCTGATTTGTTCACGTTCAGCCATTAAATGTAACGGTAAAGTACAAACCTGCTGTAGTTAAACAAAGATGGCTGTCAAGGCTAATAGATAGCGGGATTCATTTGTGGTGCCTCTCCGCTACGACAGGAACGCGCTACCCAACTGACGTGGTCCAAAAATGTCGGGAAGTTTGCCAGGTTTTCCTTTTTTTTTTTTTTTTTGGCGGGGGGTCCCATATTTGAAAAATACATCACGGTGTCATTTCTTAAATGTGCCATAATCTATTAGACACGCCGCAAACTAACAAGGATTTTTCTCCCCCTCCCTGAAACGATAGGTTTTATGGCTTTGTGTCAGTGATTAATTAAATAAATAGTCACGATGCGTTTCACAAATCATCCCTTTAATTAGTCTGCCAACGTCACCATCAGAGCGCAGACTCTATCCGAGGACGGTCGAAGCATAAGGCGTAGACCATGGCACTCTAAGGAATGGTGAGGTTTGGTGGGGGTTGAGCACATGCCCCCCCCACCCACCCCCATAGGCTGTGCAGAGCACACAGGTGCTGGTATCAGCTGGAATTTAACTCCAGCTGCTCGGAGAAGATGTTTGATTTAATTATTCTCACTTCCTTTGTCTTCCCAGCTTCTCCTCTTCTCGCTGTCCTCCCACCCAGCGGAAGTGGATGGGCAATCCATGACGGCTTTTCTCCCGCATGACATCAAACTGCACCCCATCCTGAGCTAAATCCTTATACCAGCCTCCTGGTCCTTTTTTTTTCCCCTTCCTCCTATCACTTATTTCTGAATTTACAACAAATTCAACCAGAGCTGCTATATTTCTTTCGAAGGCAGCTGCAAAACGGCTGCACCCTCTGCAGTATTCTTGATCAAAGCACATACCCTAGATTGATACAATAAAAACATCCCGCTGCGTAAATGCGTAAATAAGTGTGAGTAGCTTAATATAGAAACCTGACACTGTCCGCGCTATGGAAAAATGTGTCATATACATGATTAAATGTAAATTTAATGTGACTGACACCATCGTCAGTCACAAGGTGGCCTAAAAATATATAGTTTCCAAACTGATGTTTCAAAAAACAATCACTGAGTCTGCATAAGAAATTAGCGGAACTGTCTTACAGATGCACAGCGTTGCGTCGAGAAGCATCGCACAGTCTCGCCCCCAGCCCGTCATGCGGCAACAGAAGTGGAGGGAACCGAAAGAATGCCGTCAACCCCCCCACCCCCCCGGTAATGCGCAGGTAGATCCTTGATCTATCAAACGAACAAGCGCCGAACCCGTGTGTTCTTTTCATGCAAGTTTTTTTCCACTCTGACAATATGTGATTAAGGCTGTTAGGGGAGAAGCTCTGAGTCCTGCGAAGTGACAGTGTAAAATGCCAGGTTCCCCTGCCCGCCGAGTGGCCTGACGTGCTGTTTTGCTGGGACCGCTGTTAATTTGTAATGAACTGCCTTTTCAGGGGGTACCTTCATTTTCAATTCCACCACCGCCGACTCCTTCGGGGCAAATTACGAGTTTCCTTGAGAGTGCGCGCACGGCCGGAGGACAGGAAAATTAGGGGGGACCGAGGCATTGAGACGAGCGCACGGGTGAGCTCAAAATACACAGTACCACGGTGCAATTGCACACTGTGGACATCAACGTGTCAAACCACGTGAGATTCAGGACGTCTCCGTGAATAAGCAAGCAATCATTAGGCCATGTGTAGGCAGAAGGAGGCAAGGAAGCAAAGCAGGAGACAGGCCAAGGAGAAACAGGAAAAGGTTGGAGCAGACGGAAAGACAAAAAGAGACATTAAACGAAAATCATGTATGAAAGATAATAACTTCAACACAAGTTAGAGATGCCGTTTTTGGTAATGAATTTACTGCATTTGAAATTGAAATGAAGCCGCTCTCATAAATATTTGTCAAATGATCTGATAAATAATAAATTAACTTATCTGGAATGTATTATACAGAGAATGCATATACATTTAAATGAATATATTAAATTATTCATTTAATCTTCTTCCCGGGATATATGTTTAAAATGAAAAAAGGAAAGAAAAAGATATAGGTGTTAAAAAATGCTGAGCACTGAAAAATTGGAAGAATTTTGTTGAATGTTTTACTAACGTGCAATGCGGGATATTCGGGATAAAAATGTGAAAAGTTTTTCTTACAGAACATGACACAAAAATACTGCAGGAACTACAGAAAAAGTTGAAATGCAAATCACAGATTTCAAAATCAACTCCACTGTTTCTGACCCCTCAAGAATATATGCAACACTTCATCACTCTGACCATTTTCTGAACTGCAGATTCACTGAGAACAAGTAAGCAGCCAAAATTTTTAAAAGGATGTGTGAAACAACGGATTTTGTAAACATATGGTTTTATAACGTTTTTAATTTTATTGATTTTTATGAAATTTTAGTATCATTTCTGTATAACATTTGTGAATTAAACATTAAGCGCTCCACTTTTCAGTGTATAGACTTCAAATAAGTAGATATCTCGTATTATATCCCACCTGATATTTCTTCTCATCCTCTAGGTACTTGTGAGGCCTTAATATTTAAGTAGAAAAAAATGTGCAAGTTGCAGAAGAAAACTTCTGAAATTGTAAAATAAATTCCTTTTCACATAACGTGAAATTCCTTTTCCGAATATCACATCACACACCCAAACATATATACAGATGAGCGCATATATACACACAAATACATATCTATAGATTTTTACTATTCCTTTAAAGTTTTAATTACAAAGTTTTACTTGCCGACTTTGCATTTGGTGAAAAGCTCAGGTTAATGAAAAATATAGAATTTTTAATTATATTGTTTTTTGACATTTCTCTTTTCTGTGCTGCTGGACAACACTTTCTGGAATATATTTTTTTGTATTTTACACATTTCTCGTGTGCTTTTTCAAAAGCGCCAACTGCTTCAACTGCAGCACAACTGCCAGCAGTGTGAATATTTCAAACTGTTCCTTTTAACACAGTTCTTTGCAGGATTCTGAGCCAAAACTTTTTTTCACCGTTTCTTAGACAAAGCAAGTTTCTTGTGCGTTTTTCATTGCATAATGTGAGTGCTGCTCTATATAGCACTATTGTAATTCAACATAGCCATCAGCAATCTCTAAGATTCAAATTATATCCTATAGCGTTATAGGCGATTTAAATTGTGTTATTAAAGTCCTCCCTTTTTTTCCCCAGCGAAGGTCTTTTTTGACAGCGATTCTTTCTGGGACACGGCGAAAAATCCCTTTCTTTCCACAATTATCTGCTCTCCATCACTCTTAATGTTAGCTTCATGTACACATAAGAGACTTGAAAAAGTATCATTACTATCGTTAATGGAATAGTAAGAGTCAGATCCCTACATCCTTTTCTGTAGAAAATGGTTCTTAATTTCAAAGTTGTTCTGCTTTATTAAAGCTCATTACCATTTCTCTTTTAATAAGCACTCTTTAAACTCATTACCTGCAGTGGAGTTAAAGGGTGCGCTATTAAAAGGTTACTTTAATGTGAGTAATGGCCTCCCGATATACTCAAGTTAATTACTATTGGAAACTGGTTCTGGTTTAATTTAATGCTGAACGCTTAATGAAGGATATGCCGAAGTAGCAAAATTGACAAAAATTATTCATGGTCAACAGACCTATTTATGCCATCTCCTTTCACAGGGATAATATCATCTTTTCTCTCTTCACCGGGATAATGTTCGCTTCTCCTGCAAAAAGACGTCCGCCTTTGAAAGGAGGCATTCATGTGCCGACACCCGCTCCCCTCTCTCGCCGTCTCCAAATTGGACGTGTTCTGCATTATTTTTTAAACAATTGAACCAGGTGTCAGACGCTCACCCCTTATCACTCATATTCTTCCCTGACTGTAATCGCCCGGAAGACGAGAGAGAAAAGAAGCCCCGAGAATGGCCCCGTTCGCCTGCTTTTTCTCGCAATCAGCTATTCTCCCGGCCTGTCATTGTGACGAACCGGTCGAACCCACAATTCCGTCTTCTCAATAATCCCAGCCCTCCGTTTTTCTTCATTTAGAGTCAGAGTACATTCCAGAAACTGAGATATGCACACATCTGCAGGAGGGATAACGGACAATGGCGACAGCAAAGTCTCGTCCCCATTCATTCCTATTAAGTGTAAATTGTTCAGATTCACAGCTTCTGCCTTTTAATATGCGAAAGTACTTCGAGAAGTCGGTGGGAGGACTGTAGAGACACCCCAGGTCACAGATGGCGTCAGGGACTTATCACAACGGCAAGATTTTTAAACATAATAAATAAATAAATAAATAAATAAATAATGACGCATATGTCTGAGCATAATTTTTTTGAGCGTTTGCATTGTGGGCTGAGTTTCCGCTGTAGTCGCTCTTCACTTATGTCGCATGTGCAAAAAGAAGCCATACTTCCCGGGGGAGAAAATGCTCCCTGAGCTGGATAAATTTTGCACCACAGGCCAATACCTGCTCCGATGTAAACTGGTTGAAAAATAAATAAAACAAAAATCCCCTTTGATTCAATCTGGCTCTCACGTCCGACTTGGCGAGCCGCAATTTGATTACCGCAACTGTACTTTTTAACGGCTGTCAGGGGCCTGTGGGCCCTACTGTATGTAAACATCCCGCAGAGCACATCGCTGCTTTCTATTAGCAGAGTGCTAAATCAAAGGGCAACAATGAATCTCTATCTAACGCTAATACTTTTGACTTCATGCGCACAATTAAAATGAATTGCGGCTCGAACGTACAGGACAAACCGTATTAAGGGCACATCCTCCGATGTTGAGCTCAGCCACAGACCTAACCTTTTACACGGCCATTTCTCTGCCCTAACAAGTACCGTGTATGGGTGGGGAGGTGGGTAGGCGTGGAGATGGGGGGGCAATAAACCCCATGGGTGAGTGTGGTGATTATTATTATTATTATTATTATTATTATTATTATTATTATTATTATGGGAGGGGGTGCGGTGGCGCAGTGGGTTGGGCCGCAGTCCTACTCTCCGGTGGGTCTGGGGTTTGAGTCCCGCTTGGGGTGCCTTGTGACGGACTGGCGTCCCGTCCTGGGTGTGTCCCCTTCCCCCTCCGGCCTTACGCCCTGTGTTGCCGGGTAGGCTCCGGTTCCCCGTGACCCCGTATGGGACAAGCGGTTCTGAAAATGTGTGTGTGTATTATTATTATTATTAAATTAGTAAATAAGTAAACAAACAAATCCATCCATCCATCATCATCAGCTTGTAATAATAGGACAGCTGGTAGTGTAGTAGTTCACACTGCTGCCTTTGGACCCAAAAGTCACAGGTTTGCGCCTCGCCTGCAGCTGTAGTACCTTTAAGCACGGTACTTTCCCTAAATTGTTCCAGTAAAATTACCCAGCTGTATAAATGAGTAAATAATTGTCGGTGGCTAAACATTGTAAGTTGCCTTGGAGAAAAGTGTCAGCTAAATGTAATAATATTACGTTGTTGTTGTTGCTGTTTTTGTTAAGAATTTCTAAGAAACTTTTGGCTATTTTAATAAGTGTATTGTTCTGTAGTTCAGTTTTATATATATATATATATATATATATATATATATATATAGCATTGTATGTTATACTATTGCTCTTGCTAGGATGCCACATACATACTTCTGAAAAAGAGACATTTAGTGAAATACACATACAAATGTTACATTTTATGTCAAAGATTATAACAAGATCATAGCTTGTTTTGTGCAGCAGCAGCCTCTTGTTAAGGGATTCACACATAATAATAATATGGAGTGAAGATTTTAAAGCTGTTTTTAGAATTTGTGCATATTATGCATTTTGCGGACGTGCTGTATTTTGTGAATGTGCTGTATTTTGTCTGTGTGTTTGTGTTTTCCCTGCATGGAGAAAAGTGTATCTGCTGAGTTCACCAGAATCACACAGTTGTCCACATAAGATCGTGGCTCTCCGTTTTAAACAAGTTGGTCATGATCTGGCTCTGGGTTGAGTGCACTGACCACTGACCCCTTCCACCAGATCAGCCCCCCTGCTTGCCAGGGCTTTCAAATACCAGAATTATTCATGGTGACATTCACCCAGCAGACAATGCTCAGATGCTGCTATTTTTGCCAAATCATGAAGTCATACAGAGAAATAAAAACGTCTGGAACATACAAACACTCCCTGTAGGGACAGAATTAGTTTTTTGTATTAATTGCCATAATCATTAGTATTTGTGGCCATTATTAAGTTAATATTTTTCCACCCTTATTTGTGTACTGGTAAACCCGGAATGCAACGGCACCATAAGATTTATGAACCACACACACACACACACACACATTTTCAGAACCGCTCATCCCATACGGGGTCACGGGGAACCGGAGCCTACCCGGCAACACAGGGCGTAAGGCCAGAGGGGGAAGGGGACACACCCAGGACGGGACGCCAGTCCGGCACAAGGCACCCCAAGCGGGACTCGAACCCCAGACCCACTGGAGAGCAGGACTGCGGTCCAACCCACTGCGCCACCGCACCCCCCCATTTATGAACCAGTGAATGAAAATCTGACCCTAAGAATAAATTAATGCAAAATGAATTCCATGTTTGCTTACAGTCTCCAGTGTAAGGAGAAAAGTTACATGTTTTTTTAAATTATGCTTAAAAATTATATGTAAAAACTTGTTTCAGTAAGTTTAAACGGGGGCACATATTAGTTGTTCTAAATGTGATGCTCCTTGCTGAAAAAGATGACTGTTCCATAATTCTGCTTCCTGTGCATCATATAAACACTCACAAAAGACAGAAATGTAGCAGCACTGGGTCCCTTTTCAACGTCTGAAAAGGGACTGGGGCATCCATAATATACACACCACAAAGTCATGTTTTTAATTAACAAAAAGGCGTTAATTTGATGTAAGCAACGGACACTCAACAAGCACGCGTGAAGGAAGCGGGGGCCAAAACACAGCCCTGCTGGAAAAAGAACGGCAAAGTAAAAGAAAATGAGCTCTTCCGTTGCGTGCGGCAATAAAGGAGGGAAATAAAGACAGCGACGTGTTCGGTGTGTCTGTAGACTGCTGTCCGTCGATGTCCATAGCAACATTAATCGAGCACCTTCTCCGACTTCCAGGAGCTCAACAGGGCCTGTCCCGCGGGAACGGGAATAAATCTCAGCGAATGGCCACTCTGGAGTCCCGTTATTACCCAGGGAGACGATTTAAATCCATGTGCTGTGTCTTTCAAAATTTCGAGGGCTCCTGGGATTGGGGGCTCCAGGTCAATGTAATAAGTATACTGTTGATTGATCTGGGAGATCTTTGTCCTCATGTTGACTCCCGAGGTTATAACTAAATAAGTAAATATAAATATAAGTAAGTATAAACGGCTTCTAACTTAAAGTGTACGTTTCGACGAGGCAAAGCTCAGTTTTACAGGAATGCATTAATGCAAAAGGAAGAATAACTCAAGACTGTTGCAGGCATATAAATAGAGGGCACACACTGTAATCAAGGTTCAGTCAAAGCGTTTCATAGTAAACGGTACAATTTGATGGAAGCAAGAATTAAGTTAACAGCAGGTTTTATAGTAGTAAAAGCCTGAGCTCTTGTTCTAAAATGGATATGAGGTTGTGGAGATAAAGGAAAATGTAAAAATTTTTTACTTTTCTGGAGCACAAAGCATTGTTTTGGAGCACAATACATACACACCCATATATCTATATGTATATGCACACATATATATAAGTGGGAGTTTTGTTGGCATTCTACAGTAAACCTGTTTTTAAAAGTTCAGGTTGTTTCAGTGTAAAAGTTTTCTTTCTTTTTTTTTCTCTAATAGTTTATGTAAGTATACTGACTATTCCTTTTTATGATATTTATAAATATTTCTAGATGCACTTTAATTTATTAATCACCCGCTACTAGGGCTAATTCTAAAGAAATCCTGTCTGGTTACCTTCTGCTTTTCATACTGATGTTCAGTTATCTTCAGGCTGGAAGCACCCTTGGTGTAACGGTTATGGGGAGAACAAACAGATACATGTATAATTATACATAAATAAACAGAAATAAACACTCTATGCACACTCTAATATGGACTCTGCTGCTGCAGTTTTAGACAGGAGAGGCACCTATGATGGTTCTTTGGTGTAGACTAACTATCCAGATGCTGGTACCGAGGTCAGTCCTTTCTCCTTAGAGGTAAAACTGGCACCCCCCCCCCCCCTCGCCCCACATCCCCTCCTTCCCTCCTATATGCCCCCCCTCCCGCTACTGCCCATCTGAGACTGACAGCAGGTCTTAATTACTGCATTTCGGGCCACCAAGCTTGCAAATAACCATTTCTTTCCTCATTCACACAGCATGGAAGAAAAATAATAATAGCAATGATAACACTGGATGGTAACAAATTGCAGGTATTTCTATTCCTTAAATGGCTGAAGCGAAAATTTGCTTAATGCTTGAGAAAGAAAGCATCGCTTTAAGAATTCGATTTTTATTTGTCTTTAAAAAATATGTTTCATAATTGCCTTTTTAATTAATCTTTGCAGAATATGCAGCGTGAACATTTTTTTTTTTTGGCAATTCATTCTGGCCGTTCTCAAGGTTGCCCGGCTGTAACTCTGAACCTGAGTCAGACTTATGAATGTCTGGGCATCCCCCTTCGTAAATCTCCCGAGCCTTTTTGCAGGATGCTCATTAGTAGTAGGTGGAGGGCTGTCTGCTCACTAATCACACAAAACTGCATTACAACAATGGAAATTTTAAAAATTATGAAAAGGAGTTCACGGAACCCGGGTGGGCGGTGAGCACCAAGGGCCCTACTCTAGAAACTCCTGCAAAAAGTGACTTTGGCACCCCTTCGGTATAGCACTGCAGGTCATAATGAATAGGAATGCCCCTGCCTCCACCCAAAATAAATAAATAAATAAAAAGAAACTCCCCACAGCAGTGTGTTTTAATTTAAAACTGTTGAAACATGGTTAACTTACCTCTTTGCTTCTCCAGCTCACGTTCTGATGCGCTCCTTGACATCAGGCTTAAAGCTGTCGGATCTTCTAGTCGCAAGTCGTAAGGTGAGGCTGGACTGCAAAGTGTCCAACACGGTTCTTCTCACTGAAAGCGAGACAGCGAGTCCTCCTCGGCAAAGGCTGGCCAGAGACAAACAGAGAGGTCAAAGGTCAATTAAAAGCACATCATACGGCGTAGAAGCTATGGGACAGAACATGCAACCAAGAGGATTTGTCTTAAAATCCCAGAAGGACTTGTCGCCTCGAGCAAAACACCTAACCCAAATCGCTAGAGTATATTTAGCTTTATTAATATCTATAATGGTAAACTTACCAAAGTTGCTTTGGTTAAAAGCGTCCCCCAAGCTAGCAAGTTATGTTAATAAAAACCACAGGATACGAGCTTTTATTGCAGAATGTGGGCTAAGAGAGTCTTCTGTGGACATGGGGACACTTCAGAAGCAGTGGCAGGTTATTTGATCAGCGGTACGACTGCGCCTCGTGCGCCAATATCGCTCCCATTAATGAGCGAATAACAAGTAGGACCACCGCGAAGACAACGGTACTGACAGCCACATACACTGCGAGGAGTTAAAACGGTTGAAGTGAGATGACAGCCGACAGCTTTTCAGTTTATTCTGCCACTCAGCTGACACCGCCTGAAAGGGAAAAGCCACGCTTTTTACCGCGAGACTTTTTTACGCGGCGCGGTCCGCATACCCGACCGTGAAGGGCCCGCTTTGTTTCCAGTGAACATGCCTGCGTTTTATCCCGTTCCGCCGCTCTTTCCTCAGCCTTTCAAGTGCTTGACTCAGACAGAATAAAGAGAGAGAAATTATCACAGTCCATTACATTACCTTAGACAGTTGTCCTGTTTTCTCCTCCGCTACTGGACTTTCTAGCTCATTCCGCCGCTGCTGCTCCTGTCAGGCACATGCTGTTGCTGACATGTGGAGGTGGGGGAGCTGTCTTGGAGGAGCTGTGGGGCTCCGCTAAGTAGAGCCTGACTCCGGCGCTCCAAAATCTCAGCGGCGAGGTGTACCGACAGGACAGCACTATACACACCCCCGTCTTGTACCGACTCGGAAGCCAGGCGGTCATTTAAGTGCGTGACCGAGCTGACTGATAGAGCTTATTTATGGGTCACAAAGAGGAAGTGTAACAATATCTCGCAGAGAAAAGCAACAGAAGAGAACCTTAAGGAAACTTTTTCTCTCATTTTCATCAATTGGTCGTCTCATGCAAGGTCATGGTGGTCCGGAGCATATCCCGGAAGCATAGGATGGTATGCCCAAGGTATACCAAGGACCAGACAGTATACCATCAAGGTATACCCTGGACCAGAAGGAAGTCCATCGCAGGGCAATCACACACCCTCGACTCACACACTGAGCCAAATTTGAACCCACATCTGAATACGAGGCTCAAGAGCTTTGTGGCACCTGTGGTTTCTGCTGCACCACTGTACTGCTCTAATTCATTTCTCTAATTAGCTTTTTAATGGCCTATGTTGTGGCAAAAAGTAATAGGGCAAGCATAAATCAAAGCTAAAAATCTATTAATTTCAGTGATACATGATGACTGAGTTGAAACCAACAAATACATTGACTGTCTGGATCTGCATTAAAAAAATGGAAAAAGCAAAGGAGTTGTCATTGTTCCATAAAATATTCAGAATCTCAATCGTGAAACTCACAAGAGAAGCACCCAAAAGTATTTCAAGAAATTTAATGAGAAAATGTTAATTGCAATACGAGCAACATCGCTTTCAGGTAAGATCAAAGAGCAGAATTCAGTCCTGTTCCTAAACGCAATTTTCTTACATAAATATAGGGGTTCGAAAATATTCACTCCTGCACTGTTGGCTTCTTTATGCACTATTGTTCAAACTAACCGGTTTAGGAGGAGTTTTTTGCCAGAATGGACTCAATTATCTCCAGAGTTAAGCAGATCTAGAGGCTGACACAATGAATCTTGGACTGCCTGCACACAGGTAATGGTTCTGCTTTCTTTTCATCGTGCATATTCCAATAGTTTTAACTTTACCGTATTTTCAAATTTTTAATGCATCTTTCATACCTCGGATCAAGAGAATGTAAAGATTTAATATGCACTCAGGCCCTTAGCTGTGTCCGTACTGCTCATCAAACACCTCTCTAGAAGCCTTTGGATCTCTAAAAACTGACAATTTCATAACTCCTGGAACTTTGAAAGTGTCTTTTCGCGAACGTTTCATGTTTAAATGTTTCCATCAAAACATGCTCTTAGCACCTGCGGCGCCTCCTCTGAAGAGAAAACAAAATGACTGTCAGCGTTTTGCTGCTGGAATTGTTCTGCCGACGTGTTACATGAGCCGTGCACGTTAAAGGAACTCGTATAATTATCAGAGAAGAGAACAATCAGAGAATTGGCATGACGGATGAAGAGAGATCATTTCCAGTCCAAGGTTTTTCTATAGATATTCCAATATTTTAAAATGGACAGTGACAGTGATCCTTTTCCAACTGATGGCTAAGGAAATAGCTGCATCAAATATACAGTAGCCACACCATGTAAATTCAATCTTAACAACGTCATCCACATTTTATTTGGGTGTAAATGATTTATAAATCATAAACCCTAGCAAGGTATCATAAAAAACAATATTAACACTCGGGAGAGAATTAAAATATAAACTCTTTGGTGATGAATATGGTTATGGAGAAATAAATCACTATTAATGGTTGTTTAGAAATGCTAATGCGCATGAAACTCAGATGAAATTCCACATCCATAAATAAAACTGTATTCAGCTATTAATATTTTTAAGCTGGGAAAAACCAAAACTTCACACACATTTTGAAGTCCTACCACTGACTAAATGAATAAGAGTCTTCTGAATTCCTTAAAGTTTTAAGCATTTGTACGCTTTACCATCGTCAATTCCGAAGATATCCAACGTGGTTGATAAAAGGTTCTTTGCTTATTTATGTAGCGAAGAAAATCAGATTCTTGACACATGCGAGAGTGAAACACACATGAACATACCTTCAGATCACTACCCGACCGATGTCAGTGATGAGTCCAGCTGCCTATAACCCAGGATGATTAGAGCCAGGATTGGTTTCCTTCCACCATACATCCAGACTGAGGCAAGTGCTTGCATCTCTCTGATAAATGGATCACACTACCAGATTACTTGATTTGATAAGCAGTACAACCCATCTGTAACATAATACATCACAAATTGTTTTGTCAACAATTTATGGTACTATTTATCAATGGACCATCAGAGTGCACTGAGTTATGGTGTCATGTCTGGCATTATGTCAATAGACCAATCCACCCAACTTAGGCCGTTTGGCCTGGGATGATTTAGACCCAAACACCCATGACCTTTGTGCAATGATTAATTCATGCAAAAGAAAATATAAATATTCACTGAGGGGAAAAAATCAGTGAGGTATGGGTGAATCGGTGTCAGGAGATGTATGAATGGCTCCTATGCCTTTTTTGTAAATATAAAACTCAAATATATAGCTGAACTGTAGGCCAAAATTAATTTTTGAGTGAAACAACTGAAATTTTTTGCAATTATCTGATTTGTTTCAGACTGATGCTTTAGGCTTGAACAGATTAATTTAACCCAGTGTTATTTATTGAACAGACTTATTATTACTAATCAATAAATGCTTAAACAGTGCCTTTAGTAAGTATATGAAACCCATTCCCATTTCATCATATTTTGTTATGTTAGTGACATTTTAATTCATTAAAATGGGATTTTTTTTGTCTTTGATGTAAGCAAGTAAGTTTTTATAGACTGAAGTTATGCAAGTTGTCTAAGGTTAGACAGTTTTCACTCCCCAGTGAGCGCTTGGTAGGTGCACAGTTGGGGAGGATGGCCTCCTCTAAACAGCTCACGTTCTTAATGATGACTTGACTGTGCTCTCAGGGATATATTTAAAGCCTTTGAAATCATTTTATGCCCCTCCCCTGTGCCTTTCTGCATCTTCCTCCTCAAGTTGTTTTGAAAGCTCCCTGGTGTTCTGGGTAGCACCTTGGCTTTGAACACACAAGTCTGAACTGCGGCATCTTACAGGTACAGGTGTATTCGTTGGAAACCACGTGGT
Organism: Scleropages formosus; assembly: GCF_900964775.1. Classification (NCBI taxonomy): domain Eukaryota; kingdom Metazoa; phylum Chordata; class Actinopteri; order Osteoglossiformes; family Osteoglossidae; genus Scleropages; species Scleropages formosus. Next base: position 20,982,658 of record NC_041822.1, read on the forward strand.
ACAATTTTACATCCAGATAGACTCCAAATAGACTCCGTTCAGCCAACCGCGTGGCGCTTCAAGACAGCTGCTTGCATCTGTGCGTACTTTGGGGTGTCACGGCAAACGAGATCATCTACCAAAGATTTTTCAGCCTTTTTTAATTTATCTGAAAGTCAACGCTCACGTTTTTTACCTAATAAGGCAGCTTTCAGCCTCAGAGTTTATAAAGTGTTGGACAAAAGACTCTGTTGATTTAGCTTTACTGTTGGAAGATACGATGGTGAACACTAAGGATAACATATGTGTGGGAGTACTGAGACTGCTGGCCGTGAAAGAAGACCAGCACCACCACTGCGCCAGGCAAACAAACTTGTTTGCTCCTACTTTGGTACTCTGCCAAGGCATCTGTGAGGTTCCCTTGACAACAGCGGAGTAGCTGGAAGCTTCCATCACTTCACATGTTTGGGAATGAGTTCCACTCCTTCCCATCAGAGCAGAACTTTTTAGTACAAGAACTATTTTAATAAATAGACTGGCGAGCACTTCATGAAATCAGGAGTAATATAGCAACATAATAAGTAAAGGCACCCATTTCAGAAACTCAGGGAGTGCAGGGAACAAAGGAAAATCGTGAGCAATGCAGAAGTTGCCCTTTGAATCAAGGACGTCATGGAGGGCAGCCATGGAGAAATGTCTTCTCTATTTAATGTACATGTAATACCCAAAGGAGACCAGCGGAAGGCCAGTGGAAGAAAAGCAAGGCACAGAAAATGTAGAGGAAGCCAAGAAAACGGAGACGATGGAATATATTGCAATGCTGCAACCTAGGCCTTAACAGCCAATGGCTGGCAGATCCAGATAGTCTCACGTCCCTCATCAGACCAGCATCTGATGTTCACCTGTCATGACAGAAGCTCTGGGAAAGAGAAGGCAATCCAACCGCACACATTTGTCACCAGGCATATTTTGACGTTGTGCGAGTCCAGGCCCAGGATGACTTACTTAACAGTGTGGTGAAAGACAAGCGTAACGTGATCAATAATGTGCTACCAGTTCCATCAAAACTTGACACCAAACAGACATCATTCCTGTGCCGGAGGGGGGAGGGGGAAAGCAAACGCACACACACACACACACACACACACACACACACACACACACACACACACACACACACACACACACACAGAGAAGAGCGAAAGACAAAGAAACAATATGCCACAGTGTGTCTTAATATGTAATCATCAGTGGATAGTCTAAATATAATCAAAATATCTAATATTGTCATTGAGTGCTGGAAACCTTGATTGTTTTCATTAAGAAGTTGCCCAGTTAATCATGGTTTAATGGTGCAGCAAGTAGCATAGTGGTTAGATCTGCTAAATTGCACTGGTGCGCCCCAAATTTTGAACCCTACCTCCTGCTCTAGTATCCTCAGCTAAGGTCCTCACCCTGAAAGCTTCAGGAAAAGTTACCCAGCTATACAACCAAGCAAGTCGCTGTTACTGTAGTTGCTTTGGAGAAAAGCAAAATAAATAGATGTAGCAGTGGTGGAAACTGTTGTACAAGTTCCAACTAGTGCACATAAGTGAACGATTCTGCCTAAGAAATGGTGTGTTATGCGACACAGAAGACTGCTCAACCCAGCACACATCTACAAACAGCATACAGTATCAACCTTGTCTCCTAATGAAATGAGCGAGACTAGACCGTGCTGTACAAATGTGCCCCAGATTGTTACGGAACTTCTAAGACCTTTTACTGTGGGAACCCGGCACTCTGGGATTTAGATATCTTTGATCTATCACCGCACATTTGCTGAGAACATGGTGAAGAATGACTCGAAAGATCTTATGACATCCTTCCACTGCTCAGCAGTCCATTACCTCATGGCTTCTGCACCAGTGAAGCTGCAAATGGGCGCTGACAGTGGTTCTGAGCGATTTGCGCACGGGAGTCCTACCCTTTCAAGTCTCCTCCTTGAAGTACGCACTCCCCGCCTAGTGTTAGTGCCCTTTCTCGAGGAGCTCCTTTGCGTTTTTTTTTTTTTTTTTTTTTTTTTTGTCTTCCCTCCAAATGACATTACCATTGAGACAGACCCTTGTGGCACATTATCAATTTCCGCAGCCTTTGTCGCCAGAGCACCTGCCAAACACGCACAGACAATTACGCAGCTCGAGGTCACCGGGGTCTTCTTTTTTGTTGCCAGGCGTGCCTTTAAACACCCCCATTTGAAGTGCAGCCCACTTACATGCTCTGGAGTACTATACCAAGCAAATGAACTACAGAGATCTCCGTTGGAGGTCGAAGCGAATTACAGATCACTGTGTACTCCCTTAGCTCGTAAATTGGGCCTGCATATGTAAAACTGCCACCTGGCAGGGCTGCCGGCAGCGGGTGCGGAACAGGAATCATAGGCTGCAAATCAGAATCGCATGAGGGGAACTGCAGTTGTACCCTTTAGCAAAGCACTGAGCTGGAAATTCTTCAGCAAATACTCGCCTGCCTACGAAGGTACCATAGCAAGGTTCATTTTTCTATAGCAAAAAAATGCTGAATAAATCGGCTGCCTCCTGAATATATGGGTACTGGAGGCAGCTGCCCAGTCCAGGGCTGTCGATTCAACGCCCACATACATCCCATTTCTGGTGACCTTAATCTGGCAATGGGCACGCACGTCCCTGAATGGGAGAGCGTGCAAATGTCTGTGGTGTTAGCTGTCAAAGTTGGGCCGTGGACCTGTGTTAGCCACAGGCTAATTTTAAAGGTCAACGCAACCAGTGCATGAGCCCATATTAGCAGGTTGCCTCGCTCTGGATTTGGAATGTGTTCTTATCTGCGGAGAGCGAAGCGGCGCGATCAGTGAAAACAGCGTAGGAGCCCGAGTCTGGGGAGGACGTGTTGACTAAGATGGATCGCGGCGAGTATTTTAGCAGCTCACCTCTCACCTTCGACTCATGCTTGCTGGACAGCCCTGATCTCTCGCGAATGTCTTTGACTTCCTGGAAACGGTCCCTTTGGCCGTTTCTCAGAATCAGGTCCCTTCTTCTGGTTGGATTCCAGAGGAACCGGAACACAGTTGCGGGGCTGATAGATCTGCTCCACATCTCAAATGAAAACCTGACAAAGCCACAACTGGGTAACAGACAACAATTATGGATGCGAGAATCTGTAGGTTTGAATCCTCGGTCGAGACGTTGCTTCTGCCCCCTCAAAGAGAACAAAAAAAATCTTACCTAAAATACCCCACTTAAACATTCCAGCAGCATATGCTGGTTACTCTCAAAGAACCATCTTCCTAGGCTAAACCCAGGAAATAAAAAATGCCATAATGGGTTAAAGAGCTCTATGGCTGCAGAACCCTGCGCAAAACCAGCTGGGCGAGGGGTTCCCCAGTTCCTCCCACCCACCAATAAACAGTTCTTTATTGCATGGACCTGCTCGGTGAATCCCTCAGGCTTTGTGACATCGGACCATTCTCCACCTTAAAAAAGCCTCAATAAAATGCAGTATTTCAAGAGAAGAAAATACACTGCTTGTCCGCTCCAGGGGTTTCCCAGGAAATACAGATTGTTCCTTTTCTCTTTTAAATAACCTTTGATTTTTTCCTACCATGGGTGAAATGGTTAACCACCCGAGGCACAGGAGCAGTTCCAGCTAACAATATATACTGCCCCTGTGTTCCTGCAGCAGCAATAACCCCTCCGAATAAAAATCTACATAAAAACACCTTCTGATTACAAGCACCAAGCTCATGCGTTCAGGGGGAAGTGCAAGGTGCAGACTCCTAATAAGCTAAAGGCTCAGACTTGCAATCAGAAGGTTGTGTGCTCACTTCACTGCTATTATTATTATTTATCTCACGCCTTTGCTCGAGACAGCTTACAATGTTAGATAATCAAGTTTACAATGATTTACCATTTATACAGCGGAGTATTCTTGCTCAAGCAATTTAGGGTAAATGTCTTGCTCAAGGGTACTATAGAAGGAGCAGGGATTCAAACACAGGACCTACTGATTGCAATGTGTCCCTTATAGTCTTATATTAAAATACCAAGCAAAGCAAAGGACTTGGCCTGTTTTTGCTGTTCTCAAGACTGCTACAATAAATGTCGACGTTAAGAATCTCGTAAATGAAGCAATCATATGGGTTATCTGATTGCTTGACGAGGTGCTGCAGCAAATACAGGGTTGATCTCCAAACACACTGAAGAGACACCCTCGAATGTCCTTGCAACACAGCACAGATCGAACTACGATGCAGAAGTGATCCCAAGTCCATGTGGGGTAAGCAAAGGTCTTGACCTGTCACAGGGAAACAGCGGGGCATAACCTGTGTTCGCACTCTCCTGGATGCTTGAGTCCCACCTGGAATGAGGTGTAAGCATGCTGGGAAACGTCATGGCGTTACCAGGTTGGCCTTCTTGCCATGATGGGCCTGCAAGATGAACCTGCCTCACTCACCCCACTCTGTACATGCCAACTATTGATGTATACAGTATAAGTACATGTAGAATGCATAAAAATATAAAGTTTAAAATCTGTCCTCAGTAGGTGGTCGTGGGAAGAGCTGAAAGACTCACTGAATAATGAATAAAGTAAAACAAATTGAAATATTTTAATATTGAAATATTAGTCTCAGCCTTGGGATAAATATACTGTTTAAGCAAATATCTTGCCATCTGTCATCCTAATGTGTGGTGAGCCCAATACGAGCATCTTTCTCAACGGTACCACAGCAGGAACCCCAACTTTGGTAGTTGGTCCGGTACCTTAACCGCTGTGCTTTCTGCTGCAATTGCTTTGCAGTGTAACTTTGAAACAGGATTTCCAGGAGCACAAGGCTAAACTGATGCCAAAAAAAGGTTGTCGAACCGAATCAAAAATTACTGCTGCTACATGAAAGTGTCATATAAATGTCAGCATGCTAATTGTGCATTTATAACACTCTTAATGGATTGTTAATTTCCCTCCCACACCATGACTGCACTTGAAATGAGTTAATGGCTACAAAGGGAGTTAACAACATGTAACAGCGCATGCAGTATTTTTCACTTATTTATTTAGCTTTTCCAATAAAACTGAATGGCATATCTGAAAGGGGAAGGCGCCTTTTTATTATTAAACATTATTTGTCTGACACCTTTTTCCCAATGCAAATTACAATGCGGGTAATTTTTTACGAAAATAATTTAGGGTAAGTACTTTGATCAACGGCAAGACTTCCACTGCAAAGCAGTGGCTCCAACCACTATACTATCCAATGGCCTAATAAGTTTTCCTTTTTTTATTCTTTCGTTTTATTTTCTGTAATTACAGCTTTTTCTAGTCTGTGATTGAGAGAAGCATCCAGCTAATTGCATTCTCTTAATTCATATTAAAATTATATCTTAGTAACACCATGCCAAGAAACTGCAGTAGCTAACCCGCTCTGAGAGTTTTCCGGCACTTTCTCTCCTGGAACTGATACCTATTTTTCTGAACATATTGCTGGAAGACGGGGGTTCAGTGATCATGGACTGAATGAGTTCAAGGTTTGAGGAGTGGAATCTGAAACTTTGTGGCCACAAGCTCCATCACTTAACCAGTGAACTGCCCACGAAGGACGGTTACATGCCGGCCCCCCTTCTGAGCCGCCCCGCGCGGGTGCCTGTAATGACGACGGACAGCACATGGATAGAATACCGGAAAATAAATAAGCAGGCACATCCACCGACATGGGGACTGCACGTAACTCGGTTAGAGAAGTCTGTGGCGCTGCCTGCCGTCTCATTTCCTCGGATCTCCATCAGCGACAGGAGATCAGGGCAGGCGACACCCAGACGAGGGCAGAGAGTGAGCCGCCCGTCTGCGGTTGCCATGGGAGAAGAGGAAGCTGAGCAGAACATGCACGCGCACTCACGCACTCTCTCTCAAAACAGATCAACCTGCACCATGAAAAACTCCAGGAATAACAAAAGTATTTAGGGAGCAGCCTGTGGGTCTATTTATTCACTCGGGGACATTTAGCAAAAACTGCAATGCATCAAGGCGGGGAAAAAAATCCGTGAAGGATGCTGGCACTGGATGAAGACACTTTTCTTAAAAAAAATCACGTATCGCAGTTCTTCGAAAGCTGAAATAGACTCATCTTGTTTAAGAATAATAGAAACCCGCAACCTACTCTTATCGGTGCTTAAGAATGAGCTCGCTAAGGCTTCCTTCGATCAAAATTTTTATCAAAATTTTGACACCAGGCACTCAGGAGAGGTAGCGCAAAGAGGTGCATTTTTAAGGAAATAATTCTGGCAACTCCCACACTTAACCCCTGTCCCCACTGCTGCGGAGCAAGTCATTCTATCAGCAAATGCTAATCTCCTAATTAACAAGCTAATTATGCAATTACGACTTTGCGGGAGGACGCCTAAATGAAATATGACAACACAAGCCACCACTTGCTATGGCACCTCTGGGTCTCTTCAGCTGTCACTGTGAAAAGTACAATATCAATTTAAACAGATGACAAAGTGTTGCCTCTTTACATTCCCGTAAAATATGGATGCGCTCTCCAATCTGGTCAGCCCTCGAGGAATCTGAGTGCTAACAGCCAGGTGGCGTACTGGCTACAGCTGTCACTTTGCGCTTGAAGGATGCGGGTTCGAATCCCCCTTTCTGTTGTAGGACCCTTGACATTTACATTTATTTAGCAAACACTTTTCTCCAAATCGACTTCTAATAAACTGTATGTAGTGTTATCAGCCCACACAGCTTGTTCACTGTGGTAACTTACACTGCTAGATACACTACTTACACTGGGTCACTCATCCAGACATCAGTGGAACACACTCTCTCTCTGTGTCACTCACATACTATGGGGGAACCCGAGCAACATGTCTTTGGAGTGTGGGAGGAAACCAGAGTACCCGGTAGAAACCCATACAGACACAGAGAGAGCATGCAAACGCAGACTGAGCAGAGATCAAACCCTGTCCTCGCACACCACCCAAGTGCTGTGAGACAGCAGCGGTACAAGCTGTGCCACCAATTGAGTCATATTGAGCAAGGTTCTTATCCTAAATTGAATGAATAGAAAGTATCCAACTGTACAAATGGGTAAATCGCTGTGATCGTTGAGCCTTGTGTTGGAAAAATTAATAAATTCCTATAAATGTAGTAAAATGAGTAAATGAAAAATAATAAATCGTAACTATCGACATGGTACAAGGAGAGGGCTAGTCATTTTTCTCCCTCAATTCACGGCACCTGTTGCTTTCCCATTCTTCAATGCTGTCCTCGCCCGACTTCCGACTGGACACTCGGCTTGCTAGCTACGGAGATGGACGTCTCGCAAATCTAAATCCGAACGCCTGATAGCAAAAGCTTTTCCTGCGAATGACACCGGTGTGATGTTCGGTTATCATTTGGGATTAAAAGTTGCTCTTGTCAAACCTGACACTTAATCACTGTCATCATCGCTGGTCCATTGACGACTCGGAGAGGCGTCCCCTCTCATCACGCCGCCGGCGGTGGTAGGGAGGCGGGGACCCGCAGCACGCCGAAGGCCGCGTATTTCCCTCAGTTGTTGTGGTTCAGCGGGAGGCTTGAATTCGCTCCTTGGCACAGAAGGAAGATTGATTTGCAATAGAAGCTAATTGGAACCCCTGTCAAACAAAATGGGATCTTCGGAAAAGAGTTTGAAAAGTAACCATGATGGGAAACTGATTGTGGACGGAGTATCAGACGGCACCCAATGCACTCTTTCCTCATGAAAAAATATGGCGCTTTCCGAAGGCACCGAAGTGACAGAACACATTCCCTCATAAAAATTTCACGGCGAAGGCTTGTAGATGGAGCCTAAAGTGGAAGTTCTGTAGAGATGGTTTCCAGCGGACTACTTTAGTACTGCTTACCACAAGCTTGGGAACAATACAGCAACTATTGAGACGATTTAACCCCATTAGAGAACAATGGACAGCGGGTGAAATTACTATGTCAAATTTATTGCTGTGTTTACACTTCTTAATATTAGGCCATGGGTATTGACTACATTTTAAATTAGATCAGCTTCCACTACAATAAGTCATGCGGTCCCAGTTAAAAGTTTGACTTCACTTGCTATTGAAAAGTTCAGATTTGGCATTCACGTCACAATTTTGATCAGGGGATGAGTTTTCCCAGCTCTTCTGCTGGAGTTTCTGGAGGTGAAGGACACCTGTGGGCTGCTTAGCTCTCACTCTTCGATCCAGTTCCAGACGTACAAGGGCGCTGTTGTCCGGGTGTACTCAAACTTTTGACTGGTATTGTATGCGTAACTAGAATGTGAGAAACAGGTTAACGCTGACATTAGTTATCTTGTATCCATACACTTGGTGAAGGACTAGTAAAGAATTTTGTACCAGCTCATGCTAAGGCCATAGCTGGCGTCATGTAAAGCCTCGGTCCTGGCGGCCACCACAGTAGGGGCAGCTAGTAGCGTCGTGGTTAGCGATACTGCCGTCGAACTGAAAGGTTGCAGGTTTGATTCCTACTTCCAGGTATAGTACCCTGGAGCAATGTACATGTCTGGCAGTTGTACTGGTAAAATCACCTAGCTGTATAAATGGGTAAGTAGCTGTAAATACCTTAATATTGTAAGTTGCTATGGGAAAAAAAAGCATTGAATAAATGTAATACAAAGTAAAATCACGGAATGATAAACTCCTATGCATGCTTCATACAGAAGAACAATCATTTCTAGCACTCAATAAATGTATGCAGTTTGATGGCCCAAAATGTAGTCAAGACAATGTTTTTACATTTTAATGCGAAATTTTACATGCGTTTCATCATTGCAAAAATACAGAGAGCCGATGTATATGTCATTAAATAAAGAGCGGCAGATGCAGTTGTGCTCCAGTTCTGCGTGCGGATGTGGATTCATCAATAGGACAGCTATGAAAATCACTGTTCCTTCGTTCACATTAACAGTCATCATCAGAGTGGTCATCTTTGGCAGTTAAAGGCAACTGCTAAAATACTGACTAAATAATTTGCCGGGAAAATATGCCTATAATTTGTCTAAAGAAGTCACTGTTAAAGTGATTTAAGTACAATTTGGGTGCATGTGTCATTTCACCAGAAATTAAGAGGTAATTATAGTGTATTGATAAAGATGTAACTACTAATATATAGCAAGACAACTTGCTTGAAGTAGGTGGGATTATTATAATGAGGGTTGTTGCGCTACATTCTGAAGGTTCCTGGTTCAAATCCCATTTCTTCTGCTGTGTTTTTGGTCAGTGTAGTAGTGTAGTACCCTTGTTTAAAGTAATGATGCTGAATGGATATGGTAAGAATACCCAGCAGTATAAGTGCATACATTTTTGCTGTGCTGACTAATGGTCAGCAGGGGGTGTAGTGAGAAGAGTGTCATCTAAATGAATACATGTATTTACCCACATAAACTGCCTTAGGGAAAACTGTTGGCTATTCTGTTACTTGTATAGAAAATAAGGAAAAACAACTATAATAAATTTTAATGTACTCATTATTAATAGCGCATTAGAGCGTCAGATTTGATGGTTACAGGTTGGACTCTCACCTACTGCTGTAATACTTTTGAGCAAGGCATTTACTGTAAAAATGACTAACAGAAATTATCCACCTGTAAAAAAGGGGTAAATGATTGTCGGCAGCTTAACATTTTAAGTTGCTCTGGAGAAAAAGTGTCCGATGAATGACGATAATATTTAAACAATCACGACTGAATTGTGAACGTGCGCATTCTGCTTATGACTGTTTATTTTACTGTAGTTTATAGGGCTGTAGAACTGTGACTATAAGGAGAAGATAAAGGAAAGGGAGCAGATAAACACATCCTGTCCGTTTCCCGTATGGATACATACATTTGAAACCCAGACTAGTCATTATTTAGAGAGGAGGAAAACTCACCAGGATAAGTCAGGATGAACACTGACTGTACATTTACCATGTTTGCGCTTATAAAAATAGCACTTTATTGCAGTGTCAGAGCCCAGAGGACAGTTTACCCCAGCCTACTCACTCGATGGGTGGTTAGAGGGCTCAGGGAAATTCACTGTAACACTATATTAACCATCGGCTATATTTCAGAGTACGCAATTATTATAGCTCACCGGTAATGCCATGTGGTGTTTGTTTTTGCTTTTATTTCTTTTATTAAAGTTATGATCTTTGTGGAAGAGCCTTCTTGGCAATTTCAAGCAAACCCTTTCCTATGGTGGCGTTCTCCTTCTGGTCAGGAAAGAAAGTCCCTCTGGTTACACGGCACCTGACACGCCGCCAGATAACCCATATTTTTTTTCTAGTTAACTGTCGGAAAAGCCGCCAAACCGAGGAGTTTGAAATCACTGTTAGGATTTGAGAGCAACAGCAGCGGCGCATGTGTGCAATCTTCTCATAGCCATCTGAGGGTAAATTTGGGAAGACTTTTCATTTCCATTGTGCATAACTATTTTCTTCCATTCCTAAATACACTACATTTTTATGTACTTCTTGAATTTTGGATGCTGACACTTGTGGGACAAAAAATGGCCAATGTGATGTATTTCAGTTTTCCACTGACTGAAACCAGTGCACATGCATTGATTGTGCATCTTATTATTTCAAATACACTATATTAGTTTATATGCACTTTTTTTTTTGTCTTACGAGAGGTGGGGACTTCTGTACATAGTATTCTCTCTCCATTCCACATAATTTGTTTCCCAATGTTCCACTCTGGAATTTTTATACTATCATGAATTCTGACATGAATAAAGAATATATGCTAAATAAACAGGATGTTTCGCAGATAAATCTCAGATTGTCAGCAGCAGTAGAGAAATTGCATACTGTAAAGAAGCCCACTGTAATTAGTTTTTTTCCGAAAGCCTTCCCCCTTCCACACCTGCATAAAATGTACAGAAAATAAGTTGATATGGAGGTTAATTTCATAGTAAACGTAAAAGTAAAGACCGTCAGTTGTCACACAAGGCAAACGCTGAAAAAATAAGGCAGTAATCAAAAAATAGATACATTGATCAATACTTAGCTTACAAATAATAATAATAATAATAATAATAATAATAATAATAATAATAATAAGTGATATGTGCATACATACATTATTATATACATTATATACATTACATTATATATATGATGAAATATACATTAACACTTGCTTGTCCAATGCAAGCCACTGAGTCTGTCTTGGAAATATTATGTGAAGCAGGATATAACCTGGATGAGACATCTGTCCATCCGAATAAAAACAGCCGCAACAACAACAGCAGTAACATACCTTGCTTATTTTTGTATGTGTAATAAATTAAGCACTCGTGCAAGGTATTTATTGTGCGTTAAATGTCAAACTGTACTAACCATGTAATAGTTGTTTTATTTTATTTTTTTTAAGACCTGGAGTGCTGTGCCAGCAAAGAAAACTGTTTATTACTGGCCACGTTTCTCCCTTACTCTGAATATGACCTGCATAATTACGATTAACAGATTAAAGTGCACCAAGGCCGTAATTTTCGGAGCGAAACGCTAATCGGGCCTTCGTTCCCGCAACGAGGGCGGATTGAATCGAGGCCCATTAGCCCTCGCCGACACAGGAAGGAAGGAGCGCTGGCTGATCACACAGATGCATATTTCATATTTACGTGTTGAATCGCTCCGGTCCCAGTACGGCCCTTGTGTCTTTTCTTTCTGGGAAGATGCAGCCTTTGCATGGGAATGGATCCTGTTGACACGCAGCGTTGGCAATGCATGCGGCGCGGTGCAATGAAGAATCATGCGTTGCAACCTAAGAGAGGCGCTTGGGCTTACCTTTGAGCCCTCCTTGACAGGTATGCAGTGTGACTTGACAGCTCAGTATTTCAATGATAAATGCAGTAGTCCTGGGACTCCCATTCACTAAACTCTAGAGTGTGTTGAGCTGATACTTCAAGGTCAAGTGAATACGAAGGAGTGGAACCACACAGCTTGCTAAGAAGAAGGGGGAGGAAAGAGGGGGGGGAAAAACACACTGATCTGCTTTCCCACCACTGCTATGGTTGAGGCAGCAGGCAGACTCGCACGTCTGCTCCCGTTCCTCTGCTGAGGGCCTTCGTTTTCATCCTACGCGTACTTTTACCCCGGCGCAAACCTCAGAATAAACCACAGATTTTTTTTTTCCCCCCGGAAATTATACTGGCTGTTTTCTATCGCTGTGATTAATCTCGATAATTTTCAAACTGCTCCGCGCTGAAGTTCATGTGTGATATAATTAAAGTTAAAATAAATTTATGTGTCACCGCGATATGTGATTTAAACTAGGCAGGCTATTAGCTGCAAGATAATTTGCAGGGATACTAGGAATATTAGTTTATTTGTCACATCCAAGCTGTTGAATTTTTCTGATCTAATGGAATGTAATTTTAATCAGAGATGCGTTTAACTAGTAAACAACGTACTGTTGTTGGGAGCACTTGCTGGAAAACAAACATTTGTGTGTTATACTTTCCTAACCTTATGGGGACATGTTTTGGAGGAAAAAAAAAATCATTCGTTTTGAAACAAAATTCCTCATTAAATTAATTTTGTGCAGGTTTTAATAATAAAAACAGTAGAGAGCGCAATAATCTTAGGTAATTTTCCCTGGTTTGAATTGTTGTGGAGTCAGGAATAATTTATAAGAATGAAACCTAGCTCTTGATAGCAGGAAAACACACACATGTAAATCTGTGTTTGTACAGTCATCATACACTTTCCATGCACATTAATTATTTCTGAAGTTATTATGAAATAAGTTATTTAGAAAACCTTGGTTTTACTTATATAAGGATGTCTAATGCTATAAACAAGCTAACTAACAATTAAAAACAGTATTATTTGCTGTAAGGGATTTGTGTCACAAATATGGTACGCTTCCAGATTATTTGCTAATCATGTATTAGTATAACATGTAATGTTAGCACTAAATTAAAAAAAAACTGCATATATATCACACAAATGTGCGATATATACACTGTTGAAACATATTTAACTACATACAAAGTTACAACTCCAGGTGGCACAGTGGCACAGCGGGTAATGCTGCTGAGTTTGCCTGTTCTCCCCATGTCTGTGTGGGTTCCCTCTGGGTGCTCTGGTTTCCTCTCACACTCCTAAGACATGTTGTTCAGGTTCACCCATAGTGTGTGAGTGACAGAGAAAGTGTGTGTGTGTGTGTTCCACCGATATATGGATGAGTGACCCAGTGTAAGTAGTGTATCTAGCAGTGTAAGTCACCACGGTGAATAAGGTGTGTGGGTTGATAACACTACATAGAGTTCATTGGAAGTCGCTTTGGAGGAAAGCGTCTACTAAATAAATAAATGTAATGAACAGCTTTTGCTTATTTTTTCATGCATTTTAAAAAATGTGATATTAAATGCAGATATGATGCCAGTTGTGTATATTTTGAATAATTTCTACAATTTACATTCATATTCCACAACCGTAATAAAGGGTGAAAGTCCCAGAATGCAACAGAAAATGTCTCCTGTTCCCAATAAGCCATAAACCTCCACATTACATGTGCGGTTGTGAGATATTGTACTCATACTGCTTCTCAACATATTTGCAAATTAGTAATGCTGTCATTCAATTAAAACGCAGCAGCAGTCAAAATGCTCGCACAAGCACGCGCTCACACTCGCGCGCAACAGTCCCTCGGCTGGGGAAGGTGTATGATATGCAAATCTCCGCTTATAATCTGACAAAAACCCGTGCTTGGTTGTCTCCCTGTGACAGGGACAAATACAGGCAAGGGGTGAATGCATTGTTTCTGCTCAGAGTGCACCAACACGACACACATACGGAATCACTCGCGCGTGACGTCTGTTTATACCATATATTTTATATGAATTGGCCTCAGACCTACAGGTCCCATGGAAAGCTTTTTGGAACTCTAAACAGTTCTATGTAAAACGCATGCTATGCGTCTCAAAACTCAGACTATATCACAGTGACCACAAGATGGCGTAGCAGTTAGAGCCATCACCTCCAAACTGAAAAACCGAGGACTGAATCCCACTCTTTCTGTAAATCCTGTGAGAAAAGTATTTACGGAGAGCTGAGAAATAAATAAATAACCTATAAATACACACATTCTTCCCAGGATACTGCGGCAAATCACGGCCTTTGCGGGGGGGAATAAAAACGGAAAATATACATGTCAAACTGAACATGACCTGCAAACTTTATTTTCTTCTAACCAACAGTGATCTATTAAGCTATTAAAACAATTTGTCTCTTAATGAGAAAAATCCCCCTTAAATAAAAAGGAGCTCTGAACATCAGCACACGGTTCTCGCCCCCACCCCCACCTCCCCTGACCCTTTGTCTGCTTGTAATCGACAAGACTTTCCCATAGGAAGTTTTATTCCATGCATATCTGATTATTTGCTATTTAATTATCAAATGTTAATTCCCCTTGTAACAATGTGTCAGGATAGACGGCCTACAGGGTTTTAGAATCAATTCATGCACCATGGATTGTGAATTGGTGCCAACATTCGCTAATTCTCGCCGTAACATCGCGTGTTGGAGCGTTTGCGCAACTGCCTGATTGACTTTTTAAATGTATTCAGATTAACAGCTTTATTTCCTCCCTCTCGCTCTAATTTTAGATAATTACTCCCACTGCCATCAAAGGCGCTCCGTCTGCGCGAGAAATGTGCAGTCTGCGTCGAGGAAGCCGAATGTTTCGCGTGAGAACCGGGGGGGTGGGTGTTTGTGTGTTTTCTGAGCACTCTCCTTTTTCGGGGACGTGCGCGGTACGGTTTGCACACCGTCGTGTGTGTCGTGCCTTAGCGCTCTGACCGTTTTCTGAGATCCATACTGAAGAGGCATGTAAAAAACACGTGAGGAAAATTGCAGTGCAAAAAAAAAAAAAAAGGCATCGTGGGAAGCAATAGACTCTCCTTTTTGTTTGGGAGCCTGTATTTTTGAAAAAAAATGTGCATTTTTTTTTAAAAGCCAGAAAAGTTTATGAAAAAGCAAGCTGGTTTAAATCGTGTCTTAGGTTGATTTCATGCATTCGTTCTTTCGTTGATGTATTGTGGATAAGCGCTTAAAAAATGGCAGGCTGTGGCGGATCAAAGATTATACCTGAAGCATAGGGCATGAGGTTCGCCCTGGATGGGAAGTCACTCAATCAAAGGGCAGTCACACACTCATTCACTCAAACACACACTGGAAGTAACCAACTCACATCGTTGGACTGTGGAAGCTGAGACACAACAGTGTGAAACTCTGTGCTAACCATATCCGTAACCCTAACCCTAACTGTATCCGTAACCCTAACCATAATGCTAACCCTCACCCTAACTGTAATACCTAACCCTAATCCTAATTCTAACCCAAACAACTAACCCTAACTGTGACACCAAACCCTAACCCTAATTTCTAATCCTAATCTTAACCCTAACCCAACTCACCTTGTTGGACTGTGGAAGCTGGGACACAATGGTGCGAAACTCTGTGCTAACCGTATCCGTAACCCTAACCCTAACCGTATCTGTAACCCTCACCCTAACTGTAATACTTAACCCTAACCCTAGCCCTAAGCCTAACCCAAACCCTAACTCTAACCCTAACAACTAACCTTAACTGTGACACCAAGCCCTAACTCTAACCCAAACCCTAACTCTAACCCTAACAACTAACCTTAACTGTGACACCAAGCCCTAACTCTAACCCAAACCCTAACTCTAACCCTAATCCCAACCCCATCTCTAAGCACCCAGGTTATAATGCTTAATATATCTCCATAATAAACAATTTAAGCGTGTTGTTAAAAGACTTTTTCTTATTCATGCCCCTGAGTAGGCAGTGTTCATGTCCCATGATTGCAGGCATCGTGTTCCTCCCGAGGAGGAGTTTGACCTCATCAGTATGTTTGCAAACTCTGTTCTAAGGTGGAGAATTTTACAACTGTGGGTGTCATGAGAATACCAAAAAAAGTGCTTAGTTTTCTCAACCTAAAGTACTGCAGCAGCTGTGAAAATCTTACTGCTGTCCTGTCCACGCCTGAAAAAACACCTTACAACCGGGTCTTGGTGTGTTGTCATCTCAGACTGATGCTGAGAAATCCAAACAAAGTTTCACACATGTTGAAACATCCTTTCCAGAATTTTAAACATTCTAAAGAATTCTACTGTTTATTAAATTTCCAAGCCTCTGCATGGTGCACAATACCTGGAAAGCATATATAAAAGTTCTGCATTTTCAGACTTTTTTTCCAAAAAGATAACACAATACGGTAAAGAGGTTATATTTATTTGAGGAATGACTGTAACATCATTAGTAATGACAGTCAAACAGATTCAATTTTTGCAAATATGTTGAAGCCAATTTCTTTTTCTGATCTTTGCAGTGCTTGAAAACAGGATGGAATCAATAATGTTAAACAGTACCAGGTAATCCGGTAGAGAATTGCATGGCAGTATGTGTGGTCATGAAAATTATGTGAATTTTCATCGATTTATAAAACTTTAGGACTTCAGGCCTTGCAGAACTAAAGCTGCTGCAACCTTGGGGGTAACAGAGATGAGATACAGCCAATAATAACCTCATGGCTCATTTTAACCCTCCTCACTTGTTAAATGCATGTACAATATTTCTGTCTGTGGGCCAGCTGGAAGACTAAGTGTTGTCACTGTGGTGCAAATCATGTCCGTACTATTAGTAACGATACATGGCTAAGCACTGGGACAACACAGAATTGTGCTGAATGGGGGGTCTGGGTGGGGCGATGGTAAAATATAGTGGTAAATGGGACAAAACAAAGGTAATGATGGAAAACTTAAGAGACTGCCAAACCAACACAAAAAAAAGTCTCAATAATGGCACAGGTCCTTTGTTGTGGGAGGCAAAATTCTTCACATGTTCTACTAGATTGTAATCACCGGTATTATTTTTATGCTGTTGTGTGCTGGGGGAAGTAAGAGTTCATTATGGACGGTGGCTTACATCCCCTCCATGAAGTGATTGCCACAAGCTTCTTTAGCTTTAGCATTATTCAATTCCGGTGAACGAAGAGGCACTTTTGGGGGTCCTTCTTACCAATAGTCATCTACCTCCATAATGTCACACAAGGGCATGTTAGCTCCTCAACACAGAGAAACAGGGAAGTGCTTTGCGACTGTAGAGCTGTTGCACGTTTGTCTCACGTGAGGAATATTCGTAATTGGCTGTTTTACTCACCTCATGTGTTAGTTGCACCTTGTTGTTACGTGTTGTGTTAAACTGTTGTGCACATCATTTTCCCTGCAGGGATTAATAAAGTATGCATGCATCCATCCATCCATCCATCCATCCAACCAACAATAAATATGATTGTTAAATTCAGCGCCTGACCTGAGTTGTACTGCGTGTATTTGGAAAGACACAAAATGTGCAATGTGTCATTGATGCCCTAACAACTTTTCCCCTAACCTTAATCTTAACCCTAACCAAGATGTAATTGCTATAGAAATCCTCCAAATAATTAGCTGAGGGGTGAGGGCTATTACATATGCATTCAACATATTTATTTTTTCATTGATAGCCTGCAGCAAGTATCATTTTTAAGTTTCAGAACACTGATTTTAATTTTAAAAAGTGTTTTTTTTTTTTTAATTTAAGACAATAGGAAACAATAAGAAGGGTCTTAATGTGTCTGTCTTACTATATCACTGTGACTATGTACAATACATGCAGTTAGTACATTTTGCATACATATGTAGTGATTAAACAGAAAAAAAGAAATAATGTTGCACTTTGGAAAGAAAAAAAAAAAACTTTTTATAAAGTTCCCCAGTGACACTGGAATAAATTAAAATGTTTGACAGACCATGTGGAAAAAGAATCTCCTTTTTTTTAAATTCGAGAAAGCACAATCCACCACTTTTCACTTTTTTGAATACTTATGGGCTCCCCGCAGAGGATTGTCCTGTTGAGGGATCTCTACAATATCAATGTGGTAGTGACATGAATAAAAAATGGAAAACAGCAAAAAAAAGTTTATTATTTTGGGGTCTTTTGAGAGTCTACATTGCAACTCTACAAGCTGAAAAAATCTAGTGGCAATACCAGTACATGAGGGAAGAAAAACGTTTTGAAATTCTTGCTCAAAATTTCCTTATAGTTTAAACTGTATGTTAATAAACTGTTACAACTTCTGAAGGGGAATCTTAAACTGTTACCGTTACACATGTGATGTAGCAAATCTGCAAGCTGCTTTGTTTTGCGAGAGCCATTTTTAATTCTTTTCTCATAAAGATATCAAGGTAGCTCAACCAAAATCACAGACTGACATTTAAAGTTCTCTGTACACGTACATGTGTGAGAAAGTGCAGCTGGGGTTAGCACATTTCTATTTAAAATCACTTTCTTGGAAAAAAAAAAAAAAAAAAAAAAACACGCAAGCTCAGCAAACATAAAAAGATGCACATTTATTTTATCAACCTGAATATGGTACGAGAGACTCTTCACATACGCCGTTTCGTTTCTAACTGAACAAATAACACCGTATTTTCGGGATGCGTATAAAACGAAGCCACTGTGTTCTCGCATCCAGCTCATCGACTTGTCTGCTGCCATAGCAACTGTAGGAGAGAACGGAGCGGCGCCGCCTGCTCGTGCAGTAGATGTCACCCTTGGCAACGGCCAATCAGAAGTTACCGGCTGTCTGCAGAGCCATTTTGTAGGCGGAGAGTCCTGTGGGCGTGCTTTAACGGACCGTTATCTGTTCTCCGATTGGACGCATAGCCCGCCAGTCTCACGAAGACAAAGTGATGATTGGTGAGAGAAGGTTCACTTGCAATATTATAAACATGGCCTCTGCTGACTTACCTTGTGCGCAAGTCTAGGTAGAGCCGACCGTACCGCGGTGTGGAAAAGCGAAGCGCCCACAGCCATTTATTATCAGTTTTTTTTTTTTCCTAACAAAACAATTTAAACTGAAGCTTATGTACTTTCTTTTGTTTGTTTAACAGTAAATGTTTAGGCGGGACTGTAATGCTGATGGCGTCTCAGCGCGCGCTCGAATAGAAAAGTGTGTGTGACTTTCTTTTCGGCATCGTTTACCGCGTCGCTCGCGCTCCGCTCTCCATTACCGTCGCTATTATCATTAACTCGCTAACTTCTTTTTTTTCTTTCTTTCTTTTTTATTTACGGCGCTTCGGCTGCGAGTGACGGGGGAGCGCGCGCGCGCGGCGCGGACGGACTCGACTCCTCCTCCCGATGGGCGGAGCGCGCGCGCGCGTTTCCACCTCCCACCCAACCCCCTCCTCCTCCTCCTCCAGTTTTCGGATCGAGCGCGCGTCTTTCTTTTTTTTTTTTTTTCTTTCTTTCCATTTTTTGTCGCGGCTCGCGCTCCGACACGTCCGCACTGAGTGAGTGGCGTTGGCACGCGCTGTCAATCGCTCACCGCCGCTGCCATCAAACAACATAAAGCACCACACAGTCAGAGGGCTCGCGCTCATAAATTTCGGCAGCCTGATATTTTCGCGCGCGGCTTCTACAGCGCTGTAATTAATTTGTCGCTTATCCTTTTTTATTATTATTATTGCTCCTGCACATTTTTTCCACTAAAGCGCCGAAACTTTTTTCCTAAAATACATATATATTTTTTTTTTATTTTTTTATTGCTCATATTATCGTTGCAGGTGTCGGTTATCAAATTTATTTAATTTTCCTCTGATGCTGGAAAGCGTTGACATGCCGCCTTTTGCGAGTAACCGCGCGCTACAAATGCATTGCATATTATAATTTCCACGGTTTCATTTTTTTTTTCCCGCTGTTTTATCAATTGTTTCTCACTTGTCGCTGGATGGTTTTGCTTTTGTTTTTTCCTGCCTATTTTTTTAATGGGGGATTTGAACAAGTTGTGAAAGAAGAATTTCGCGAGGAGACATAATCACAGCAAAAGAATACAAATATATCAAAGAAATCTGCGTGGAGCTTTCGCAGCGCTATCCCACACGTCAAATCAAAGCAAAAAAGACAAATTGCCAAGAAGATCGGAACAGGATCCAGGGGACAGTGGCTGTCATCTAGCTGTCAGTAATAAACAAAAAAGTATACATATTGGTGCTGCAAGTGCGAACACAATTTTTTTTTGCAAAAAAGAAAAAAAAAAAAAACAAAAACATTTGTATAATTAAAATCAAGGAGGACAAAAATATTCCGAAAGAAGAAAGTGCACGCTGGGACTCAAGATTTTAAAAAAAAAAAAAAAAATAATATCACCTCCAGTATCTCGTGCTTTTGCTTTATTTTTTTTTAGCGAAACACTTGAATATTAGTGTTTTCCTGCATCCTCGGGCGCCGTGCACATGCACTGATTGCCTTTGTATGTGACATTATTATTATTGTTATTATTATTGCTGTTACTTTGTTTGCAAGCTCCCGTTTCTCGCAGCGAGGAAGCGCATCGATTGTGTTGCGGCACGCTATGGACGAACAAGCCCGGATAATGCAGGCGCTCGGCGGGGTCAATCTGGCCGGACACTCGGTGCAGGGAGGCATGACACTGCCGCCTCCGCACGGACATGAGGCCACCGACGGCGACACCAGGAAGCAAGACATCGGGGACATCCTGCACCAGATCATGACCATCACCGACCAAAGTCTGGACGAGGCGCAAGCAAAGTTGGTCTCATTTATTTTTATTATTATCATCATTATTATTTTTTAAATCCGCACTCTGAGATGCATCCTGCGTTCATCACACTCGCACATAGTCGAGCATCCATAGCCTTCATACTGACCAGTGTTACAGCATGACTCATAATTATAGCAACAATAAATGTCCGTGTTTCATGTGCAAAGTTTGTAAAGCAGAGGTGTAGATTTGATTTGGAAAATGCATGCATCACGCATCAGAGACAGTGTCACACACACTGTGTTCAGTGGGAAAAGCTACTGTTGCAAAAGTACTGTTTGTTCATCCATCCATCCATCCACCTTGTGCATATTTATTTTTTTCCAAATGTATCCAACTTGTGCATACATACAGTGTCTAAATACACACGTAACACTGTGCATGCACACCCAGTATATGTTTCCCATGTGTGTTTCTGTGCGCACAGTACACCCAGTTTATGTCTTATTTTGTGTCATATCATGTGTGTATTTTTTTTCTTTAGAAAAGTATTTAAACTGATGTAGGATTTCCTCTACAAAATCCTTGTAGATCTTTAAAAAAAACTTCTGAAGTGCCATAACTTCTGAATTACAAGGCGCGCAAGCAGTCAGTGACTTTGTGTAAACTGTTACTCAGCCCACATAGTCCCAAGTTTGAGTAAATCCTGTAG
Source organism: Scleropages formosus (assembly GCF_900964775.1). Lineage (NCBI taxonomy): Eukaryota > Metazoa > Chordata > Actinopteri > Osteoglossiformes > Osteoglossidae > Scleropages > Scleropages formosus. The sequence continues at coordinate 21,003,945 of NC_041822.1, forward strand.
TAGTAATAATAATAATAATAATAATAATAATAATAATAATAGAAGTACTGCATGGCTTAAACTGAAGATTTCTAAATGAGTTACCTAACATGATGACACCCTAAATTTTACTGCACTGCAAGTTTTAAAAACACGTTCCCACTCTGATCATGACCCTGATCGTTATGCACACGTGTGTGAACGAAAGTAAAATGACACACGCGAGGTTAAATTAAAACGCGAACGCCTCGGCTGGGCCACGCGCACCACGAGGCTCCGTTGTCGCGGTGCATGGATAAGCGGCGCGTGAGCCGAACGTGCACTAACGGTGCTTTTTGTTGCTTTTTTTCGTTGTTGTTGTTGTTGTTGTTGCCGCCGTTGTCCTCGCGCCGCACCAGGAAGCACGGACTGAACTGCCACAGGATGAAGCCGGCGCTCTTCAGCGTGCTCTGCGAGATCAAGGAGAAGACAGGTAAGGGCGCGCGCTGATGGTGGCACCGCGTGCTGGCGGTGCAGCGTGTGACGAGGCATTGTGTGGCCGTGCACCGTGTGCCGCGATGATGCACCGGGTGTGATGCGGGTGCGCGTGGGGGGACAGAGGCAGCTCGTGCACCGCCATTTTGCTCTTATTTTTTGTCCCCGTGCGCACCCCCCCACCCCCCTCGCACCCCCCCGCCAAAGCCCGGTCAGACAGGTTACCAGTCGAGAAACCCGACGGTACGGTCGCGTTCGGCTCTGAGGACCCCGCGTGCCGCCGCCGCGTTCCGCAGCGCGCGGCGGTGATGCGCCGGCATCGCACCGCACCGCCGCTTTCATTGTGTCGCGTCCTGTGTCCAGAGACGGTGCGGCGCCGAGAGAGGAGGGCAGCGCGCGTGTGCACGGCGGTGGCGTTCACGCGCTGCCCCCTCGAGCGCGTGCCTCGCGCGGGATGACTCCTGACACACACCGGCAGACACGCGCACCGCCTGACGCAGAAATCGACGGCGAGCGAAGAGAGGAGAAAACGAGGGACGCTTCGCTGTAACCGCTGCGTTTGCTGCTGCTGTGTGTGTTGCGCACAGTCTGAGTCTTGAGTTTCGCGCGACGCTCACGATCGTGAAGTGGAGCTCGCAAAAACGGCGCACACACACAGTCGCTGCTGAACCGGCGTACGCGCGGAAGTGTGCGATGGAAGTGTCTGCAATTAATTCCATTAATATTTCCTGGAGGATGTAATTTCGATCATATCAAAACAGCGTTTAAAAATGAAGTGTGCGCCGGTTTATTTTGCAGTCACGAACTGAACTTGGTCCGCTGGGGGTGAATTCCTCGAGTCGGGCCGCGTTCTGACACACCACACACGTCTGACTGACATGATTCGTACCCACAACCCAGCGCTGGGTGGGAAATTAATTTAAAAGAGCCTGTTGACACGGACGTTAAATCCTTTGTCACACACATACACACACGGCGAATAACCTGAGGAGATGACACGCGCGACACGTGACGCCGGAGCGTGGCATAATTGTCGCGTGCGCGCACACGCTAAATAAACGCGCGCCCAGGTCGTCGCGTGTCCCCCCGCGCGCCGCCACTTTCGAACCCTGATCGCGCGCTCCGTGCGGCAGCATCCTTCAAATTTACCATGGTAAAATAATAGCGGTGACCTGCATGGCAGTGCGTTCAGGATATGAACTTCATACCTCGGTATGTTTGTGTGTGTGTGCGCACGCACAAATAAATACGTGTGTGTATTGTATAAATATATATTATACACACACATGCATATGTAATATGTTTTTCTCTACTATTAACTGCGTTCCAGATGAATTCGCATTTTTCATCATAATATGCAAACGGAAAGTTGTAAATGTGCGTTAGAATGTGTATGCGTGTGATTATGTGTGAGATGTGGGAGTGTGATGAACACACTCAGATTTATAAGGTGAGAAGTTAATTCAGATGTGGCGTAGATGTTGTGTGCGCCTGATTAATTTATTTCTCTGTACATACCTGTGTTTTAATTTGCGATGCATTTGAAATTTCCTCGCATTTTTTATTCTAACGGCGTCGCACAGACACGCGGTTTTCCCTCCTTCTGTACACGCTCAGCAGGTTTAATTGCTGGATTTTATTATTACTGTCACACCGAGTCACCTGAGAGGAGTTGGGCTGGAAGAGAGTTTTTTATTTAAAGATTCACATGAGCAGTTCTGTCATTTGAGAACATCCTGCTGTTGATATATGATGTTACACATTTATCTGTAATAATATAAAGACAACCCTTTCTCCTTTTCACTGTGAAAGAAATAGTCAAAACTGTTTATTTATTTGTTTTCTTTAAATTTGGCAGATGTCATTTTGTGGACATTTTCAAGCTTAAGTTCAGAAATTCTCCCCATTGCTTGCGTTTCTAATTTCAGATCTGTTTGGACTTTAATTTTTCCCCTCTTAGTTTAGTCTGATTTTTTTCTGCATTTATTTCTTCTGTTCAGTCAGAATTATCATACCGGATTTTAACTGAATTTGCACATAATGTTATGATATGGGAATTTTTTTAGGATGAAGAGGTTATGGATGCGATTTTCTTTTCACGCCGTGTGTCGTTTAAAGAGAAAAAAAGAAATTGTTTTACAGTGAACAGGCATGATCACCAGCACGGAGGAGCGATAGAATATGCTCTGTGCATCACCTACTTCAAATGGGCTGCAATGGCCTTTGTGTCAAAGGTCACATCAGGGAGGAGCGCAGGCATGCTCTTGAGGGAGCCGTAATGACGGCTGTCAAATAAAGGCGGATGGCCACAAAACAAGTTTGAAAAAAAAAATTATACCTTAGAAAGTGTGTACATAAGCAGTATATATGTAACGAAATGAGCACCGCTGACCGCCACCACATGGCGTTTGCTTAGTTGCCCTCCTTAATATCCCTACATGATAGTTGGCCAGATTTGTGGCCTTTGTGAGGTTTATAAGCAGAAGTGACTTGGGGAAGATCATAAAACTTAATGAACTTCTCTGTGGCAGGAGACGTCCACAGGGGCAGCAGAGGGGCTCTTTGGCTGCTTTGGGCTGCGCTGCTTGAGGTGTTCTTTATGTCCTGTGAGCTGGGGGGGGGGGGACAACGCTAAATGCTTCAGCCCTGGGGTGACAGCCTGGTAAAGCAGGAGCATGCTGTAAGAGCAGAGACCTGTGACTGAGAGAAAATATTAATTCATTCATTCATTCATTCATTCATTCATTCATTCATTACCTTTAACTGCTTGTCCCATGCAGGGCCTTGATGGTCCACTGTCAATCCCTAAAGCATGGGGTAAGAAGCAGGGTACGCCCTGGGTGGGACGCCAGTCCATCACAGAGCAGTCATGAGCAAAACCACTGATGCTATAATAATACAAAATAAATACAAAAATACAGCGAGTGCTGGCGAGATGTTAGGATCACCTCAGCGGGCCGTGTAGCTGATTCTGACACCGAAAGCTCGGGACGCGGAGACCGGTTGCGTGCCATTAAAGCACTCATCCACACGAGCGTGTGCGCGGCCCTCCGTACGGGCGCTCATCCCTGTGTGTGCGTCTGCGGCGCCGGTTACCGCCGTTGTATAAATATATATTAACTGTGACAGATTTACCGTAAGCCATCACCAAAGTTTGCGTAAGCAGGCACATTTTTCCACGGGACGCAGGAGTCGAGTCGCAGCAGAACTGATATATGGCGTACAGTGAGTTTGTTTTCGTCGCTCAGAATTTTTTCGAGAGCCCCTGCTAGACGCGTTTATTTATGTAGCGAACGAAGAGGCGGCCTTTACTGTGGTGCGTTGCGCCCTTCCTGTTCAACGATGCACCACGTTTAAAAGGGAACAGTAGTGTGACACGCGGAGTGCTGAGCGGACAGTATGGGAGGCCGCCGGTACCGTGGTTCACGTTGACGGTTGAACCGGGGCCCGTCATTGCCTGCGTGTTAGTCGAAAGCGTGCCCATCCACGTAGACACGCTGCACTGCGGCTAATGCGTTTTATTTCATATATTGCATTAAAGCCCTAATTAAATATGCATAAAGAATGGATTCCCTAAGTATGCTAATTATTTAAATGAGCTTGTTTACCAGTTGAGTTGTTGTAATCTTTGGTAATCCCTTTGAAGCTTTTTGTTTTGAAGGCCCCCCCCCACAAAGGCACAAAGTCGAATAAGGTGATTTCTATAGTTGCAGAAGAAAAAAACACGTTTATGAAGATATTATTGTGTGACTCTTGTAGTGTCTTTGCTTTTCCGTGTTCCTCTTGCCAGACGGCGTTTGGTGTATTTTACCATGGCTTTTGGCTTTATCGGCGTACGGAAAGCGTTTACCCCCTGTGTTTGTACTGCAAATTTGGGCTTTGAGAGGGGTCTTCTGTTTGTTTTCTCAGCAGACTTGTTGAAGGACGTTTTCTTATCGGGCTGATAAGCAGTGTCCCTTCCGATAAAACCCCTACTGTGTGTTCCGCTTTGAGTGCATTTCCCTCCTGAGGGTTTGTGTGTGCATTTTCAAATTTCACCACGTTTTTCTCCAATTTATTGTACACCTTACATACACATTTACACATTATTTTCAATTAATAATCATTATGTGAAAATCTGTTTTTTTTTTTTTTTTCCCCGCCGGTGGATTGGAAGTTTGGTTGATATTGCCCGTGGACCACTGTTGCGATAGCTTTGTGTTGTTCTGTGATTTATTTTTTCTTTCTTTGCATACATAGAGATTGTTATTGTGGATGAAAAATGTGGGCCTGCAAATTTTGGGAGCAAAGATCTGTTTCACCGCGTTCACCGCTGTCCAAACTTACAGGCCTACACTGAGCTGTCAGAAACCTGAAGGAGTAGTGGGGTGGGTCTGTTTCATTTTCACATGTTTTTCAAGCTATTTTTGAACATTTGAATTTGAGGTATAACGAATGGACCTTTAAATGATAAAAGGAAATACCATCAGTGAGTGATTTGTTGCAGTAAATTATAGTATTTCAAGCCATAGAAAACAGTGTTTTCTCTTCAGTTAGGGCGACCTGTGGAAGTACTTTCTTTCCTTCATGTAAAACACAGTAAAGGATAAAAATAACAAAAAATAAATAAACTCCGAAACGATGAAGCACTTAGTCTGTTTCATTGCAGCGAAAGCCTGAAAGCAGAAAAACAGTAAATTGGAAGTGAAGTGTTTGCTTGGTTACCGTGTAAACAGTGTGTGAAGAAATGTTTTGGTTATATGTGTGTTTACACGAAGGGGGACGGAGGAGCGCAGGAGTGTGTGCGCGCACTGCAGAAGGAGGTTGCGTGTTCAGAAAAGCGGGCGCAGGGCTCGCTGGTCCCGATTAAAGGCTGCTGGAAGTGTCATTATGAGATGGTTCCTGACAGAGTAATTGTCATGTCATGGTCCTGAGAGTGTAAAAGTGCTTGGGAGGTTTTGTGTGTGTGAGCGACTGTGTGTGTGTGTGTGTGTGTGTGTGTGTGTGTGAGAGAGAGTAACCTGCCATTTGAAGTCAATTCCTTCGTCCCCTTAGCTGCTGAGGGAGTTCAGCTGGCCCGGGTGGCCCCCGCTGACCGGGTCGCGCTCGGGCCCACCGCGACCCTTTCACACACCCCAGCGGCACCATCGGTTCCCCCACCCCGAGCCCCGCAGCCCTTTTCAAGCCCACTCAAGCGGCGAACAGCTCAGGGGTCACCGTGCTGCACCGACTGCGCCGGCCAGGCCGAGTTGATGTGCACCACGTTATTTAACTGGACGCGTTAACCTGCGCGATGAGCGGCCTCCGCGGTGGCGCGCCAGACACGCGAGGCACCTCGCTATGTTTCGAGTGCTTTAACCATATGAGAATAAAAGGACTGGTATAATGAAGGCTCACCATCTATCTATCTATCTATCTATCGAAATTGCTGAGAGGCAGCTGTTTGAAGAGGAATTTTCCGTGACATTTAAACAATGGAATTACACGGGAATGCGCACGGGAAAGGTCTCGCGTACCGTACCTGCCACGAGAGCGTGTGAACTCTCGCTCGTGAGACGGCACACGTACCGGCGTGCGTACCACCCGGCCTCCGCATTTCAAGGTGTTACGCCGGGTGTTGTGCAACGGTAGCTCGCATTCTGTGGCGAGGAAGTGGGTTTGCGGGGTGCGGAGTGGCTGGTGTGTGTGTGTGTGTGTGTGTGTGTGTGTGTTCGTGTGTGCGCGCACACAAGGCCGGTAAATAGATGGAAGCATTTTGCAATGCAAAGCGGTTTCTGGTGTTTTGGAAGATTTCTTGGCACTCTTCTAACTGCTATTGTAAGCCTAGAGCAGATTTTCCCATTGCTAATGCCCTAGAAGTATTAATTCACTTTGATATGCTAATTAGAGGGCATTATGCAAGAAATGAGATTAAGTGGCAGCATGAAGTCATTTGCCTGTCAGTAAATTGAGTGTTTTTAGCAGGAGGGGTGTGGTTTTTTTTCCCCTCTTTCTCTTGGTTTTGCATTTAAATGAATTGATTGAGAGGTATGATGAAGAAGCTTCTAGAATGTTCCATACTTCTGTTGCAGAAGCAGTTTTGCATTTTAGTCTTTGTTTATTTTACCATTTCTGTCTGAAATCAAAACTTAGCCTGGATTCAGGAAGCGATGGGAGTACATAATTTCACGGAAAACTTTTTTTTCCTTTAAATGTGCGGCAAACGTGTTTTATGTTATTCTGCGATAATTGTAATAATACATAACAAGTGGCAAATTAGTTGAATGTGTAGGATTCATACGATGTATGTAAATATAGGTACAGGCGCACATGCAGTGTCTGGGAGAGAGCTCGCGAACTGGTTATGTTGCACTAAACTTTCCTAGGTCTTCAATAGCAAAAAAAAATTATTCTCTTCCAAGTAGCGTTTGTGTATTTTTATGGAATCCAGAGCAGCATGACAGTTATATGTCTGTGTGAACGTTTTTAGATCTACTGCCACTATGGTGAAAATGTATTTCAGTCTTGAGGTGGATTGTATGAATTTCTGCAAGTGCTGTCTATAACTGTGTTTGACATAAAATATCTCCATAGAATTTGGAGCAGCAGGTGGGGCAGTGATTAGAGCTTCCACCTTACCCTCGGGGGACCTGGGTTTGAATCCCACTCTTGCTTTAGTAACCTTTATGAAGGTACCGACCCTGGACTGATGCAGTAAAAATTACCCTGCTGTATAAATGGGTATATAATTGTAAGTAGCTTAACGTTGTAAGTCGCTTTGGGGAAAAGAATCGGGTAAATAAAAGTAATAATTAAAGGAAGGGGCACCAAGTAGTGTCTTGAACCCCGAATAATAATAATAATAATAATAATAATAATAATAGGTGTTGTCTATGTAGATTGTAGCTCACGATCAATGATAATTATAATTATAAGAATAATTGTATGTAGCTTAACGTTAGATGTTGCTCGGGAGAAAAACATCAGCAAAGTAAATAAATATGAGTTTAGATGTTGGAATATTTTGATTATTTTGAGACTGATAATTGCGCTGCTCCGTCACTTTTAAATATTTTTCACCTATTTATTGTCACCAAGTGCTCGTAATCACTTAGTAAATTCTCCTGAAATAAATCAAGGGATTTTGACGCATTTGTCCGGAAGATAAGGCGAAGTCAGCCGTTAGCGCAGGCCAGAGAAGGCCTGTTTTT